>NC_065448.1:107732837-108338462 GCF_917563875.1 Diabrotica virgifera virgifera | reverse complement strand
TTTTTAATTTTCTTTGAGACCAATAGTAAGCGAAATATATCTTTTATATGTTAGCTTTTCTTCGTCAAATGCTAAATATCGTAGTTTCAAATTCAAAAGACGGGAAAACTATTTATTTTTCGAGGACAACTTATAGAAATTAATTTAAAGCATTTAAAAAGATTTATCTCTAAAAATAATAAAAAATCTCTAGCTCAAAAATTAAGTGACTTATAATGAAAACAATGACTGTCCCTGTTTTTTTTTTCAGCTAAAAAGTGATCAGAAAGAACCCTCTAATTATCAACCTAATTAAAATAAGTCATAGACCTTATTCGATCTTCTTTAATTATTAATAAATTTTAGAAGTTTTACTAGCTTAGAATGATTAGTTTTAAAAAAATTAGTTAAAAGCGAATAACGAATTTTGTAGTTTGGTAAAAAATGCACTTTTCTTCAGAATAGAAAGACTAGATTCAGAGATAAAAAAAATGAAATACCGGGTGTCCACTTATATTTTCCCCCATTATAACTGCCTATAACTTCTAAACGGCTAAGATAGAAAAATGCGGTTTTCGCTGACATGTTTTATTTTAGTAAAAGTTTTGTCTGAATGTATTGAATTTGTTATATCACTTTCAAATACGAAAAAAAATGGCAGATTTTTGGAAAAAAACGTTGTTGATTTTTTTTTAATGGAACACCCAGTATATTTTTTTGTAAATTGAAAGAAAAGTCATTCACCTATCCAGCGATATAAAGTTTTTCAAAATCGGTTGTCAAATCACTGAGTAATTAATTTTTAAAATGAGCGGAACAACGTGGATATCAAATACCTAAATAACATAACTAAGCAAAATGATATTATGTTATGTGATTTCCGGTTATATCGGAAGTTGCTTATAACTTGGTTTTTTAAATGGGACACCCTGTATATTTTTACGTTTTTGGATTCTTTTCGATGTCTTCTTTCTTAAAATATGACGATTTGTAATGTTATACAGGGTATTTTAAAAGATAATTACGTTTTTTATTAATTTCGTAGCAATGTTCACACCCCGTAGAATTGTAGTAGTTTGACAACTAAAACTCTACTTACGTTTAAATGATTTTTAATATTGTCTACTATTGTTAAGAATCATTAGTATAGCTAAATTTTTAATTTTAGTATACAGGGTTGGTCGAAACCCGGAATGAGTATTTCATATATTCAGAAGCCACTTCCGGTATAACCGGAAGTTGCAAAGAGATGAAAATATTTTCATTTAATAGATCATCCTTCGAAACCCCTGTATTCCAATTTTCATGATTCTGTTGCCTTTAGTTCTCGAGATATTTCTAATAGGCCAGTTATCTGCCTCACCCTGTATATAAAATTGTACGTCATTCAATTCCCAAGAACCTTGTTTTAAAAAAATTTTCTATGGCAAAAATTGAGTGAGCTATTGAAAATTAAAAGTTGTACTAACATGCAAAAACCACCTTTACCATCCCTTTCAAAGTCGCCTGTTTTTGCGACTGAGGGTTTTAAATGGATTTAATATTAATAGCCTTATAGATCTTGTAGACACCTACAAAATTCATTTTTACCAAACTTTCTAAGATAAAAAATAAAAAACTTACGGCTAAAACAACAATATATTTTTTGGAGAAATTCATTCTCTATTTTTTGGAAAAATGGAGAAATCCAGTTGGAAGCATTACAATATAATGTAAGTTAGCGGTGCTTTTTTGTATGGTGTATGTTAAAAACCTATATTACACGCATACATTGATTCATACTTGACTCGTGGAACTATCACATAAGAATACGTATATACTGTGATGAACGCTCTAAACCGGCAAAATAGCACAAAAGATGGAAAACATAATACATTGCGAAACAAAAAGAGATGAAACTAGTGGAGGTGGAAATGATCGATATAAACGTATAAATTAACATTAAATTACATAGTTCCCACCTTTGGACGCCTGTGACAGGAGTATTTTATAAAATTCTACTGTCACAATGACAGTTGCCATACTCCTCTGATACGTCTAAAGGTGGGAAACTATGTAATGCAATGTTAATTTATACGTTTATAACGATCATTTCCACCTCCACTAGTTTCATATCTTTTCGTTTCGCAATGTATTATGTTTTTCCATCTTTTGCGCTATTTTGCCGGTTATTAGCGCGCTCATCACTGTATAGGGTGAGGCAGATAAACGGTCTATTAGAAATATCTCGAGAACTAAAGGCAACAAATCATGAAAATTGGAATGAAGGGGTTTTAAAGAGTGATCTATTTAATGAAAATATTTTCATTAATTTTCCACTTCCGGTTATACCGGAAGTTGATTAAAACATAGTTTTTTAAAATGGGACACCCTGTATATTTTTACATTTGCCATTCTCCTCGATGTCTTCTTTTTTAAAATATGAGGTTTTGAAAAATATGAGGTGAAAATATTTTCATTAAATAGATCACTCTTCAAAACCCCTTCATTCCAATTTTCATGATTCTGTTGCCTGTGGTTCTCGAGATATTTCTAATAAGACTTTTTTCTGCCTCACCTGTATATTTGTGTATTCGTGTATCTGTAAATTTTAGGGGGAACGCTTTTTTATAGGTTTTAGCAATAAGGGGTAGTATTCACCCTTCAAAAATAAATTTTTAAGGGTTGGAATACTCAGCAATTATATTAAGAATATCAAACCATTATTACATAAATAATCCGAATCAAATGTTATCCTCCTTAAGCATTCTTGAGCAATTTTGAGGAAATTTGAGCAATTATGGGTAGTTTGCACCCTTAAAAATGGACTTTTAAAGGGTCGAAATAGTATTAGACAATCATGATGTAATGCATCTGAACAAATTTCACTCTTTTTACACTTTTTCATATATGTTTTAGCAATAAGGGGTAGTTTTCACTCTTAAAAATTAAAAGGCGACCGTCAGCACAATATAGATTTTGAAGTAGAGGGTAAGGTGAACTTAATTAAAAAATTTTATGCAAATAGATCCATTCTGTAAAAATTGCGAGGGGTTGACCTTTTTTTAAGCTTCATTACTACTTGGACTATTAACTTGTAAATATAAAAATATTAACTTTTTTGTTGTGACTGTTGTTTAATTTATTTATTACCGTTCTATATTTAGCTTTATATGTCTTATTTTTATGTTTAATGTTGAGTTAATCAATCTCCTCAATACCAAAAAAAGATTAAACTCTTCAATAAAGGAACTTTATAAAATACGTTATCAGGATAATAGCCATTTCCTAATTATGTATTATGTACCACTGATACTCTGATAGTACGTATCAATGATCTACACATCGATTGTGATTAGAACAGTTAAATAGAAAAATTGCAATACCAACAATGCCCATACGAATAATTATTGTGTATTTTTAAAACCATAAAATGAAAAATATATCTAAAAAACGACGTAAAAACTATGTTTTTGATATCGCATATTTAAAACGTGGTAAAAATGACGTCAAAATTATGGTGGGACAAATTCACGTGAGTTTCGACGTCAAAAAAACGTGATAAACTGACGTGGTTTGGTGATTATTATGACGTATTTTCAACGTTTTGTAAACGTTATTTGGTTGCCTGGGTGTACATAGATATTCTTCGATTTTCCTGTGAAGTTTTGTCTACTAAATATTTATAATAAGTAGTTACCATGAATACTATCAATCAAATTATAATAACTACAAATTATAAAAACCACAGTGGCACGAACGATATTTACACAGTATGACCCTTGAAATAAAAAAGTTTATTTATTGCATATGAAGCAAATATGTGACAAGCAGCCTTGAAACAAATTAAAAATATTAGGTAGCAAAATGTGACTTTATTATATCACAATAAAAATCTGTACTTACATATATTTTTAATTAAGTTCCCATTGTTAAATCTAATCTTATTCTGTTACTCATATAAGAAATAAACTTATCCGGTTCACCTTCATTTTTATTAATAATAAAAGATAAAAACTGCGACAATAGTAATTTATTAAACGATTTAGCAACCACTACTAATGAATGATGCATGTTATTTTCAATATTTTATTTTTTACTTCTTACTGTTCTATTTTTTGAAATTACATGAGTTTCTTGTTTCCTAATTAAACGAAAATCATAATATTATATGGAATAGATAATGTCTGTTGTCTTAATTATTACGCCTTGAAAAGTACCAGACATTGTCTTAGAGTTTTTTATTATATTGTTACTTAAAAGATTAAATCCTAAAGGAATCTTGTTCAAAAAAGAAGTAAACAAATTATAACTGGTTTTACCTTATAGCAAATTTACTTGACCCTTATAATTTGTTTACTTCTTGTTTGAACAAGATTTCTTTAGGATTTAACCTTTTAAGTGACAATATAATGAAAAACTCTGTAAGATCACTGCAATCTTCTTCTTTAGGTGCCGAGTCCGAATTCTAACGTTGGCCGTCATGATGTTTACAAATATTTAAGGAAACCGTTTCTATCGCCTGCTGAGCTAAATAATTCTACTTTCCCTCTACTTTTCCTTAAATTATAAAGCGAAGTAGATTGTATTTAGGACCTCTAATTATATTGCCAAAATATTTTGAATTTCTCCTCTTTATTAGTCCAGGCTAATAAGGTTTGTTCCATGACACTTGAACAGCCAGGGTACTGAAGCGTTTTTTCGACAGGTAATACCTATAAAAGCAAATTGTAACTATTTCCTGCGTAGGATCTGGCGGCCATTTTTATTAATTAATTAATTTTAAGTGTCAAAAAATGGCATTTTTCAATTTTTTTTTCAAATCAATGGAAAACAGGGAAACTTATGGTTTTTTTAGTATAAACATCTTCGAGATTATGGAAAAAGCTTCAAAATGACCTATTACAAAGTTTGATATACTCATTTATTGTTAATATAATTGCGAAAACAGGTCGGAATTGCAAAAAAAAAATATTTTCGCAATAACTGTTGTAAAAATTAGTGTACAGCTTTGAAATTTTTGTCAAATAAGGGTTCTTTGGTGCTTAATATGTGATAAAAATTTCAAAGAGATTCATTCAATTGTTTAAATTTTATTCAAATTGTTTTTTCCAGAGAACATTTTTTTGCAATAACATAAGTCAAAATAAAATGACGTTAGGACCATTCCACAAATGTCAAATGAAAGAGCAGGAGCTATGTTTTCAACTTGGTTTAAAAAAGTGAATAAAAAATGCATTTATTAGTAATAAATAATTATGCAAGAAAGTATCGTAAATCTGTCCTTATAAATTTTTTATTTTGTTATATAAGAAATTATACATATTTATTACAATTTTTTATCAATAATGATATAGATAACATTACTTGGTAGTTGTGCACTTAAAGCAGGGTAAAAAAGTTATTTTTTTGGAAAAAGTTATTCAAAAAGTTTATAAAGAAAAATTTACGATACTTTTGCATAATTATTTATTACTAATAAATGCATTTTTTACTCACTTTTTTTAAACCCAGTTGAAAATACAGCTCCTGCTCTTTCATTTGACATCTGTGGAATGGTCCTAACATCATTTCCTTCTGACTTATGTTATTGCAAAAAAATGCTCTCTGGGAAAAACAATTTGAAAAAATTAAAACAATTGAATGAATCTCTTTGAAATTTGTATCACATATTAAGCACCAAAGAACCTTTATTTGACAAAAATTTCAAAGCTGTACACTAATTTTTACAACAGTTATTGCGAAAATATTTTTTTTTGAAATTCCGACATTTTTTCGCAATTATATTAACAACAAATGGGTATATCAAACTTTCTAATTCGTAATTTTAAAGCTTTTTCCATAATCTCGAAGATATTTGTACTAAAAAAATCATGTTTCACTGTTTTCTGTTGATTTGAAAAAAAAATGGGGAAATGCCATTTTTTGACAGTTAATTGTTTATAAATAAAAATGGCCTCCAGATCCTACGCAGGAAATAGTTATATTTTGTTCCTATAGGTATTACTTGTCGAAAAAACGCTTCAGTACCCTGGCTGCTGAAGTGTCACGAACAGGGTATATTTTTGTCTTATTCTTCTTCTTCTTGTGCCACTCCTATCGGAGATTGGAATTCATCAAGGCTACCCTGACTTTGTCTACAGCTGACCTAAAAAGTTCATTAGTGGTGCAGCCAAACCACTCTCTCAAATTACGCATCCACGACATTTGTCTTATTACCCTGGCCTATATAGTTTTCATGAGCTGACGTTCTCAATGCATCATTAATTAAAGAATATCTTTGGAGGTATGCGAAACACACGATATCTTTAGAATCCCTCGATAGCATCACAATTAGAATGCTTTTAATTTGTTTAGTACTGTAAATTTTAATGTCAATGTCTTACCATCGTTAATAGGATAAACCACACATTACATTTCAGATCCTTCTTGTAGTTACATACAACTGGTTTCCAGTGTTGATAAAATCCTTACGTGTTATTTCGATGCTCATTATTATCTCTTCAGTATATTCAAGAATACTAACCAGCTGCTTATAAAATTAAAGCTTATTAAAGTTTTTTAAAATTGCTTACATATTCCTCTGCTCTCCTAAAGCAAATCTTGACCAATATTAATCTTTCCAACTGCTAACCACTTTGTCCTGGTTTGAAGACCGGAATCAGAGCAGATGCCTCGAAGGTCAGAATAGCCATGATTATTGCCAACCTCCGTTGCGGAGATAAAAGTTAAAGAAGAAGAAGATTCTGTAAATTGTATCCAAGACTGGTGACAGCAGATCTAATACAAAGTCTCCTGAAATATTTCTTATAGAAGTATATATTAAGACTAGGTGATAAAACACAACCTTGTTGTACTCCACATTTAATTGGTAGTGGTCTTATATTATAGTGGCCAATACTTCCTGCTCGCTGATAATCGAAATTGTACCGTTTTGGAGGTACTCAGTATAATGCCTTCTCGAAGTCGATGAAACAAAGATAAACGTTCTTTACCATTTCTAAATTCAAATTGCTTTTTACCCATACTACTTTCGTACAGAAGGAATACTTGGTTTTTTATATTTTGTAAAAGTATCTTAAACGTATGGTTCATCAAACGAATCAGTCTAATGTCGCTTATTTTGGTGAGCGTACTTTTCTTTTGTAATGTTATAAACAGTGATTCCAACTAATCGTCTGGTATGTTTCCATCGTTATTAGCAGAACTAATATATAACAGAGTATAAATTTTGTCAAAGAAAGTGGTTAAGAGGATCGGTACGTATTTTCGGCTGCAATGCTATTCAAATTGGGATTCATTTTTTTCGAATCCTGAGAAAACTAATAAGTATTTTTGAAAAATGTAAACGCAGAATGAAATATCACGTTATTAGCGAGGGCCGAAAGTCCCTGAGAACTTCTATAATGTTTATTTTAATAAGTTACAGGGGTGAAAAACTAAGAGAAAATTTAGTGTGCTTTTTAATTTCAAATATATCATTCAAAATAAACTTTTTATTTATTCTAAGGGACTTTCGGCCCTCGGTAATAATTTAGTCTTTCATTCTGCGTTTAAATTTTTCAAAAATATGTATTGGTTTTTTCAGGATTCGAAAAAAATAAACACAATGCCGTGGTAATATTTTCTAAATCTATCTTTGTCTTACAGCGCACTCAGCTGAATATAATATTGTCAGCATATATTGTCAGTCAGACACTGACAATCAGTGACAATTTTAAATATTTGACATTGCATCGGGAATATGTTGAGTTATTGATTAAATATTATTGATATATGATGTATTTGATAAATAATTGATTTAAGACGTGAACTTAATAAAAAGTTATTTATTGTGTATTATTTGTGGAAGATCCAAGCAGAGAATACATCAGGATAATATATTCTGTGATCCAAGTATTTTGTTGTTAAAGATGTTCAAAATTGTAAGCGTTCCATAACAATATATTATTAAAAAATCACTTTAACACTTTTTCTCTTTTTTCGATTGAGTATTAGTCTTTGTTGCACAAATAAATTATTACAATCACTGAATACATAGTTAGTAAAAAAATTATCACATTTATTAACTGAATTAATAATTTGCAATTATAAAAATAACAGTTATCCAAGAACATTCAAAACCCATCTCTTTAAATTAATGATGACATTTTCAAGTAGAATGACATTCTAGTAATGTTTACATATCCATACCAGTGTGAATTTTACTACACGTAATTTGCCGTGTAAAGACAGAAAAAGTAGGGATACACGTAAAATATTTGCGAATTATGTACCCATAGCCTTAAGTAGGTAATGATTTCCTCGTCCAAAATGTTGATTAGATTAGTAGGGATTTGATCTGGTCCAGGTGCTTCATTATTTTTGGATTACTGTATTGCTTATTCTATGGTTCATGGTATGTTTGGGTTGGTCCGATGCAAATGAGTTTAGTAGTGTAAATAGCTTCGTGCTTTTACTGTTGATTGCGAAAAGCCAGAAATCTCATAGACATCATTGTTCCGGCCTATAAATTGATAGTTTTAATTCGTTAAGAAATAAACTATGCTACAATAATAAATCAAAAAGCAAAAACAAAAACCGAACTTCTCGCCAAAATTTGCAAGCGGCTTATCTCAACGTAGTAAGAAAGGTAATGTTGAATTTTAGTCTATTAAAGGAAAACGTTTAATATTAATTGTTACTGGTTATATTTAATTGATGATTTGTTAGTGAAAAAAATATATCATCATATACCACCCACATAATGCTACAATAATCAATGAGAGACTAGAAACATTCCTTTAAAGAGAAATTCCACAAGAGCAAACTGGATTTACCAAAGGTAGAGATACTCGAGAACACCTGTTACCTGAAGACAGATAATCGAAAAATCTTGGGAATTTCATATTCCACTGTACATAATAAATATGCTTTATAGATTGTTGTAAAGCATTCGACAGGGTCAATGCGAACAGGTAGAGACTGGGGTCAATGCGACAGGGACAGGCGAATACTAAAAGAAGTATGTGTACCGCAATACTTTATTTCACTTACTGCACCATACGAACACACTACTGGATCAGTTAAAGTGCTTGACACATTTTTAAACTAATTTCATCCTGACCGGGGTGTCAGACAAGGATATATACTATCTCCAGAATGATTCAATATATATGGGTAGCATATTATGAGAAGAGCATTTGAAGGATGGAGAAATGGCATCTCAATAAATGGTCATAAAATAAACAACCTACGTTTCGCAGATGACACAGCGCTTCTTGCACATAATCAAGCAGAGCTGATTGATCTTATAAGACTGGTCGAAAATGAAAATGAAATATTTTGTCTGCAATTAAACATATATCAAAGACAAAGATAGAGGTCCAGAAATAACGGAAGATAACGGAAGAGGAAGTAATGTACGCACTAAAAAGAATGAAAAACGGTAAAGCCCCAGGTCCAGATGAAATACCAACGGAAATCCTTAAACTGATAGAAGAAGACTCGATTAACAGTTTAGTTGAACTTTAATAGCATTTATACATCAGGAAAAATACCACAAGAATGGCTTTTATCCACCTTTGTTATTATACCAAAAAAGATGAATGCCAAACAATGTAGTGATTACCGTACAATCAGTTTGATGAGCCATGTACTGAAAATATTCCTGAAAATTATACACACTAGAGTACACAAAAAACTGGAAATGGACATAAATAATAACAAGTTTGGATTCCGAACAAGGCCTTTGATAAAGTGCGGCAGGATCATCTAATCAGGCTCCTGGCAGAGTAGAATTTAGATTAACGAGACATCCGACTAACAGCCAATATGTACTACAATCAGAAAGCAGTAGTGAGAGTAGAGAATAATACCACTGAATAAATTGAAATAAAGCGAGGTGTGAGACAAGGGTGTATACTGTCACCAACCCTGTTTAATCTCTATTCCGAAGACGTAATGAATAGAACACTCTCTGAGCAATCCATAGGTATTAAAATAAATGGTGCTAGATTAAACAATCTGAGATTTGCCGACGACACCGTTCTGATAGCAGAAACACTTGAAGAGATACAGACATTGGTGAATAAGATAGCAGATTGCAGCGAAGGATATGGACTATCTTTGAACATAAAGAAAACTAAATTTATGGTAATATCGAAATCAACACGAAATGTCCAAAATTTATATTTACACAATGAAATTATCGATCGAGTTAGCAAATACAAATATTTAGGCACTTTAATAAATGAAGACAAAGATAGCTCAGCAGAAATCAAATTAAGAATAGAAAAAGTCAGATCCATATTCACTAAAATGAAGAGAGTGTTCTGTGGAAGAGATTTAAGCATTGAAATGAAACTTCGCCTGATGAGATGTTCCGTACTTTCTGTGCTGTTCTACGGAATGGAGTCATGGACGCTGAAGAAGATTGATACCAAAAAATTAAAGGCATTTGAACTGTGGATGTATCGCAGAATCTTGAGAATAGCATGGACGGAGAGAGTCAGAAAGGTCGAGGTCTTGAGAAGAATGAATAAAGAAAAGGAAGTAATATTTACAATCAAAAAACGAAAACTGCAATACTTGGGACACATTACAAGAGGCGAAAGATATGAACTGCTTCGAATAATTATGCAGGGGAAGATAGCAGGAAAAAGGTCCATAGGAAGAAGACGAAACTCCTGGCTAAAGAATCTACGGGAATGGTATAGCTGTAGCCATAACGAATTGTTTCAGTCAGCAGTTTCGAAAATACGTATAGCCCTGATGATCGCCAACCTTCGGAACGAAGATGGCACTTGAAGAAGAAGAAAGACAAAGATCATGATAGTGAATATACTATATAATATATATATATATATATATATATATATATATATATATATATATATATATATATATTGTTAAGATATGTAAAATTTGAATTAATATGGTTTCGATCTTAATATTTTAGAAAAGTTAAAACATATAATAAAAATATACCAAAATTCATTTCGAAGAAATGAAAGTCAATTATCTTTGGATGGCCGTAGGTAAACAAAATTTAAATAGGGATTAAGTATTTTCTTTGTACAGTTAGTATGATAAGAAAGTGGTTATGTGTTTGGACAATGAGACCGGGTTTCCCAAATGGACTTTTGCGGCGAGGGAACAATTGTATTTAGAAATTTAAATGAATGTAATCTTTGTTTAGATATTAAGAAAGGAAAAAAAAACCGATTGGCATGTAATTAGTTTTAGGAAATTTCTAATGGTAGGGAAAATTGGTGTTTGTTATCTGAAAGGTAGATGGGGATAAAATTGAGGAACTCGGATTGGTGAAGAAGGAAAAAGGAGGGGCTAGGTATGAAGAATGGGAGTTTAGCGAAATGTTAGAGGGTGGAAGAAGAGTCAGTTGTTAAATGATCGTGAAGTCGACTAGTGGTGATCTCTAAGAGTCTCCTGAAATAGTAAGGCAGATAAGTGAATAGTTGTGAGTTTGTTGAAATAAGTGTCCTGACGGAAGCTCATCACGTAAAGCATTGTAAGTTATATTGTTCTACTTATATTCCAAGAGTCACCGTTGCATGCCGGAACGAGAAATAGATTCAGTTTATCGAGAGGAGAAAAGGCTAGCATTGTTTTTTGAAAGATGCGTGCATCTGTAGGGGGTCATTAATGACAATAGGCTTGCAATAATTTGTTGCGAGATTGCTGACTACATAGGGGGCTGCTAAGAGTAAATTGTAGGCGACCAGAGACAAGAATTTGGACAACTCATCATCCGAGAGACAGTTTTATTTTTTTTGTAGAATTATTCATAACGCAAATTTCAATAAGTACTTCAGATAGTGGTAGGGTTATTTCAATAATCAGAATAGGAGATATTATTTTTAGAGGATATTTTGAGGGTGAATTTATTTCAATAGATGCTTTTATACCATATATGTGTTTTATTCCGTTAATCTTTGACCTTATTTATCATATGTAAAGCAAAGGAGATATTGAAGCACGAGAATATAAAACCCTGAGATTAGAGCATTAAATAGTGTGATTAAATCATAAGTGCATCATTAAAATTAAATTTAATTAATTAGTTAATTATCTAATCAATTGCTTTGAGCACACCGATCTTTGAATATCACATTAACTGGAGCCCAGAACGTGGTGGCTTAAAAATATCGCAGCTTTGTATTTGATGGTAGGGAAAGAGATAAGGAATAACTACAGGTGATCCAGAGATAATTTGACAATTTTTCCAGGTGTAAAAATAATTTTGATTTATGGATTGATCGTAGGTATTTGATATTTACTGCCATTGAATTATTTGATTTTTTTTTACCAATCGTACATTTGATATTTATTTTGAAATTTACTGATTGCATATTTGATATTTGTGGCGAAAATTTATTAAATTTGGGGAGAAATATTTGTCGTGTTCTGCAACTTATAGAGTGTTGTAAAATTTCACATTTGGCGGGGACAAAGAAAACAGTAACGAAAAGAAACAACATGTCGACCACAAGGAGGCAAAGCAAAATGCAAGAAAACAGAGAAGAGGAAAAAATTGTTGAAGAAGGATTGGATAATGAAGGAGATACAACGATTATGGAGAGAAAAGAACAGGAATTAACAGGAATAGAGAAACTATTGCAACTGATGCAACTCCAGTCACAACAAATGGATAGAAATCAACAGGAAACAAAAAGGACAATGCAAGAAAATCAACAGGAATCAAAACGAGCCATGGAAGAAACACAAAGAGAAATATCACAGAGAATAGAACAGAAATTGGAAGAGAATGATGGCAAATTGGAAAAGCGTTTGGAAAAATATGAAAATGAAATGAAAGCCTGTTTAGAAAAAGTTAGAGAAGAAACAGAAAGGAAACTGGAGATGCAACGAGAAGAAATAGAAACTAAAATGAAGGATATTAAGAATGTGCAGAAGATGGAATTAGAACAGTTAGAAAGCAAATTTGAAAATGCAATACAAGAAGACAGGCGAGAAATAGAAGAAAAATTTAAGCAAAACGAAAAACAAATTGCGGAACTCAAGAATCAACAGAATTGTGGAGAAAGAAGGGAAATGATTATCCATGGTAAAAGCGACGCGAAAATACAATTTGGCGGGGATATTAGAAAAACACACCCAGTACCATTTGTTAAAAATTTGAGAACCAAATTGCAACATATTAGATATTTTGACGACTGCAAAGAACCATCTGAAAGAAGGAGCAGCGTTATGGTATGAAAGTAAAGAAGATGAGTTTGAAAATTGGACAGATTTCGAAAATAAATTTCTCAACTATTTCTGGGGGAAAGTTAAACAGAGGGAAATCAACCAAGAGCTACAGAATGGAAGATATCACGAGAAAATGGGAATATCGGAGGAAAGATATGCTTTGCAGATATATAACAATTCCAAATATCTAGACTACAAATACTCTACCGAACAACTGGTAGAAATGATAAGCAGACATTTCGAAGAAACGCTGGAGGACCACGTGATTTTGAGAAACTATCAAGATATTGATAGTTTGTGCCAATTCCTTCAAGTAAGGGAAGCAAAACGAAGAGAAATGCGAAACAGAAGACAACATGAACAATATAATGGACCGGCAAGAAGGTATCAATCAAATTATGACCAGAGAAACCGACATGCCCAATCAACAAACGAAGATAGGCCGAGAGAATACCAAAATTACAATAGACAACAAAATTATGATAACAGGAATCACGCAAAAAATAGAACATATGAAAATCACAACAGAAACAGAGATGCACAAAATCCTCCGACTAGGAATACGAACGAACAAAGGGACGGTAGAAACAATCAGAATTTCCAACGACAAAATAGAAGGGAGATGAATCATGTAACAATAGAAAACGAGGAAGAAGATATATGCAATGAATCCAGACAGGATTTTCAATAAAGCATCCACTGAACAAACATAAACAACTCTCCGGTATATTTTGTCATCCGAGAGAGTTTATACAGTTGGCGGGAAATGAAAGACAAAGTTCTAATTCCAATTTAATATTCTTAGATGCATTTATAAAACATAAAGCGATTAAAATTTTGATTGATTCTGGATCGGAGATATCGTTAATCAATAAGAAACTAGTAAAAGAATTAAATTTGGACAGATTTGTGTATAAAATTCCTAGGGTTGCTTTAGTGGGTGCAAACAACAAAAAATTGACGACAGTAAATGAAGGTTTGGGAGTGCGGATCAGAGTGGGAGACAAATACTATATTATGCAATGTGTGGTGATCGAAGATTTAAACCATGATATGATAGCGGGAATTGATGAATTGAGTGAAAAACATATCACCATAAATTTTTCGGAGAATAAACTGGAAATCAGAGCAGAACCAGACAACATAGAAGAAGAAACGGAAATAGAGAGGAAAATAATTGTTGAAAAGATAAATGAACAGGAAAAACATAAAGAAATCAATATGACTGTAGAGGAAAAACCGAAAGTACAAGAAAAAAATCAACCAGAAAAAAAAAGAAGGAAGAAAAAGAAGAAGAGTTCAAAAAGAAAGAAGGAAAACACGGTGGATACAAGAGAAAGACAGGAAATCGAAGATACGGAAGAATTGTCGGCAATCGACGATAAAACAGAAAGGAAGCAGGAAGAAAAGGAAGTTCTCATAAGAGAAATGAAAGCAGTAGAAACATGGTGCTCGGGATACCAAATGGAAATTGAAGATAAAAAAAAACAGAAGAAGAAATAAAGGATGAGGACAGAGAAGAAATGGCAATAATGGACGAGAATCCAGAATTTTATGAAGAAATATTATGAACAGTGAACACATGCGAACAAAATGAGGATGAAAGAAAATTAAAATGTGGAGAAAACATGGAAAAGGAAGTAGAGAAGATTCTAGAAAATTATGGAGATTTGATTAATGAAGAAAGCCGAGTGGCTGAAAATTATGAACATTCTTTTAAAGTTAAAAACTTAGAAAATTTTAAATCCAAGACATATCCAATCCCGTATAAATACAGGCAAAGCGTCGGACAGGAGATTGAAAAAATGATCGAAGACAAGGTGATAGAAAGATGTGACTCTCCATATATCAACCCGATAGTATGCGTTAAAAAATCGAGTGGTGATTTGCGATTATGTTTAGATGCAAGAAACATTAATTCACACACAATCGCGCAATACGAAGCGCCTTTGAACATCGAAGCCATATTTGGACGAATCACAGGGTCACACATTTTTTCCAAAATCGATTTGAAACATAGTTTTTGGTTAATACCTTTGGCAGAGAAATGTCGAAATTATACCGCTTTTTCGATCGACGGAGTGGTATACCGATTTAGGGTGGTACCATTTGGCCTACAGAGTGCATGCGCTGCTTTGGTTCGCGCATTGAACACAATCTTAAATAGGCATGAAGAATTTGTTGTACATTACATAGATGATTTATTAATTTTCTCACCAGATATAACAAGCCATCTACGACATATTCACACTGTGCTAGAAGAACTGGATCAAGCGGGATTGAAATTAAATATTCAAAAGTGTCAGTTTTTCCAAAAGGAAATACTGTATTTAGGATTCAAATTAGACACAAAAGGGATTAGTCTTGCAGAAGATAGAATCGAAATTATAAATAACTACGCTAGGCCAACCAATTTAAAAACATTGCGGGGATTTTTGGGAATGGTAAACTATTTCAAAAAACTAATACCAGACATCAGCACAAAAGAAATACCGTTGATAGCATTACTTAAGAAAAATGTTAGGTGGAAATGGGGAACGGAACAAGAAATGGCTTTCAAAAATTTAAAAGGAGCTTTCTCCACAGCTGTAAGAGTACACCACCCAAGATATGATCAACCTTTCATTCTTCGGACCGATGCTTCCATAACAAAATTCGCAGGGGTGTTATCACAGATCCAAGACGATGTAGAGGTGCCAATCTGTTTTGTCTCCCGTGTAACCAAAACATATGAGAGAAAGTACAGCGTTACTGAATTAGAGTTCGCCAGTGTGTTATTTTGTGTAAATAAATTACGGTTTTACCTACTAGGGGCAAAATTCACCGTTGAAACAGACCATGCAGCTTTGGTACATATAATGAAAAATAGGCTGGTAAATAATAGAATTCATAGGGGCATTCTTTTACTTCAAGAGTATGATTTTGAATTTAAATATATCAAAGGAACTGACAATATCTTGGCTGATGCGTTGACGAGAGATGAACAATTCCGCAAAGAGGACCACAAAACTCTCCACGTTGGCATGAACATAATGAGAGAAGAAGCAGGCTTATTTTCTTTGGCTCAGATCAGGGAAAATCAGGAACAACTGGATGAAAGAGAAAAGCAAAGGGCCGAACAAGAAGATAACTTATATTTTAAGAGGGTCGATGGTAAAGAACTATATGTAATCACGGAACAGATGGCAAAAGAAGTTTTAGCAAAATTACACTGTGACAACGGACACATTGGAAGCAGGAAGGTGTGGCTTATGTTCAGGGAGAACTACATTTGTCGACAGGACTATACAATAGCCAAAGAGATGACTCGAAATTGCGAGACATGCCAAAAGTGTAAAAGTAAGAATTTCAAAAACGAAAACATCACAAAAAACGTCATAGCTCGGAAGAAACTGAATATTGTCGCCATTGATATGTTGAGCGATTTAATAACAACAACACAGAGGAATAAACACATATTAGTTATGGTGGATGTTTTCTCAAAGTATTTAAAACTGTACCCATGTAGAACCACGAAAGGAGCTGAAATACTTCGGAAGATAGACGATTTTATCGAAACAGTGGGAAGACCAGACAATATTTTGTTGGACAATGCGACATACTTTAGGAATGACCGTTTTAAAGGGGAATTAAGAGAGAGAGGCATAAATACAAAATTTGTAAGCATCCGACATCCACAGAGCAACCCATCAGAGCGTTTTATACAAGAAGTCACAAAATTTCTAAGAATTGCTGCGGAAGAACATCATCGACATTGGGACAGAAAAGTGTTTGAAATAGAGACGTATTTGAACTGTGCACCAAATACGGTTACCAAGGAGACGCCTTTATATGTAATGAAAGGAACAATGCCTACGAGACCGTGGGAAGACACCGCCCCCAGACAATACGAAGAAGTGATCGAGGTGGTTCAACGAAGATTGAGACGAAGTGGAGAGAAATATCTCCAAAGGCAAGAGAGGACCCGAAGAAGAAGGCCGGTTACATTCCAGAAAGGGGATAAAGTTTTAGTGAGGGCACTGAGGGTGTCCAATTTACAAAATGGTATTTGTGCTAAATTGATGCCGGTATTTGAAGGTCCATATAGGGTCAATACGGAAAATGGGGTAAATAGTTATGAATTAGCGCATATAGAGACAGGCAAGATACGGGGTATTTTTAACATTCACGACATTTATAAGTATCATGAGTAGAGTTTGGTAACATAATGGAATAATTTGATCCTAAAAAAAACTTGTGTCATTTAAATAAATAACAGAGTTTTTCGGCAAATCAAATGGCGGGGAGTTGTTAAGATATGTAAAATTTGAATTAATATGGTTTCGATCTTAATATTTTAGAAAAGTTAAAACATATAATAAAAATATACCAAAATTCATTTCGAAGAAATGAAAGTCAATTATCTTTGGATGGCCGTAGGTAAACAAAATTTAAATAGGGATTAAGTATTTTCTTTGTACAGTTAGTATGATAAGAAAGTGGTTATGTGTTTGGACAATGAGACCTGGTTTCCCAAATGGACTTTTGCGGCGAGGGAACAATTGTATTTAGAAATTTAAATGAATGTAATCTTTGTTTAGATATTAAGAAAGGAAAAAAAAACCGATTGGCATGTAATTAGTTTTAGGAAATTTCTAATGGTAGGGAAAATTGGTGTTTGTTATCTGAAAGGTAGATGGGGATAAAATTGAGGAACTCGGATTGGTGAAGAAGGAAAAAGGAGGGGCTAGGTATGAAGAATGGGAGTTTAGCGAAATGTTAGAGGGTGGAAGAAGAGTCAGTTGTTAAATGATCGTGAAGTCGACTAGTGGTGATCTCTAAGAGTCTCCTGAAATAGTAAGGCAGATAAGTGAATAGTTGTGAGTTTGTTGAAATAAGTGTCCTGACGGAAGCTCATCACGTAAAGCATTGTAAGTTATATTGTTCTACTTATATTCCAAGAGTCACCGTTGCATGCCGGAACGAGAAATAGATTCAGTTTATCGAGAGGAGAAAAGGCTAGCATTGTTTTTTGAAAGATACGTGCATCTGTAGGGGGTCATTAATGACAATAGGCTTGCAATAATTTGTTGCGAGATTGCTGACTACATAGGGGGCTGCTAAGAGTAAATTGTAGGCGACCAGAGACAAGAATTTGGACAACTCATCATCCGAGAGACAGTTTTATTTTTTTTGTAGAATTATTCATAACGCAAATTTCAATAAGTACTTTAGATAGTGGTAGGGTTATTTCAATAATCAGAATAGGAGATATTATTTTTAGAGGATATTTTGAGGGTGAATTTATTTCAATAGATGCTTTTATACCATATATGTGTTTTATTCCGTTAATCTTTGACCTTATTTATCATATGTAAAGCAAAGGAGATATTGAAGCACGAGAATATAAAACCCTGAGATTAGAGCATTAAATAGTGTGATTAAATCATAAGTGCATCATTAAAATTAAATTTAATTAATTAGTTAATTATCTAATCAATTGCTTTGAGCACACCGATCTTTGAATATCACATTAATATATATATAAATTATATTATAACAATCATCCACATCTAACCACAATTTACCGGTTTGAAGTTGCCAGCTCATACTTATATCTGGGATCATTAATCACAAACATTAGGTCACTACAGGAAGAAATAAAACGTAGATGTGATCTAGCTGTAATATTTCCAGTACTTACCTACGGATGTGAATCTTGGACCCTGAAACAATCGGAAAGAAGAAAGATAGATGCCACTGAAATGTACTGTTGGAGACGAATGCTACAACTTTGTTGGATCGACGGTAGGACAAACAGTTCAATTTTAAGGGAGCTAAAAGTTAGCCAACGACTCTTTAGTAAAGTCCATCCCCAACAATTAAAATACTTTGGAAATATTATAAGAGCAAACACAGAAAACATGGAAAGACTCATTATACAAGGAAAGGTGGAACGCCGAAAATCGCGAGAAAGATCCCAACAAGATTGCTCGATCAAATTACAGGAATATGCAAAAGACCTATGCATGAGTTAAAATAAATGACTGGAGGCAGAGATATTTGGAGACGGACAATACACGACATCACGTCGACCAATACACTCCCTCTGGGAGGTCAGAATTAAAGAGGGGGTGAAAGAGAGCAAGAGATGCAGAGGAAAAAAAAATATGTATATTAAAGTCTGCTGAAAAAAGAAATCTTCAGAGTATAATTATTCAGGAAGTCGATAAAAAAGCAAAAGGCAAAGTAAACGTCATTTATTCCAAATAAGTATAAATTGCTAATAATAAGTTGAATAATATCATAACACAAAAATTTTATTACAATCGTGTCACAAGCTAACCATAGTGTATTAATTACCGTCATAGCTTATCTTCTGCGAGGCAGACGAAAGGGGTCCTTGTCCCCAGTTAGCGCCCATGGCGGAAATAACTTTTGAATAAGTCAAACTGTACACCTGCAATCAATAAACAAACTTTCTCATTGAAAATGTTCGACAAATTATACATACGAGAGATTCCACGTAATTTGGCTGATAATCATTCATAAATTCTGTTGTATAAGTCGCTTTTAAACTCGCACTTCTTTTCTCTATTTTTCTTGTGTCTCACTTACCTGGACGGAGCAGATAAAAGTTCCATAGTACGGGATTGACGATGCAAAATTTATTCACCTTAGTTCCTCGATATTTTTCCTGGTCTAAAATTCTCTTAATCTATACTTTCTTAGAAAAAAAAGTTCTATATGATACGTAAATAATATTATATTCCAATACCTAGAGTAATATGCTGATTTTAACACAAGTAAAATATATCTTGTGTTTCACACCTGTCAGATGTCGTTTCTGAGGCGAAAGGCGAAAAAATAGTTTGAAGTGCAGTAGTGCAGTAGTACGCAAAATAGAATTCTATTATCAGTAGTAATAACCCAAGGACATTGATAATTGTTCGAAAAAATTTTATAACAGATTTCGAAAGCTTGTTTCTTGGAAACAGACCGACGCCGTAGGCGGAGGTCTGTTGCCTGTAAGCAACAAGCTTGAGAAAGTTGTTAAAAAATTTTTGAGCATTTATCAATGTTCGAGGGTTATTCGGATAGAAAATTTTTTGCTGGTTATGAAAAAAAAATACAGAGCAGAAACAATTTATTTAAATGTGCAATTAACAATTCTTCCACCGTCCGATTTCCATCTAATTCATATTTTCTATCATTGCAAAAGTCCATAAACGCTTTCCATACAAATTTTTTACTGTAAACAGTATTCTTTGGTATATTTGATTCGATAATTTCATTAATATTCTCATCAGTATTACAACCAAATCGTGACATTTTGAAATATTGAATATTTGAAATGTCAAAATCGAAATGAAACGAAATGTAGGTATCCACAGCTACATGATTGAGTGAAAACAGCCCATGGGATCTGTTTTCAGTATAATGTTGGTTTTATTGGTTGTATTCAATCAAATGACCACAAATTAATTGATTTCATTGGATTTCTAATTGAGCAAAAAATTTTCTCAGTTATAATATAGTTGTCAATTTGAAAAGGTGTCACCCTCTATAATTTGGTCCCTATAGAAAATCTACTAATATACAAAAACCTGTCAAATTTATTTCTGACGGGGACATTTTTAGATCAGTTTTTAACTAAATTACATCAACCCTCTAGCGGGGGCGGACACAACCCCCAAAATCTTAAAGCAAATGGGAGTTTACTGATACCTCATTTTAAAGGTCATTCAACTACCTTTTCAAAAATACCTACGACATTATATTTCTTTTTAGGAATTTTGCAAAAATCAAGTAAAACCGTAAAGGTAGCGAGTTCAGAAATCCAAAATTTTGTTTGGACTATTGAACCCCAAATATAATTTTTTGGAGTATTGGAATATTTTGAATAGCTCATGGAGTATTTTTGGAAAAATCAAGTAAAACCGTAAAGATATTGTATCGAGATCAGAACTCCAAAAATTTTTTTGGGGTATTTTAGTTTTCGGAGTACACATTCCAAAAGTACTGAAGGGGAATATAAAAATGTACGTGGTATTTTTCAACAGGCAATTGAACGGCCTTTAAAATCAGGTACTACTAAACCCCCCATCTCATTAAAGATTTTGGGGGTTGCGTCCGCCCCGCTAGAGAGTTGATGTAATTTAGTTGAAAACTACTTTATTAAATGTTACCTTACAAATAAATTTGACGTGTTTTTGCATATTTTTAGATTTTCTATACGGACCAAATTATACAGGATGGCATCTTTTCAAATTAACACATTGTATACCAACCAATAAATTAATACATCAGCATAGATTTTTTTAAAATTAAGTAATTAAAATACTGAAAAACGAAGCTCGAGATAGATGCAGTTTTGCAATTGTTTTAGGTTGATTTTACAAGAAACAGATTGACCGTGCACTTTTAAAATTTTTTTTATTTCATTATTTTTTCTTTTTCATTGTAGCTGTAACAGTAGTCTTAATTTCTATTTCTATTCTTCATTGTTTTTAACAGCCAAACTGACTGTTCAATACTCAGGATTTACTAAAACAATCACACTAGCGGGGATCGCCCAAGGTTTCTTGGCCCTAAGCGCAATTAAATTATTGTGCTACTTCGATTTGCACCATTCTATTAATATGTATTCAATATAAAACATAAATTATATTCAATAGTATTTACTTAATGTCATTATTAAGTATATATCTACATATGTATTAAGTGGGTCTATTTGCACTGATTTTTAATGCTTTAAATCTTTACTCGTTCGTAATAAGGGGGTAAAAGCAAAATCTTGGTCCAATGCTATGTAAATGCGATCATGCTTTTCGAATCCTGAGAAAACTAATAAGTATTTTTGAAAATTTTAAACGCAGACTGAAAGACTACATTATTACCGAGGGCGGATAAGTAAACTTAATTGGGCACCCACATTTGGAAAAAACGTCTTCAACTCAGCTTAATCTACAGCGAAATGTATTTGTAGATGAGTCGAAAATTAAATCTCAGCCTGGATAACAAACTTCTGATTTATAAATGTATTTTAAAACCGGTATGGCTATATGCAACACAAATATGGGAAACAGCAAGTAACACCAACGTTCAAAAATTTCAACGATTCCAATTAAAAGTATTGTGCCAGATCTCAATGCTCCTTGGTATATTACGAATCATAGACTACACCACGATCTACAGCTACCAACTGTTAGCGAAGCAATAGCTGCTATAAACTCTACATACAAGACCAGACCATCTTGCCATCCAAATCCACTCGCCACGGACCTGCTCAACATTTCCCATAAAAGAAGACTAAAGAGACCTGACCCTTTGGAACTCTAGTGCATCATAGTGCGATGAAATAATCAAGTGTTAGTTTCTGTGATTTTTTAAACTTTTCTAGTATTTTCATTCTTGTTTTTAGACTTCTAATAATCATATTTATTGCCTGTGCTGTCTACTATACTAAATTTTATCTATTATGTTCCAAGTAACTCTTATGTTGTACTTTAAAATTATAATTTTATATGTCTTACAGGGTGTTCGCCACTGGGCAGCTTCCCTCTATGTTATTTAACAATAATTATGCATATTGCTTGTTGTTTGTGATGAGACAGATTGCAATAAACATTGGATGTTATTAAAGGAAAAAAAACTGCAAAACTTCAAAACTTCAATACTTGGGTCATATAACACGTGGTGACAGACATGAACTCCTAAAATTACTTATGCAGGGAAAGATTCAAGGAAGGCGCAGCATAGGTAGGAGAAAAATGTCCTGGCTGAGAAATCTCAGAAAATGGTTTGGATGCAGCTCAGCTGAAGTTTTTCGGGCTGTAGTGTCAAAAGTGAGAATAGCAATGATGATTGCCAACCTTCGTCGCGGAGATGGCACGCAAAGAAGAAAGGAAAAAATTACCGAGGGCCGAAAGTCCCTGAAAATTTCTACTTCTACTATTTATGTTAATAAGTTACAGGAGTGAAAAAAAAGAGAAAATTCAATAATGAACTTTGTTAATTTACTGTTTAAAGAAACACTCAGGATATTTCAACGAGTTGGTCATGTAGTGAGGACTTTTTTTATTAACTTTTGGAGAGATCGGCAATCTGCTTATTAGGCAATAAGGGTTTTTATGACAATGAAGCTGATTACATAATATGGAGTATCATTCCAATGGATAATCTCCTTTAAATATATCTAAACCTAAGTTAAACATTGATTTTATGAATTTATGAACATTTTATGACAAAGTCTGTGTGATGTGGATAGGTCGGATGGCAGTAGACCTTTTAGCCTACGGGTTTCATTGGCATCACGCACGTTTACTTGGGCGGCTAACCGATTTGGGTGCCGCTCCCTTTCACTATAGTTGACACTAAAACGATGTATGGCACCTTTGATGGAATCTAAAGGGATATCATGCTGAATGATGTCGTTGCTGACGTAGTAGGGAGCATCAACAATAGTTCGCAGTATGTACTTTATTTTGGAACATCTGTTAGATGGATATGTTGGAGTTGCTAGCAGTTTTCCACAGCTGGATGTTGTAGGTCCACACCGTATAAGAATATTTTATTTCTTGTTGAGAGTTTTGATCTGCGACCGATGAGCCAATACATGTTTCTTAATTTTAGCTTTTAACCTTGTTTAGACAAGTTTGTAGGTTCCTGGAGGCTGATGTTGGATCAGTGTGGGATGTCAAAATGGCTGTATTGTCAGCAAATGTCACCACAGTGGTAATTCGTGATGATGGCACGTCAGCAGTATACAATAAGTACAGGATCGGTCCAAGCACGCAAATTTGTGGAACTCCTGAATTTACTCGATGCAGCTCTATATATTCATTTCTATGTTTTATTTGGAAGTGCCTATCTGTCAGATATGATTTTGGAAGTTGAAAGTGAAAATGGGGCAGTAGCCTTTTTATTTTAACTTGCAATCCGTTATGACTTCATGCCACACCTTGTCGAAAGCCTGAAATATATCTAGGAAAGTTGCTGAATAATATCTTTTACTATTCAGGTCCCTATTGATTTGATATCTAGAAGAGATAAACTAAATAACAGAAGACCAAAAGAAAGTGCCACCTCAAAATTTTTAAAGCGAAGTGACAGCAGATGCTTAGAAATTGCTGAATGTAGTAACAGTAACTTGAAGGCGAACGGTGCGCGACCACCTATTTTGGAGGCAGAAATTACAGGAGGTTAAGGCTCGATTTAGGATACAGTGGCATTTAAAGGAAAATACATAGTTTATATTTGTCAGTAATTATTACCAGTATTTCTAGAAATGGCATTCCAAACTTTGTTCTTATCTTCCGTACTAATTTGATTTTTACTTCGCCTCAAGTTGTAGGTCAGACAGCTAATACACGATCCGTCGGATCACATCGCACTTTTGAAGTAAGATAATAAAGGTTTCGTAAGTAGATCTTTAGTATTTTACAAAAATGGCTGTAATTAGTCTGAATATTTAAATAATAATAATTCTTTTACAACAAAGACCCACGTGATAATGTCAGACTTCGTAAACCAGGTAGAAAGAGAGAATAACAAATTATTACAAGGAATCTGAACTCATAAAGCTTTTAAAGATTCAGGATAAGTATAAGTATACAAAACTGTTATTTTAGATACGGATATCAATTACGGAAAATAGAGAAGAATACTTACCACGGCAATCATAAATATCTATGTACCTACTTTGATATTGCGATATGTCTTGCCCATCTTCATTTAAATATTGAAGTTGTGTTCTCAATAGGGTACGACACTGACACTTTTTCTGGCAATTTCTTTGTTTCTTACCATGTCTCAAAAATGACTTCTCGTTTTTACGTTGGGTTATTTCTATCTTACATGAAAATATCTTGGTGAAAGTTTGTCTTTTAGCTAGTGTCAACAGACAAGACAAATTGATTAAAGAAGTAATGCACATATATAACGAGTTTATTAAAGTTGTTGCTATTTCTCGCATTCCAGCTTCCAACGCTCTCGATCGTTCCAATCATATATTGTATAGACCCCTATCTTCCATTGCACCATTGAAAAAACACAGAGCGAAATGAAGACAAAACCAAATGTATGATCATGGGAGAGGAAAAAGAAAAAAAAAGAAAGAAGACTTTAGTGTAAGGTCTGGAAGCGGTAAAAGTTATAGTTTTAGGTCTTCTACTAATCTTTCGGCATTTATTCGTTCTCTGTTTTTGGTTTTGGTCATGTAGGGCTTCCTCAATAATTCCACGAATAAGTTCCCTCTGAACAATTTAGGTGAAACTATTACATATCGAACTGATTTCTTCCTCTTTAAATTGGAATTTTATTTGTGCCTGTGTGAAGTTTAATCAGTACTAATTTTTCTGATTGGAATATTATTATTTATTCTTTTTGTAAAAAATATCTGACCAGTTCCATTCTATCTACATAAAGTACGTGCCTTTTAGTGACGGCATACGGTCAACAATACAGTGCAGTTTTAACTAACAGTACGGATTCTGGACTGTTCAGGAAAATAATATAAGCTGACGTAGGGTTATACTATAGCACTTTGATTGCATTGATGTTGTGGTGGCTAAATAATCCAGGACACGGTAATGATATAAAAGGCCTTCAGGCATCAAATATCTATCTATTTTGGTCATCATAATAAAACAATATTTTTCAATATAACAAAAATATATTTAATAATGCATCTCTTGACCTAAAATATTCCGGACGCAAACTGAGCTTCCCTTTGAAATTCCAGGAAAGTTCTGTTTTATGGGGAACATCATATGACATACGGAGAACCCATGTTTGTTGTGTATTCTGGTAATTGTGACATCTAGAAAGTTTATGGATTTATTCTGTTCTGTTTCTATTGTAAACTCAATATTATTATGAACTGAATTAATGTATGATAGAAATTGGTCAAGTTGCCTGTTAGTTCCTATAAAGCATACTAGTGTATCATCCACGTATCTCCACCAATATAAGAACTGTTTAAATACGGGATGTTTAGAAATTCTCACAATAAAACACTGAAAACTTTTGTTCCCTATACTTCCACAAAATTTATTATTTACAACTATGTGACTACAGCTGTTTCGGCAGAGTGCCTTTCTCAAGTGACCTAATTTACAAATCAACTCAATGTATCGATTTGCGTGTAAAGATTGAAATGCTTTGTAGAAGTGCTTACAATGAGTGTCCCCGTTTAGGATTTTGTCCTCTTAAAAAAACGCACTGGGGCAAGTGTGGTGTTCCTGGTGTTCCTGGGTTATGCCGGACGGTGGTGACCAGAAGGCTACAAGACAACAGAGACGAAAGTTGGATGGAGTTGATGTTGGTTCCATCTAATTTACAATGTGTTTGCCTTTTTAAGTCTCTAACTGAAGAGGTTGAGGAGTGGGGAGCTGTTTGTCTCGAGTTGGTCATTCAGCATTATATCTGTATTTTTCAGTTTATTAATTTCCATAGATTCTAAAAAAGATAGCTTAAGCCTTTATTTTGGATATGCAGAATTTGAAACTCTTCATTGAAAGAATGATTACGATCTAGAAGGTGAAGTGCGTATGTAGAAGTGTCTGTTTTTCTATTGTTGAAAGCCCTTTTGTGTTCTGCTATCCGTTTGTCAAAAGTTCTGCCAGTTTGACCGATGTACGTTTTCGGACAGTCACCACAAGTTAGTTTGTACACACCAAACCAAACCAAACCAAAGTTGTGTGTAAAAATCTTCAATCTTTTCAGTTAGAGACTTAAAAAGGCAAACACATTGTAAATTAGATCACTTGAGAAAGGCACTCTGCCGAAACAGCTGTAGTCACATAGTTGTAAATAATAAATTCTGTGGAAGTATAGAAAACAAAAGTTTTCAGTGTTTTATTGTGAGATAAAATAAACTTCCATCAAGTAACGGTCGAATCCATCAATTTTTTAGAAATTGTTATTTTAAGCTGGTTCAAAAATATATCTGATAGCACTGGGCACTATGAACCAGCTTGAAACATCGATTTCTAAACATCGCGTATTTAAACAGTTCTTATATTGGTGGAGATACATGGATGATATACTAGTATGCTTTACAGGAATTAACAGGTAACTTAACCAATTTCGATCATACATTAATTCAGTTCATAGTAATATTGAGTTTACAATAAAAACAGAACAGAATAAATCCATAAACTTTCTAGATGTAACAATTACCAGACTACACAACAAACATGAGTTCTCCGTATATCATAAACCTACCCATACTGACACAACTATACACAATTCATCAACCCATCCTACAAAACACATACAGAGACTGACAGAAATTCCCATGTCAAAAAATGACTTCGAGATAGAACTGAACATCCTTAAGCAAATAGCAGTAAACAATGGCTATAACGAACAGACAATTAACAAAATTTTAAACCAAAAACTCAATAAGAAAACCCTGAAATTAGTCTATCCACCACCACAGAAATAACCCAGTACTTTCTGAGCTATCACATATAAAGGCAAGATAACAACAAAAATAGCCAGATACATAAAAAAGAAAGGAATAACACTAGCTTTCAGAACTAACAACAACTTAAGAAAATATATTAAAAACAATAAGAGCCGAAAGATAAAGCAACTACACAGTGGTGTTTACAAATTAAATTGTGACTGTCCGAAAACTTACATCGGTCAAACTGGCAGAACCTTTGAAAAACGGATAGCAGAACACAAAAGTCTTTCAAAAATAGAAAAACAGATTCAACATACGCACTTCACCTTCTAGACCATAATTATTCTTTTAATGAACAGTTTCAAATTCTTCTTCAAAAATACAGATATAATTCTGAATGATCAACTCGAGACAAATAGCTCCCCACTCCTCAACCTCTTCAGTTAAAGACGTTAAATTGCAAACACATAGTAAACTAAATCACTTGAGAAAGACACTCTGCCGAAACAGCTGTAGTCACATAGTTATAATAAATTTTGTGGAAGTACACAAAAAAACGATTTTCAGTGTTTTATTGTTAGATAAAAAATGAACTTCCATCAAGTAACGGTCGAATCCACCACATAGTAAATATAAAGCTTTGACATAGAAGAACTAACGACTACTTTAAGCCATCAGCAAAACAACATTATTGCAGAAAAACTGACCATTATTTTAAAAAATATTAGGTTGACCAATTTTGAAAAGTGAAATATTATTCGTTTCAAATAGTCAACAGTGCACAAAGCACAATATATTACAACATGTGCCAATTGTACCATATTTTAAGGTAATATTTTTAAAATTAATTTAAACATTTAATGCATCAAAAATGACAATTAGTTGCCATCGTTCATATGATGACCTCTATGTACTCATATGATTGGATATGTACCCGCTCGTTTCCCCCCTTCGATTTGAGTAAGTGTATTACCACATACAAGAGAAGAAGAAAGAAGACTGTATTAAGTTTTTCTTATTATTTATACTCACGACAGGCCATTAAGACTGCATTTTTATAAGACATAGTCATACAATTAACTAATTACAATAATTATTTAAAAAAAAATCCAACCTTAGGGAGGGGGGATGGTTTAAAATTTTCGATTTTTTATTATTGTAAATGAAAGTGCATAACTACAAAATTACTCTGTAAAAATTTCAGATTGATCGGAGTAAAATTATCAGATACAGTATGTTGAATATCTCTACCTTCGATTCGCTTTGCAGCAGCGGTTTCGCGCGAACATGCTTGATGTAGTGAGAAAAAATGTTCAACACCTGTTCCCCTTCTCTTTTGTAGATTACTTCGCGATTCAAAAAACATATTCCGGTGTGTATTACTTTACGATTTGACAGACAAAAAGAAATTGAAAATAAAAGTTGTCAAAACTTTAAACGCATTTTTCTCAAAACTGCTCCTTCACAGGTGGTGGACATTGTAACTCAAAAACTATTCGACCGATCCACCTGAAATTTTGCGCACATTATGCTTTTATTTATGCTTATTTTTTATTTAACAATAATAAATATGTTGATTTTCACCCTTTTGCTACAAAGAATTTGCCTTTTTTGAATTCCGAGTGATACCAAGAAATCAAAAATCGTTAAAAATTAAAAATACTCGACAGTGTTAGCTCTAACAAATCATGAGCTAATAAAATCTTTTTGAATTATTTATTTCACATGATCCGGTAATGAGTTCTGATGTCCACCGGAAAACATTTTTTTTGAGGTGAGGTGTAAAAAATGGCTGCTTTTTCAATATCTTTCTTAAATTTATTTTTGAATATTCTTTGAATTGTACTTAAGAGCATACAGTAGCGATCAACAGGTAGCAACAAACGCGGTCCAAGATTGCGAAAGTTCTGCGAACTTTCAAAAGTTAGGCAACAGTGCGTCGGTAATTCGACACTGACAGTGACGTTTATACTATCAAAAATTGTTATTTATGAAACAGTTCGTGAAGTATGCTTTTTGCGAACGCACGCGATTTTTAGAGCACGAGCGACAACGGAGCGAGTGCTATACATCGCGTAAGTTCGCAAAAAGTAATTCACGCACAGTTTCATACAATATTTTATCTACGATAAACAAATAAAAAACTGTAACTCTTTGTCACTGGAATTTATTTGTATTCTACAATTTTTAGAACTTTGACATTTAAAAATCCTAACTACTTTCAAACCATAAAACTGTCAAAAATTTTGTTGTAAGTCATTGCTCATATTGTCATCACCATGACAACGCGAAAGGTAAGGATATTTGATTATATGAAAGTGTGCCAAAAAACCCATTGAAAATGTGCGAAAAAGTAAAATCCCATTTAAAATACATTGTTACTTCACGCACACTTTAAACCCTTCACGCACTGCTATCTATAATAACAGTTTTCACAACATAAAAACTTATACACAATATGACATAGAGTAGATAAAAATTATTTTTATACAAATAGGCGCGAAATGTTGCCAAGTCAGTGACGTTCGATTTCTTGTTATAAAAAAAATCGATTTTTAGTAATTCCAATGTGACACAAAATCTAAGCACGGGATAAAAAAGTTTATTTGAAGAAAGTGTATTTTTTTGTCTTTCTTAATGGCGGTACAGGCTCCTTTTTTCAATATTTTATTTAGTTATAGAGTAATTTCCACATACTAACATATTTCTGAAATTGGCTCTGTACCGCCATTGTTTATTAAATTACGAATAGGTGTGCCAAATATATCGACAAAATATTCAAAATTAGAGCCACAATCTTGGAACGCGTTTGCTGCTACCTGTTGATCGCTACTCTTTGCTCTTAATAATAATAATAGTCCCCCGTTTTATACCGCTGACGCGGCTTTGGAGTTATAGCAGGGTAGTCTGCTATACCTAGGACCTACGGTATACAAGGAAGGTAACAGGGCCAGTGCTACGCTTCAGCCGCCTAGTATTCCCCCTTGTATTACCCAAGGTACTCATTTTATTTAGGCTGAGTCGACCTGGGGCCGTTAGATATTTCTAAAGATGTCTAGTTATTCTCGCCGGCGCTGGGTCTCGAACCCCAGCCTACCAGCATGCGAGTCAGCCATCCTACCGCTGAGCTACTCCGGCCCTTAATATGCTTATTTAATTTAAAGTTAAAATAGTTGTATCGTAGTTTCAAAAAAAAATCACAAAAATGTGCTTGAAAAGTTGATGTGCCCTCAAACCGGTATATACAAAATTCTGAACTACTCTGAATGAACAATATTCCTCCATTTCCTTTTATTGTGTGCTTTTCTTTTCCAGTCCCTCACCTTCACGTGTTTAAGGTCTTCCTCCACTAAATTTATCCACCTCGTTCTGTGTCTACCTGTTCTCTAAGGACTGATTAATTTTCTGGTCATTACTAGTTTAGGCATTCTGTTTACTGTCATTCTTTCTACATGTCCCATCCGTCTGATTCTTTGTGACTTGACGATGCTGCTGATGGTAGGTTCTTTGCCATCATCATCATCATCATCATCATCATCATCATCATCATCATCATCATCATCATCATTCAGCCTTCTGCATCCAAAGTTGAACACAGGCCTCCCCTAACTTTTTCCAGATTGGTAGATCTTGGGCTTCCTGTAACCAATTCGCAGCAATCCTTTTGACGTCGTCTGTCCATCGTGTAGGTGCTCTACCTCTACTTATTCTGTCTGCTTTTGGTCTCCACACTGTAATTTTTTGGGTCCACCTCCCGTCCTTCATTCTGGCTACATGGCACGCCCAATTCCACTTCAGCCATGCTAATCGCTCTGTGACATCTGTGACGCCTGTCCTTCTTCTGATTTCTTTATTTCTGACCCTGTCACTGAGAGTCAGTCCAAGTAGTGACCGTCCCATTCTTCTTTGGGCCACTCTAAGTTTGGTTGCTGTGACCTGGGTTAATGATAATGTTTCGGCGCTGTAAGTCATGACTGCAAGCACACATTGGTCGAAAGTCTTCTTTTTCAAACAATTTGGCAAGTTTCTCTTGAAGATGTCTGATAGAGCTCCACATGCGACTATGCTAAGGTGATCCTTCTTTGTAATTCGAATTTGGCAGTTTGATTGTCCCTGGCAATTTGGATTTCATGACCTAAATATTTATATTTATGGACCAATGCTATTTGACATCGACTTTTGAATTTTCGCTTGGAACCAGGTTTGTCATGTATTGTTGCGTCTTTCCAAAATTCATGTTTAAACCAAGTTTCTTACAGGCGGCATCTAACTCAGTAAGTATAGTTCTTCTCTCCCAACCGTCTTCTGTCCTCCGGCCTCCTAATACACGTCTCAATATTTTCCTTTCCCATATTTGCAGAGTATCCTCTTCCTTCTCATGTCCATGTACCGCAGGTAAATGTAACTGTGGGGCTAATTACTGTTTTATATTTTCGGATTTTGCCTTGTTATTACTGTCTATGTTATTATGTAGAAACGTTGAGTTCATAAGGCTATCTAAAGCTACCAAATGTTTTATTCCCTTTTGTTATTCTGGCATAGAGCTCCCATTTCTCTTTTCCATTTCCATCGAATACTAAAACCAGGTATTTAAAATTAACCACTCTTTTAAAACTATAGCTTTTACCACTTACAGACCTCACACTAAACTCTTCTTCTTTTTCGCTTTTGTCCCTCCCATGATAATCATATATTTGGTTTAGGCCATCCGCACACACAGCTACTAAAAAGGAACCAATTGGCAACTTTAGATACCAATCAGTTACTTAGTAGTCACTGCCCATGTATTTTAATGACTGTCCGCACACAGCGCTACTAGTTAGCAGCCGGTCTATGATGCGGGAGTGATCAGTCGACAGCGGACTGGACATGCAGGTCGCTTGGGGACTAATTTCCAGACTTTTGTCACCTTTTGTGATATTTTATTTAAGATTAAGACGCGAAGTTGGCGGAAGAGTCGTTTAATATAAAAATTAATGCAAAAAGTGGAAAATATCCGTGCCTATATAAACTTATTTAACTAGTTTTGATGGGAAATAAGCCACAATTTTACGAAACAAAAGATTTTATTAACTAATATAATTTATCTGAGACTCTTCAATTTGATATGAGATGTCGCTGTATCGCGTCTAATGGGAAATTTGAATTATTTTTCAGATTCCCTTTAAAATGATGGTGGAGCTATTTTTCAATTCAGAGGTGTGCACGCCAACAAAAGCTACTGAAGACGCCTGAAATGGTAGAAACAGCCTGTCTAGCGGGTGTGCAACCCTCTGAATCGAAAACAAGCAAAACCATAATTTATTATTTTATTTCCTTTACTCGGTTTTAGTACTGAAAGTTCCTCTGCTGTCCTTTTCCTAGACGAATGAAGGCGGAATGTGATCGTTTCCCTTTCGTTTTCTATATTCGTCGTCTGCTGTCTTATTAATTGAAAAAGTCGCAGATTAAGGATGTACCAGTAAGAACTTTCAACGCGAAAAGTCTCAGGTTTAAAATACTATTTACCATTTTAATTTTTATTAAATTGGTGGATTCTGCATCTTGAAGCACGACAAATTAGATAAACATGTGATGTACATAAACTTAAAAAATACGTGCTACATAATTTAAAATCGCACCGGCGGCTCTAATCATCAAGAGATTTTAGGGTGTGAGTTCATACAACAATATTTAAGCTAAAGAAAAGAAATTATTAATTTTTTGGGCGCCATTAATAGATCAGAATCTATTGCTATTTATCTATATAAAAATTACAAAAATGTTACGAAAAAAAATGGTATCCCTTTGACTACTAATGCTACTTACCCTTGTTGTCTGTAGTAGGCTGCGTTTCCTAATACAATAAGGATACATAGATGGATTGTGCGAACAGAAAAAGACGAAATAAGTTTTAACATAGTTACCATTTATTTAGATAGAAAATTGTCATTAAACTGAGTTGATTAGAAAAATAAAAAAAAAATAAGTCTTTCGCGTTTCATCTTAAAAGTTCAAAAAAAAAGAAAAAGGAACGAAACAGTTTATTGCAAAATACCTGGTGATGATCCATTGTTGCTGAATTGCTGGAATCGGGTTAGCTCGCCAGAGTTGTGGATTCGACGAAATCACTTTCACTTTTCACTTTCATTTTTAGAGTTAAAGTACTGTTACATACATGTAGTTGTTATTATATTATACGAAAAATAAAAATTCCATAGTTCTTTTTGTTTTATGAAAAGAAAATAACTGCATTCATGATTATTAGTGATACTTCTCACTGACTTGATAATTAAACATATTTTATTTAGACCATAGTCTTTAAAAAAAAATGGAACTGCGTTCCACGAAGATTGAATTAAGTGCGGTTTATATGATACATATTAAACGGAAGTCTTATCCGCAAATGTTGAACTGAGTTCTGTTTGAACGAAACATATTCACGCCGTACTAAGAAAACTATTATTTTATCGTACCGGACACAACACAGAGAATATACCGGTATGGTATTTAAGACAACATATCGCACTTGCGATTTTCACGACAGAATCTTTAAGATTCCATTTTGCCTATTTAGGCACAGACAAGAAAAAATGCAGGTCTTCACTGCATGACCGCTAGAACTTAATTGATTCCTTCTTGTCCTAATCTCGGACAAGATTCCTCTCTGCTCTCTATATTCACCTCCCTTTTTCACAGCTCTTACCTAATTTGACCAATAATCATCATTCCGAAATTTTCGTACCAATCACATAGCTGGGAAATAATGTTTAGACCAGCCTTATTATGATCATACGTTTCTTTTTCGGCCAATCACCACGAGTGTCCTTTTTGTAACCGTTTAAGGATCCCACGAAAGTTACTGCGTTGTAACCTTGTGGAATTCTGAGATTTCTATCACTCAAACATTTAGCAATCTTTCCTATTCTTCTTTTTATGAGGCATATCCTGTGCAAAGTAAATAATTCTTAGGAAAGCTGTCTTCGAGCTCTAAAGTGTCTTTGTGATTTTACTGCCTGCAATAGCTAAATGACCAGCTTAGGCGTCTAGAATTTCCTAAAATATTAATCCTTCCGCTTTCTTGTGGGTGGCCTAAGAGAAACGCGTTGGGAAGTACATTTCGTCTTACTTCTATCTATAACGACAGAGACGGACTTTTGCGATATTTAGATTGTGATTCTTCCAGCCTGTTTCACTGCCTCCCCCACGATTTCAACTTCGTGCTAACCAGTTTGAAATCGGAAATAAAAAAATGAAACGGCAAAAAAAATGAAAACCACATTTGTTAGTCACCATATCGTAATATCGTTCAGAGGCCTTAGGCTTTCTCTAACGATCAATACATGTCTTACAATCTAGACATGGACGCGTTAATCATAACACAAAAAATTCACAAGAATACAACGACGCAATTCGTCATCGTAGACACAAAAAAAAATAAAAACACCAAAATAGGGCAAGATATGTTAACGTTTTTTCGGATGCATAGGTTTCTTTCAACCTAGACTAACACCACGAATAACATAAGAATAATGATGTCTTAGCATCATTAACGCCATAAAAAATTAACATGTTATCCTTGACTTGGATGCATAAAGTCTCTCATTCATGACTTATTCCAGAGATAACACAATATAATAACGCCATAAGCAGTTATTACTTACGAACAAAAAAACAAAAAAAGGGAGTTACTGATAGTTCTAAGTTGGACCTTGTAATTCTATAAAGATAAGCCTGTAATTAGTTTATTGTGGAAAAATGGACACATTGTTTTTCAGAAACTTACTACTCTTTCAAGAACAGGGGGGATTAGGAAAATATTGATATTTTTACTTCGTTGTGGTAACCAGAACAAGCGATAACTGACGCGTATCATACGCCTATCATAGGAACATTTTCGGTGGTCAACTTAAGGTAGGGTCATAGTCGGTAGAGTCTATTATTCAAAGTTACACAACCAAACGGAAGTTTTAGGAAATGACATAGGAAGTCATCACCTAAGGTCTGTGGCTAAATTGCGATTATGAATGGCTTCTCATTCCGACGAGTCAACTGGCGGGAATCCGCTCACTTCATCCCTAGCCTTTCTCAGTGTCTGGCCATCCATACCGTAAAGGGGGTTAGACAACATATTTTAATAGAGGGGGCTGAAATTCATAGGTCCTTGAAGTAAGAATAAACTTAGGCAAAACAAATAGGTTCTATTACGAACTATCACTAGTAACTGTACTAAGGACTTCTGATATCAATCTAGATACCAAAAAAAATAAGAAACGATTTTCAAAAAAAAAATAAAAAAACATTTTCCCTAAGCTTAAGCTGGATTGCATATAAGCGAAGGTAGTATATCCTAGAAGGATACCAAAAAAATAAAAAAATAAAAAAAATGAAACTTTTTATTATGTAAAAAAAAGTTTTACTTCTATATCGGACTAACGCACGACATAAAAACATTTGAAGAAGGATTTTTAATATTTCCTTTCAACAAAACAAAAAAATTTTATTCTTATAACTAGGTAAAACAGTTCAAAGAACTGGGGTGTGAGCCAAACTGAGTTGCTCTGGAGATCAACGTGCGGAATCCCCTACACTACTTCCAGAGGCTCGTCTCCTTCGCGACAACATCAAAAAAATATATCAAATAGATAAACATTGACCGCAGCGGGACAATTCCCTACTATTGGTCTACACCACACATCAAAAAAAGGTTGTCGAGACAGCTCTAAAAAAATTAACGCGCGTCTCTCGTCCTGAAGGGAACGAGGCACTTGGGGACGGTTTTGCCGAAGCAAAGTTGTATTCAACGTACTATGTACTAGGGTATCAGTGCATTACTGATCCCACGCCAAACTTTGTTGGAAGAGAAACAAATCCCTTCCAGGAAAAAGTTCGCAATTTGCGCGACTTTTCCTTTAACACGGACCACGGAGGAAATGGGGTGTCGCTAAAAAAATTACCGAAGTATTTAGATTATAATAGGCTTTCAGATCAAAAATTCATATGTCCAAAATCATTTATTTGAAATCACACTTTCCAAAATTGAAGAATTTCGACTAATAAAAAAATTTGGTGCACAAAACAAAAAAATTATTTCTCTCAAAAAAAAACTTTAAGCACCTGTACTAAAAAATAGAAAAAATCAAAAATATCTAAAAAATTTATTTAAAGTTGGTTCATATCGCCCTGTAAATAACGGAATATACATTTCTATTCGTTATCGGACAGATCTGAAGCATCTGACGAAACATTGACGGATGAATAAGCTTTTAAATCTTTAATATGCCAATTTCCAGCATTGGAACCATCTGGATTCCTAAGAACGTAAACTAACGAGCATAGTTTTTTAATTATGGTACATAAAATATATTTGGGAGCCAATTTTGCCATGAAATGTTTCGGGGCGCTAGATAAAACCATATTTTTTCTCCAAACTTGATCGCCAACGTTAAACTGTACGTCGCGTTTACGCAAATTATATGTTTTTGCATTTCTCTGATATGCACGAGACAAATTTTTACGCACGGCCGTGAAAACTTCTTTTATTCCCGTTACTTCGGACGCGTAATTATCGCGATCACCCGGTAGGATTTCTATATCAACAAAATCATGGGGTATTTGACCGTAATAATTTCCAGACAACGGTACGTGTCTAGCAAAATTTAAAAATGCCGGTGAATATTTGGTTACTTCATGTTTCGCTGTGTTTATGGCTTGCCGAATTTCATGTATGTGTTTGTCCCAATCGCGGTGTTCGTCAATATAACTTCTGATTGCCGTACCAATAGTACGATTGCTCCTTTCAACAAAATTTACTTGGGGAGAATAAACTGCAGAGAACCAGATTTTTTGGACTGCATATCTCTCACAAAGATCTTTCATTATTTTACAATTTAAATTAGAGGCATTATCACACATGAGATGTTGTGGAACTCCAAATATGAGAAACACCTGTTCCTCTAAAAATTTACAGATATTTGAAGCAGTAGCCTTGCGAAGAGGATGTAACAAAGTGTACTTAGAAAACCAATCTGAGACCACCAGCAACCACGTAAAACCGTTTCTACTTCTGGTTAAAGGGCCTATTAAATCAACGGCGATAATTTGCCATGGGTATTCGGCTTTTTTCTCTTTACCCATTTTACCCATTTGCGCCATATTTGGTGCTTTTTGTGCTCCACACGTTTTGCAGGCACGGACATATCTAACAACATCTCTTCGCATTTTTGGCCAGTAATAATTTTCTTGGATTCGAGCAAGAGTTTTATAAACACCAGGATGGGCACAAGTTGCAGGATCATGACACGACTTAATAACATCCTCACGTTGAGGTTTGGGAACAAGGACTTTCCACTCGATTAAATTTGAATTAAAAGGAAAACAAGCCGGAATAAATTTGTATATGAGGTCGTTCTCTACTTTCCACTGTGGAAAACTTTCTGGGTTAGACAAAATCTTTGTACGCAAATCATCGTACCAGGGATCGATGCGATCAGTATCAACTTCAAGATAAGCAATTTGATCATTCTCATGAATCCTACTAAGTGCATCAGGCACCTTATGACATGCTCCTTTACGATGGACGATTCGGAAATCAAACTGTTTGAGACGCATAGCCCAACGAGCTAAACGGCCTGTGGGATTTTTTAAATTTCTAAGCCATAACAACGAATAATGGTCAGTGATGAGGGTAAATTCAACACCATCTACGTAAGGACGAAATTTTTCAACAGCAAACAAAGCTGCAAGGGCCTCTTTCTCGGTGGTTCCATACGAACGTTCTGCTCTTGTCAAAGACCGACTAGCATAGGAAATCACCTTTTCTCCACCGTCTATTTCTTGAGTCAATACAGCTCCTAGACCGGTGTTACTTGCGTCACACTGAATAGTGAAGGGACGAGAATAATCGGGTTGTACTAGAACTGGGGAAGATACTAAAGCTTCCTTTATGGCGATAAAAGCATTCTCAGCTTCTGATGTCCAAACTATAGGTTCTTTATTTTTCTTTCCTTTCAAAAGATCATTGATAGGGGAAACAAGGGTAGAAAAATCTTTGACGAAGCGTCTATACCAAGAACAAAGACCAATAAAACGTTTAATCTCCGTTGTGTTAGTTGGACTGGGATAATTAACCATAGTGGAAATTTTGTCGGGGTCCGACCGAAGAGAGTTATCACCAACGATATAGCCTAAATACTTCAAAGTTGTTTTGAAAAATTCACATTTGTCTACATTTATCGTAAGGTTAGCATCCTTTAGTTTATCTCGCACTTGTCCTAACAAGGCAACGTGTTCCTCAGCAGTGGAAGAACAAACAATAATATCATCCAAGTAAGTAAAAATAAAAGGTTCGAATTCTGGTCCAAAAATTTGATCTACTAATCTTTGCTGGGTTTGAGCACTATTACAAAGACCAAAAGGCATCACAGTAAATTGAAATGATCCACGGCCAACAACAGCAAAAGCAGTTTTTTCTCGCGAAGATGGATTAAGAGGGATCTGCCAAAAAGCTTTTTTCAAATCTATCGAACTTATATAATTAGCGTTACGCAATAATGACAAAATTCGGTCAATATTGGGGAGAGGATATGTGTCATGACGAGTAACTTCATTAAGATTCCTGCTGTAACGGTCACGTTACTAACTTAACTCCTTAATTATTTTTATAATTATTTTCCTTCGCTCTCCCATTTAAATTCTCTAATTCTTGGTATAGGACCACTGACGTGACGTCATACCTCGGTGATGGAACATACTCCACCTATCGAGAATTATTTCGCGTTCGGTGAGTTTGACGTCGTACTCTTGGAAGGAGAGACGAATGTTCATCACTTGACCTGTGGCTGTAGGTGAAGTTGGTTGCTACCATAGAATATTAGAATGGCGGTTGGTTTTTTATTTTATAACATCAGTGAAAAGAAAAAAAATTACCACAAATGGTTTTCTACAGTAGGGTGGCATGTGGGTAGAACAACCCCTCTTGGAATCGGAATAGAAATCACCGGTAATAAAACCTTTTTATAATAATTTTTTTTGTTAGCCTTGAATATTAAAATATTAGTCCCATTGTTAAAATTTCTTAGTCAACTCATTATTTGGATTTTATGTAGATTCGATTATTGAGTATTCATTCAAAGAAAATTATACATTAATATTTTTTGTGGTTAGACATAACCAAACATATGCAGTCCTCAAATTAATATTGGAAATAAGTATCATTTCTCTGTAGGTTTTTGAATATCCAATATTTTATAAATTCAATATTTTTACAGATATTTCCTTAAATTAATCATATTCAAATTACAAATTCCATGTCATTTGTTCATGTATTCACACTCAAAATAGTTCAAGGTTACTTGAGATTGGTTTTTGTTACATTTTTAATGGTCGGTTTTTCTATACTATTGCTTCTAAAAAGTTCCTCAATTATTTCTTCTTCCCTTTACTTTTTGCTCATGTTTAAAATGAGAAATAAAACTGGGAATATTTTTTTAGCCATTTTGGAGTAACCACATGGTGAACTCATAGCCCTTTGACACCTAGGGAAACCACTACAGCCACAGTCAAGTCACCTTGGGAATATGTCTAATTGGGAGCAAGCTATGGGAGCGTTCCAGCTCAATTTTCGTCTTGGCACCTGGGCCTACAGGAGTCATGGGGTCGCACCATCCTGGTGCATCATTTTCTAGGATGCAACCGCAACCTCGTTTGGGAACATTTAGTGAGGTGTTTTAGTAACTATTGGTTTTTTTATATTTCAGACTATCTGTTAAATACACTATGTTTTTTTTCCAGATTTAGGTTACCTCTGGTTTTTTTTTTGACATATTTGTATATTAGATTATTTGGTTCCCAAACTTTGTATCTACGGTAACTTCTTGTGCACAGGAATAAGCCTAGAGAAAATTAGGTTTTTAATGCTTTATTATTGCTTTGATATTGGTTTATGTAATTCGGGTAAATTTATTATAGCTTGTAAATTTATTATATATATTACTAGCTTGTTTTCCAAATATTTTACTGTTATTCGCTTTATTCCATTTGTTCGGTTAATTTAGGTCATCGTCGGTATTTATCTCAACTTCATTTCTACTTTAGTCAATTGTATATTTAACTTTATTTATTCATTATTGTATTTTCCCTTAGTGAGGCTTGGGCCTATTTATTTGTATTATTTTCATCTTTGTCGGTTTCAATTCAGTTGTACGTAGCAGGCGTACTATAACCATTTGGTAGAAGACTTATGTAATTTTGTACCCTATATGTAAGTAAGAGGTACTAATACCTGTAATTTTGTAACAGATAACATTATTGTTGTTATCTTAGAGATGACTTTTTGTATAACTTATGTCATTTTAGAGTCACATGATATACACTTTGTGTAACTCAGAGATTGTCAAAAATCTAGTAGTTATTTTTAATAAATATTTATTTTTTTTGTATATCAATTATTTTATTACTCCTTTATGTTCATTATTACAGATTTAATATACTTATTTAATATTTGACAGCAGTGTAAGATACCTGGGAAAATGATCGAAGATCATTTTCATGGCGCCCATGATTTGTTAGATTTATTTATCTTGTTCGTCTTTAGCAATTATCCATCTTCATTCAGTTTCAGTACATTATTCTTATTTTATTATTTCATCTTTTAGTCATCATTACTATCTATATAGAGCTACTGTTCTTCGACAGGCATGCAAACGAGCCGTATCCATCCTTGAGTGTCAAGTTGCTCTCTTGCATCTATAGCTAGCCAACTCTATTCAGTTTGCCTCTGTCTCTTCCCACTTCTACTTCTATCCATTCTAATTCCCCTTTCTTCAGTAGTACTGCACTTTAGTAGTATTTTTACTGCAAAGTAGTATTCTTTTTTTTTCCTTACTTCTGTTGGAGTATATCTTTCTTTTTTTTTACTTTCACTCCAACAGAAGTTTTCTTATTTTTGTTACACTGCCATCAAAACAAAACCTAAACTCGCCTGTCTTTTTCTTTACAAGCAAGACTGGACTACACCAAGGACTGTTACTCGGTTCTATAACTTTAAGTTTGAGCATCTCATCTAATTCGCGATTTAAAATATCTGACATATATGGCGACATAGGAAAAGGACGTTGTCGAAAAGGCTTTGCGTCACCCGTATCGATAGTCATTTTGATCTTATCTGTTCTTCCTATACCATTCTTTTTGTCTACCTCCTGAAAACTATGGATGACAGCATCCGCTAGAGGTCTTAACTCGGCGGCAAGAGAATCAATCGAACACAAAGATTGTGGAAACGAAACATCGCCTTCAGGTTTTGAAGTTACTATCTCACAACAAGGATTTCTGACACTCCATTTATTTTGTTCGAAATTTATCGCTAAAGAAAATTTTGAAATAAACTTACTTCCTAAAATAAAATTTATTGGTAGCGATGGCACTACAAGACAACTAATCACATGACAAATTCCATTCGCCACAAACGGCAAATCTACAATACCAGAAACCTTTTTACTCGATCCGTCGGCTAAAGACACATTCTGACTACACGGTAAATCGATCTCAATGTTGTTTCTCTCAAGAAAATCCAATCCCTTGGATCCGACTACAGTAGTGGAACACCCGGTATCTAATAAAAGCGTAAAGGGTTGCGAAAGAATTTGAACCTCCAAGTAAGGTCTGTTATCGAATGGCTTTGAAGCAATGACCGGAGATAATTTTGACGAATGTTTATAAAAATTTTTTACTGTACCTAGCCATTTGTACCAATCAGAGACATTAAAATTTTCTGGAAACTTATTATCGGCCGCAAAACATGAATGTTCGGGGTTTGAAATTTTATTGTGAACACTCTTACCGAACTTAAGGGTGTTGGTTATTCGTTTTTTGAAGGTTTGACACAGTTTGGGCATGTCCTTACCGTAACATTATCTGCGCCACATCGGAAACAAAAATATCTATCAAAACGCTGTTTACAGTCGTTGAAATTGTGCCCGCGTCTTCGGCAATTAAAACAAACGATCATCTTCGATTTATTCGAAGTACTTTTACTAGGGTTTTTCGCCTCAGAATTTCGCGGAGCCGAGCCATCGTCATTATTTTTAAAATTTGCTTTTCCGTTAGGAACATTGGCTTTTCTGAAGGGACCGGGGAACTCATGATTAACATAAGCGACGGACGTTTCCTTCTTGACACTAGGCACGACCACATTATTCTCTAGTTTACGAATAACAGTAGACAACTCCTCAACAGTATTGGTATCGACTAATGCAATCAACGGAATATATTCAGGGATAATATTTTGCCTCAAGTGTTTCACGATAGTTTTCTCTAAAGGCTGCACCGTCAGCCGTTTTGCCAAAGACATAACCTGTGCTTGAAATAAAGCGAACGACTCATTTTTCTTCTGCTTCCTGGATTTGATCTGGTTCCATAAATCCTCGTAGTAGTCTTGGGGAAGAAACGTAGCCTTCAAAAGACCAATCAATTCGTTCCATGAAGAAACGGTACTACGAACACTCCTGAACCACACAGCAGCGCTACCTGTAAATAACTCGACAGCTGATCTGAAAAGAACCTCTTGTCCTACATTACGGGATTCAGCCAGGTCTCTAACTTTTTCTAGGAAAGGGAAAACTCCTTTAGAATCTCCACTAAACTTAATGTTCCAATCAGCTAAATTAGTTGGATGCGACACCTGAACGACGGGAGTTGGAATATTAACGACCGGCTGTGAAGGAATTATATTCGAAGAAACTGATGGCCCAACAGGAACGACTTTGTCATCTAATTGCCCTTCTAAAAGTAAACAATCTGCAGAAGCCTCTGCCTTATACTCTTCTTCTCCCTCCAATTCTACGGGTAACCTAGCTATTCTAAAAGATAAATGCGTAAGATGAGCCTTTGCCCTACGATAGACCGAATCTCTAACGTCTCCTTCGAAATCTCCAATTAAACTACGGATGTCAACAGCAGTTTCGTCTATCTGCTTCTTCTCATCGTTGAATATTAACCTATTTTCCTCTAAATCAATAACGGCCTTTTTACTAAGTAATTTACGAAGCATTGTTTTTTTGTCACTAAGATTTTTCTTAGTCTTAACCCCTCGTATAAACAATTCATAATCAATTTCGTCATTTTTTAAATATTGAACCACGGAGGATTCCATTTTGAATTATATTCTTTCAAAAATTATGCAAAAAAAATTCAACAAAAATATTTAAACTCAAAATTTACTGTAAACTTGGAATTGAAAACTAGCAGTTATTATTTTATTTACCTTTGGAATTTTCTCTTTTCGTATTTACATTACTATCTTATTTCTTATCTGCGCATCCATCGAAATTTTATAAACAGTATAAAATCTCTATTCAGACACCTTTATACAACAAGGAGCCACATTTTAAATTAGTGCTGGGAAAAATACCATTTACGTGTAAGACTAAGAAAAAAGGAATGCAATGACGTTGTTTTTAAGTACTCGTTAACACGGAGCAAAAAGAAACAAAAAAATTGACAGAAACCTCTAGGTGCGGTCGCCGTTTTATGAATAAAACTTAGGTTGCGTTAAAAATAAAAAAAACCTTTTTGTGATATTACTAATTAAGAGTTACATGAAAAACTTAGCGTTATTTTATGAATCAATAATGAGCAGAACAACGTGGACAAAATAAGAAAACAAACTAATAAGAATTAGACAAGAGATAGCCCCACATGTTGCGCGCCATTTTATGAAGCACGACAAATTAGATAAACATGTGATGTACATAAACTAAAAAATTACTTGCTACATAATTTAAAATCGCACCGGCGGCTCTAATCATCAAGAGATTTTAGGGTGTGAGTTCATACGACAATATTTAAGTTAAAGAAAAGAAATTATTAATTTTTTGGGCGCCATTAATAGATCAGAATCTATTGCTATTTATCTATATAAAAATTACAAAAATGTTACGAAAAAAATGGTATCCCTTTGACTTCTAATGGTACTTACCCTTGTTGTCTGTAGTAGGCTGCGTTTCCTAATACAATAAGGATACATAGATGGATTGTGCGAACAGAAAAAGACGAAATAAGTTTTAACATAGTTACCATTTATTTAGATAGAAAATTGTCATTAAACTGAGTTGATTAGAAAAATAAAAAAAAATAAGTCTTTCGCGTTTCATCTTAAAAGTTCAAAAAAAAAGAAAAAGGAACGAAACAGTTTATTGCAAAATACCTGGTGATGATCCATTGTTGTTGAATTGCTGGAATCGGGTTAGCTCGCCAGAGTTGTGGATTCGACGAAATCACTTTCACTTTTCACTTTCATTTTTAGAGTTAAAGTACTGTTACATACATGTAGTTGTTATTATATTATACGAAAAATAAAAATTCCATAGTTCTTTTTGTTTTATGAAAAGAAAATAACTGCATTCATGATTATTAGTGATACTTCTCACTGACTTGATAATTAAACATATTTTATTTAGACCATAGTCTTTAAAAAAAAATGGAACTGCGTTCCACGAAGATTGAATTAAGTGCGGTTTATATGATACATATTAAACGGAAGTCTTATCCGCAAATGTTGAACTGAGTTCTGTTTGAACGAAACATATTCACGCCGTACTAAGAAAACTATTATTTTATCGTACCGGACACAACACAGAGAATATACCGGTATGGTATTTAAGACAACATATCGCACTTGCGATTTTCACGACAGAATCTTTAAGATTCCATTTTGCCTATTTAGGCACAGACAAGAAAAAATGCAGGTCTTCACTGCATGACCGCTAGAACTTAATTGATTCCTTCTTGTCCTAATCTCGGACAAGATTCCTCTCTGCTCTCTATATTCACCTCCCTTTTTCACAGCTCTTACCTAATTTGACCAATAATCATCATTCCGAAATTTTCGTACCAATCACATAGCTGGGAAATAATGTTTAGACCAGCCTTATTATGATCATACGTTTCTTTTTCGGCCAATCACCACGAGTGTCCTTTTTGTAACCGTTTAAGGATTCCCACGAAAGTTACTGCGTTGTAACCTTGTGGAATTCTGAGATTTCTATCACTCAAACATTTAGCAATCTTTCCTATTCTTCTTTTTATGAGGCATATCCTGTGCAAAGTAAATAATTCTTAGGAAAGCTGTCTTCGAGCTCTAAAGTGTCTTTGTGATTTTACTGCCTGCAATAGCTAAATGACCAGCTTAGGCGTCTAGAATTTCTTAAAATATTAATCCTTCCGCTTTCTTGTGGGTGGCCTAAGAGAAACGCGTTGGGAAGTACATTTCGTCTTACTTCTATCTATAACGACAGAGACGGACTTTTGCGATATTTAGATTGTGATTCTTCCAGCCTTTTTCAATCTGAGACTCTTCAATTTGTCAATTTGTTGATTTTATTAACGTTTCGACGTCCAAATCGGATGCCGTTGTCAGAATATAAAAGATGTTAATGAATTAGACAAAAATGTTGTTGCTTAGTAAAAAATTTTTCTAATAATTTATTTAATTTGACTCATTCATATCGGCAATTCAGACATTATATATATATATATATATATATATATATATATATATATATATATATATATATATATATAAAATAGATGAAATAGAGAATGTGGAAAAATCCCCTTACGAACAATTCACACATCCACCATTTCGGTATATATATATATATATATATATATATATATATATATATATATATATATATATATATATATATATATATATATATATATATATTATAAATTTTAAAGTAGAAGACTTTAAAATGATATTGCCAATATTTATGAGTTGCGTTCCTGGGACGACTTTAGTAAAAGATAGTTCATTCGATTACATGAAATCAACCCCAACTCAAGAATATCCGTCACAAAAAAATCATAACCTGTGATCTTTCTTTAAAAATACAACTACATGCAACGGTGACCCTAAATAATAACAACAATATCATTTTAAAGTCTTTTACTTTAAAATGTATAATATGTCTAAATTGCTGATATAAATGAGTCAGATTAAATAAATTATTAGAAGAATTTTTTACTAAGCAACAACATGTTTGTTTAATTCATTAATATTTTTTGTATTTTGACAACGCCATCCGATTTCGACGTCTAAACGTTAATAAAATCATTTTTTAGTAAAATTGTGGCTTATTTTCCATCAGAAACTAGTTAATTACAAAAATTCCACAAGAAAATAGCTTCAGAACAACATATATAAACTTAAACTCTGCCTAACAAAGCTACTCATTACAAAGTACAGTCAAGAAGTTACTCGTTTTATTAATTTTCAGTAGCGTAGTGTGCGAGCCATAGTTGATAACCAGTTGATAATTCTAGTTACCAACTAGTTTAGTTTGTTTTTAGTAGTTGTGTGTGCGAAAGGCCTTAGTCTTATTTAGCCCAATCCTAATTTCTGTTATTCTTCAATAATTTTTAATAATTTTTCTCACAACTTTTCTTAATTGAAGGCACAAGTGCATGAGACGTCTATGTGACAAATTTTTCAAAACATGTTTTTTATGTTAAAGGTAAGTTGTTTGAACCTAAAAATGTTTCAAACAAGCCAAACACGTTTTAAAATTAACATTTTCTAAGTTACTAGAGTGTAAAGGATCTGTGTACACAGTAAATTTTAAAATGTAAGTGCATAAAGGATCTATGTACACTTTTTATATATAAAAAATATATAATAAATATTTTTTTTAAGTTTTTTTTAATAGTCCTAATAAATATATAAGTTTTAGGACTACCTATCCTATAAATTTAGTCTATTTAGATCTTATAGTAAAAAAGCGCTAGTATAAAAACTTTAACTTCATTTTGCGGTTTTTACTAGAATCGTTAGATCATCAGCAAATTACAGGCACGGTGCTCATTTTTCATAATTGTTTCTTCGACCTTCATGCTGCATTTCTGATTACAGTTTCTAACACAAGTTGAATAATGTAGTGGATAGAAAATCCCTTTGTCTCAAGCTTTTTACAACCGATAAATTGATCTGAAATGTGACCTTGTCAAGCAATTTCACAGGTAACATTATGCAGTGTCATTTTAACTAGCCTGAGAGCCTGATCAGTTTCTTTGGCATCCCCAAATATTTCATTGTTCGATACGTTTTGACTCTAAAGACTTGTCTAAAATCCACAGACAAAACATGCAGAGGAGCTTTACCTTCATAACAAGTTGTCTGTATCTCCTTAAAGTTTTACTCTATCAAGTACCCTTCAGATGTTAAATGTAAAATTTAACAAGTGAAGGGTACCTACTTGATACACCCCAGCAGCAATGTGATTATGCAACAAATAATGAGTTTACTCAAGTTATAATATGCATTTATTTACTCTACTGCATATTTACAGAATTTTAATTCATATCTACATGCATATTTTACCAATTTTAAATGCATAATTGTCACAGATTTAATTATTTATAATTTAATCATAATTATAAAACAAATTTGAGATATTTTATCTAAGATCAATATTTTAAGAGTAACCCAAATTGGTGCTATTCAATGCCACCCAGGAATATTGCACAAAGATGAAGCTAAGAATACAGATTACAAACAATCAGTATAATGCCAGTTCTAATAACGTATAGTCGAATGATCATGCACAATGGACATATAGTATACATTTTTGTCTATTCGAGGATAATAAATTATTAACACAATGTTTGATTTATAGTTCAGTCAAAGAAGGTTAACAGAAATAAATCTCTTGAGAAAGCAAATAAATTATTTTTTAAGAAACTAATTATAAGAATAATTGTAGTCATCAATATAAAATTATAATTAAAAGAATAGGTATATAAGAGTATTAATATGTATTTATCTAAAAAAATTCGGTAATTAGTTAATGATATTATACGGTATGCGGCAAAATAAACAGTACTGAAATTCGCATGCCTCAAATTTGTATATGTCAGACGCCGAAACGTATTGAGTAGTTTCCGAACGTCGTTATAACGTAGTATGTGAATGTCGTGATAATATTAGGTGCATCAGAATGGTTCTCAGTTTTGCAGAAAAAATGTTTAAGGTGGAGTAATATTTTCTGTCATGCGGAACACGTCACGAAAATGTTCCAAGCTTAAAATCAACAGTGGTTTCAGCAGGACGGGACAACCTGTCACACTACCAGGAAGTATCTTAGAATACTGCCATACATACATAATTCACATACATTTTGGGAGTTACCAACAGATGCGTACATATGGACAATGCTGAGGAAGTCAAACCGATCCATCGTCTGCCATTTCGAAATTGCGGACTTGAATTAAATATTCTTTCGTGCCAAGGGCAGTGGTGGATCTAGAAGTTTGATTTGGGAGGGGAAATTTGCCTTAGTGGATAACTTCCAATGAAAAACTAACCAAAAGACATAAAAAAGAGAATTCAATTTAAATTCAATTAAGTACCAATATTCTGTCGGATATGGCCTCCCACTTTTTTACAAAATTTTTGTTTCTGGAGCGTATTATGCATCCTACTCCTGATGCAGCTCTTTCAATTGGGTCGAACTCACTGTATAATAGCAAATGTCCATTTTCTAGCTCTATTTCTCCTTTACCTTTTTTCTTAGTTTGTGTTAATGCAAGAAAATATAAATTTGCCTTCTCAAATTCCATTTCTAGTTCCTTCTCTTTGTTATACAAAGTTTTAATGTTCCAGTTTGCTAGTGAGTAGCTTTTTTCACTTTTGTTTTGTTCTTTTCTCTATTGTTTTCCTTGTTATTAGTTACCTTTTTGTTTGCTCTTTCGTAGTGCTAGCTGTTCCATGTCCTTGCGTGGTCGTCATCAACGTCTTTCGTCCAATTCGCTAATCAGCTTTTTGGATGGATTGTTTTTGGGTATTTGTTGCTTCTCTCAGAAGACCTTTCCGTTTTTCCCATCTCAGGAGACCTTTCGCTGTATGTTCTTCCTTCTTTTGATCTTGCATTATATTCCTTATCGCCATCTATTTCGACTTGTTGCTCCCCTTGTTCATCATTTATGTACAATTTGTTGTACACTATATTTGCCTTATATCCTTTTTCTCTCGCTTCTTTCACCTGTTTTTGTAATTTTCCTCTCTGAATCTGAATTTTTTTGGGGTAGTCTTCATCTATAAATATGTTAGTTCCCTTTAATTTATGAGTTGCTTTGAATATTCCTCTTTTTTTATTCCAACCTGTTAGCTCTAAGCATCGGTCTTGTTTTATTTGCCGTTTTCTTTTAAATTTTTCTAATTTCACTTATATAATTTTTTTTCATCAAGTTCGATATCCAGTTTTTTTATAACTTTCTGTCGTTCCTTTTTCATAATGGATGTATCCTCATTTTCTGTTTCCCCAATCCCGAAGATTGGTATTTTCTTTTTTCTTATTTATCTTTCTAGGTCATTTATCCTGCCTTCTGAATTTTCAGTTCTTTCTTTAGTTCTCTATTTTCTTCTTTGATTATCAGGTATTCTTTCTTTATGTTTTCTATTTCTGATTGTAGGCTATCTACTTTCTTTTGCAATCCTGATGTCCCTGTCTTCCATGCTTTCCAATTTTTTCATTATTTTTTCCATCATTTTCTCCATTTTTTCTTGTTATTTCACGGACTTATTTGTAAATCAGCGAATATAGTACTCATCCGAATCCTCGTACCGCGATAAGAACCTTCGCCCAGGTCCACCCTTCAGAGGCTCAGTTTTTCTCAGTACCATTTATTATCTACGTAATTTAAGGTCGACTAAAGTTAAATATAATATAACACTGAAAGTTATTTTGGAACTCTTTGAGGATAGGTTTTTCCACCTCTATATTGTCTACTAAATTTAAATAATATAATGTAACACCGAAAGTTATTTTGGAACTCTTTGAGGACAGGTTCGTCCACCTCTATATTAACTAATTAATAACTTATTGTTTACTATTTTTTTTTTCTTTAGAATACAAAAAGTTTGTACAGATTATTAAATATAAGTATATTATATATTTTCTACTTACAGCTTTTAAAAACTATATTTATCTTCCTCATTCCTCACCAATTTCTATACCTTTAAGCACAGTCACCATTGATTTATTATCGTTAAAACACTCGTAGTTTCCCAAAAATTGAGTTAAAACCACGAAGCGATTTAAACACACCTTCGGCTAGAGATGGAGAAGTCGTAAAACGAATAGAATTTGGCAAAACTAAGAACAAAATGTCCATAAGAATAATTCAGTGTTAAATAGGGTGCAGGTGTAAGGCATTCAAGGACATAAGGACATCTTGATCAATTATTTTCTTCTTTTTCTTCGCGAACCATGATCGATCCATTTTCATCGATCCATCATTTGGTTTGCAATATAGGATTCTCCATGTCTACCTGTAATTATCATATCTAGCTATATGACAGGCTCAGCGCGATTACGTTTTCTCTACGATATTCGTGATCTTCGTTCTTTGTCTTATATCTCAGGATCACTTGCCCCTTGCGGTATTTCTAGTTTTTAGCAAATTTCCTGTTAAGGGCAATGGTTTCCAGTACATAGAAACAAACTGGTAATATACTCGTTCATGTGTTATACACCTTTTTCTTTAAGTTTATAAGAATTGAGGAGTTTTTAACTGCATAACCAATTCTATATGACAGATAATACCGAAAATAGTAGTAAATAAAAATATTGAAATTTAAATGTCAGTGACTAATGAAATCAAAAGCGGTGGTTCTCTTGTACATAAAAGTCCAGATCAGACAAGTTTTGTAAAAATGTACGTCTTTGACTTAAAGTCCATCCTTTAAAATCATAACTGTAAATTTTAGTTCGCTATCCCTATTTCAAAAATTTCTTTCTGCACGTAAAACAAAATATGTTGAAACCCCAGGTCAAAAATGCTACTCGAGCCGATTATTGAAACGGGAGACCCCCTGGAGTGACACTACAACGATAAACTTGTTGTTCTTCTCTTCAATGGGATTATGGGTAATTAGAATAACAGACTTTCATAAAATGTGCATTTATTGTAAATTATAGTAGAAACATATTTTTTTATAATTTAGTATATTTTCGTTTGTTTTTTCTCACTTTTTTTACAGAAAGATTGGCTGTCTTAATTTTAACGTAGACTATAGTTTGGAAATGTAACAAATTTTTGTAAAATGTTGAGAATATATCGATATGATGCTATTGTCTCTTGACATGTGCGGTCCATCTTTGTGACTTTATTATTTTTAAATATATTTTTTACGTTAATTTTAAACAAAAAAAATTTTAAAAATATATATTGTTTAAACAATTTAATAGGTTATTAAAAAATAGTGCACTAGAATATTTTAGAACCTTTCATTTAAAAAAATAATTACCTATCTCAATATCTGTCATAGTTTTTGCGTCATTTTGTTTAAACTTTTACATTGAAATTTAGTTATGCCCATAATCGCGAGGAACGGCCTTAAGACATAACTGAAAAATTAATTCGAAGGCTAGTATCACACAAACGTAACTACATTTTTAATAAACTGCTCGTCAAAAGTTAGGGATATAGAAAATTATGCTGATTTTCATAGTTGATTTTTTCGTGAACAGACGGATTCCGCTATTTTTATTATTTTAGATTTTTCTTTAGTAGTTACACAGTTGTGCAAAGGTTTACTCAAACTTATTCTTTGTACTTATACCAGGTGGAAGAAAAAATATATTTTTCTTGTGTTAAGTTTGAGACACCCTGTAGGGAGAACGAGGTACAAATGTGAGTGAGTATACATCAGAATCATATTGTAGTCTTATGTTTTGTGAACATGCTGTTGTTTGAATGTCCCTGATATCTTTAGAAACAAAAAAATAGACGGTTTTGTAATTTAACATGTGTTTTAACCGAAACAAAAGTTTGAGGCACATTGTAGGGAGAAAAATGCACAAAGGTGAGTGTACCCCGATATTATGTTGTAGTCTCATATTTTTTTAATATTTTATTTTTTTAATTTTTCTGATATCTTTAATCACAAAGAGACTAGACGGTATTACTCTTTAATATGTTTTTCTATGTTTCACATGTGTGATGTGACGCATGTCGTCAGTTAAAACACATAGTAAAGAGTACTATCGTCTAGTTTCTTTGTTATTAAAGATATCAGAGAAATTAAAAAAATAAAATATTTACAAAATATGAGACTACAACAAAATATCGAGGTATACTCACATTTGTGCCTTTTTCTCCCTACAAGGTGTCTCAAACTTTTGTTTCGGTTAAAACACATGTTAAATTACAAAACCGTCTATTTTTTTATTTCTAAAAATATCAGGGACATTCAAAAAACAAAATTTTCATAAAACTATATAAACATAAGACTACTATACGATTTCGAGTTTGAGTGAACCTTTGCATAACTGTGTAAATACTAAAGAAAAGTCTAAAATAATAAAAAAATTAGCGGAGTCCGTTAATCTGTTCACGAAAAAATCTACCATAAAATTTCAGCAGAATTTTCTATATCCCTAACTTTTGACGAGCAGTTTATTTTCGGTATTTTTGTGTACAGACATATCAAACTTCAACCCATTTAAAATTCACATGCACGTATGTCCACCTGCTTTAGTTCTGATTTTCAAATGCATATCTACGGATAACGTTCAACCCTCGATATGTCTGTATACGAAAATAAAGAAAAAACAAAATGTAGTTACGTTTGTGTGATCCTAAGCCGCCGAATTGTAAACCGGCGTAAGTAAGTTTTCTGCGCATCAATTAAATAGAACACCAATTTAATAGAATAATAATAATAATAATAATAATAATAATGTTTATTTACTTCTCATTATGCTCTCATATATAACAATATTATAATAGAATAATTCAATACTAACATAATTACAAATTAATTTTAAGTTAAATATTTTCACATATAAATAAATAGTAAATAAACCAAAAGAAGAAATTCCCTGAAGAACCAGAGGTTGTGCTCAGGGATTACATTATTCAAATATTAAACATTAACAATACAAAAACGCATAACAAATATTAAAAATTAACAATACATAACTCATAACAACTCATAATGCATAACAAATATATTATATATTAGTAGTTATATTATAAATTTAATTAAAGATCGCATTCAAAAACTCAGTTCCAGTGTTCTTAATAAATTTTTTAAAAATGGATTTAATCATGTTGAATGAGTTTATTTTTCTCAAATATATTTTATAAATTTCGGGTAAATAATTAAATATTTTAGGAATATAGTATGTGAAATTATGTTTACCAATTGATTTAAAATTACTAATAATTTTTACATAGTCATGAAGTTTTCTTCTAGTGTCGTAATTATGATCTATTGATTTCAATATTTGTTTATTTTTGTATGTATGCAAAATTATGTTTAATAAATATAATTGTCTAATTTTAAAAACACCAGCTTGCTGATAAAGAAGTTCTGATGAATATAAGCGAGTTTTTTTTAACATTATTTTTAAAAATCTCCTTTGAAGTATTTCGAGTTTAATCAAATGTGAGGAATATGTTCCACCCCATGCTATAATGGCATATCTAAGACGTGATTCTATTAAGGAATAGTATACCATCTTTAAGAAAGATAAATCAAGAATGTTGCTGAGATATCTAAATCTGTATAGTATCATTCTTAGAGTTTTACATACCATATCAATATGTATATCCCATTTCAAGTGACAATCTATATAAACGCCTAAATATTTTATGTATTCTTTCCTATTTATTTTAATGTACGCCTTATTATAGTTTAGATTTAATTCCATGAATTCGGGTAAATTATTTTTATATATTGAAAATGGTATAAAGTAAGTTTTATCTGTATTAACTGTCAGTAGTTTCCTACTTAGCCAATCTAGAACCTTTACAGTTTCTGTTTCTGCCAAAGTTTTAAGTTCATTCCAAGAATTACTAGTGTAAAGTATAACTGTGTCGTCAGCAAAACAAATAATCTTTCCATTTATTTTCATTGCCGCTAGATCATTTATATATATTGAAAACAATAAAGGGCCTAAAACAGTACCTTGAGGCACACCATACTCAATGGTTCTTTCAGTACTAAGTTTGTTATTAATTTTGACAATTTGTAATCTATTTTTTAAATAACTTTGAAATAGTAAATATGGTATTCCTCTTATTCCAAGATCGCTCAAAGCACTTAATAACTGTTGATGACTAACAGTATCAAATGCTTTCGCTAAATCTAAAAATATTGCTAAAGTAGGAGAACCACTGTCCAGCATCTTATATAAATAATCAGTAGCAGATGTTATAGCATCTGAAGTGGAATATCCTTTTTTAAAACCAAATTGGTTTGTAGAAAGCAGGTTAAACTTTTTAAGATATTGATTAACTCGTTCGGCTAATGCCTTTTCAAAGATTTTTGCAAGGCTGGTAATAAGTGATATTGGACGATAATTTTGCACTAATTTTTTATCACCCTTTTTAAATATAGGTATAATTACAGCTTTTTTAAAATTGTCAGGACATGTACCTTGTTCAAATATTATATTTATTAAATTAGTTATTGGATCAACAACATAATGGGAAATTATCTTTAACAGATCAGCAGAAATGTTATCTATGCCAGGAGATTTTTTTGGTTTTAAAGAATGAATAATACACTGAACTTCTGATTTTGTTACGGGTTTTAGAAAAAACGTACTATTACATGTAGTTTTTGGAGGATTAGGTGAAGATGGTATTTTAATATTTTTAGCAAGCTCAGACCCTACATTAGAAAAATAATCATTAAAAATAATGCAAATATTCTGACTATCAGTGATTACCTCATTATTTTGATTTAAAATGGAATTAATTTCATTTTTTGTTTGATTATTATCTAATTTTTTAATAGTGTTCCACAGACCTTTAGAACTGTTTTTATATTTTGTGATTTCTGAATGAAAGTAATTCTTTTTTGCCTCAATAATCAGTTTATTTAATTTATTTTTGTAAATTGTATATTCTTTTTTTAATCTTAGGTCATCTGGCTTGTTCATAAATTTTCTGTATAGTTCATTTTTTTTATTAACTGATTTTATTAAACCATCAGTCATCCAGATATTCCTCTTAATCTCACATCTTTTTTTCTTTATTTCTTTTGTATTTTTATTGATTAAAGAAATGAGTGTATCTGTAAAATTATTTAAGAAATCATTAGGGTTATTAGTATTAGAAAAGTAATCCCAATTTTGAAAACTAAGATCTTTTTTTAAATCATCATAATTAATTATTTTCCTAAATTTAGTTTTGTATTCAATTTTATTTTTTTCAAAAGAAAAACTTACAAATGTTGCTTTATGATTTACCATGTTGATTTTAGCATTTAAAACTAAACGCATGACAACACCAGTGGATAAAATAGTATGTAGGTACCAAGCATAACATGAAACTAAAATATTTGGAACAATATTAGTAGGAAGGAGAAGAACAAAAATAAGAGCAATAAAATTGAAAAGATTTTTAAGCAATATAATAAGTAAGGTAAACAAATAGAAGAATGCACACAATCTAATTAATCCACAGAATGCAGAAACTAGATCAGGAACATCGTGAAATGAGAAAAACTGGAAACCTAAAAAATTAACCCTTAACCACTGACATGCGGTATGGCATACCTTGACGAAAATATATTTTGTTGTAAAACGTGTTTTGTAAAAGATTTCGAGAACACCATCTGCGTACCTTCAAAATATGTACAGTTGTACCTACTCCCAGCTGCTGCAGTTTTAGTATGGTTTAGTCTTTCAGTTACGTTGACGTAAAGTCATCTTGCGGCATCACGTACCGCATGTAAGTGTTTACGTTTCTATAGTTTAAAGCAGTCCAGTGTATTCTGGTGCTATTAATATGGCAGCAAGTTCATCCACTTGTTTTCCTTCAAGTGGAAAATACTATTTTACTATTTTTGAGTTACCAATACTGAAGTTTTTTTTTGTAATTCATTTTGTAAAGGATTTTGTAAGAACCTCCATATTTTTTAAAATTATGCATGCGTTCATAATTAAAAAAAAAAATTTTATATTATTTGGAGTAGTAATTTATTCTACAGCAGTGTGAAGAATCATGGGTGCCACCCAAGAAAGTGACAACTCTACCTTATCGATAATAGTCTAAGAGAAGTGCAGGCAAATTAAAGATGAAATTACAAAAACAAATATGCATGGCATGTCTTTGTACTCACTTTATAATGCTCAAAAAATTACGGGACCTGGATTTCAATGCATATTTTTTTATTATTCTCTTAACAAATTTGCGCGTGAAGTTAGGCGTGTTAATGACAGTAGCGATTTTGGGGGTGACCCTAAAATCATTCCGCAGTTGATATAAAAACAAATATCGTGATATAAGACAAATTCATATTGAAAAAAAAAAAAGGAAAATAGACAACAGTATGAAAGGCATATAGTCTGGGCTGATTATCGGAGAATAGGCCATTTTTGGGAAAAGTTATTTACCAGAAATTTTATTGCTGGAATCGAATTATAAGATCCTATATATTAATAATATAGGTATGCAAAGTCCTCAGATAGTGTGCTACTTTTTTTATAAACAAAATGGCGCCCGAAAATCGTGTTTTTTTCAATCATTGCTCTATAACTCCGAAGATTTTAACTTTACAACAAAAACACTCAAATAAAAAATCACCGTGAATAAATTCTGAATAGAGACGTGTTTTTCCAGATCTGCTCCGACGAAAATTTTCCTCGGAAAATGCGGGTTTTCCCAACAAAATCTTTAATTTTCAAAGAAAGTTTTAGATAAGTAATTATCTACCAATAATTAAATAATTTGGTGACTTAAAAGCCTTCTTGGTTTAGATTACAGTTCCAGAAGCTGGTGAAAATTAAACTAATATTTTAGCAACAATTCAATTGTAAATTAATAATTTACGGTCGCAATAATAACCAAAATAATTATGATACACTGATCAAACTTTTAAATCTTATAAAGATGAGAGGCCTATTTAACATTTTGTCGACAAAATATAATTTTTTTTTGCAAAATCTTTAAATGTTTAAAGAAAAATAGTTATAAACAAACTTACGTTTCTCAGAAAGTTTTTATTATATTATAATTTTAAAAAAGAGCTAAAATGTGTATTTCAAATATCTTGAAAATGAATGCTTTAATTAAAACTTTTTTGCAACCATTTGCAAAAAAGTTATGAAACAGCAAAGTAAACACACGATTACCACGGTGTTTATAATTTTTTTAAATTCTTTCAGAGCGTAGAAGTGAGATTAAAGTACAAGCTAAATATTTACAAAAAATATCGATTATCAGTTTAATGGTTATATTTTAATTAAAGATTATAAATATATTTTTTTGTAATTTACACGCGTGAAAGTAGACTAATACAGTACTGTAGCTAAAATTTTCACTTGGAGCGACGACCGGCCGCGCAACGTACACTTTTAATAAATAATGTATGCTGCGTGTCGGTCGCTTCGAGTGAACATTTTAGCTCCGACTATGTATCAGGCCTACTTTTGCGCTAAAAATTACAAAAAAAGTATTTTTATTCTTTGATTAAAATATAACAATTGCACTAATTTGTGACATTTTTTGTGAGTAATTAGTTTGTACCATATACTCACATTTAAGCTTTGAAACAATTAAAACCAATTATAAACAACGGAGAAATCGTATATTTACTTTGCTGTATCATAACTTTTTTTGCAAATGGTTAAAAAAATTTTTTTAAGCATTCATTTTCAAGACTTATGAAATACGCATTTTAAGTATTTTTAAAATTAGAATATAATAAACAATTTCTGAGAAATGTTAATTTCTTTATAATAATTTTTTTAAACATTTAGAGATTGTGCAAAAAGCGAAAAAATTTATATTTTGTCGACAAAATATTAAATAGGCATCACACCTTTATAATCTTTCTAAGTTTGATCAATGTCTCATAATTATTTTGGTTGTTATTGCGACTGTAAATTTTGTTAATTTACAATTGAATTGTTGCTAAAATATTCGTTTCATTTTCACCGGCTTCTGAATTTATAATCTATAGCAAGAAAGCTTTTATTTCACCAAGCTGTGTAATTATTGATAAATAATTACTGGCCCAAAAAATTTATTTGAAAATTCGAGATTTTATTGGGAAAACCCACATTTTCCGAGGAAAATTTTCGTCTGAGCAAATCGGGTAGAATTAAAATCGGGGCTACTATGTAGAATTAAATTAGGGTGAATTTTTATTTGAGTGTTTTTGGTGTAAAGCTAAAATCTTCGGAGTTATAATTGAAAAAATTACGATTTGTCGGCCGCATTTTGTTTATAAAAAAAGTAGCACACTATCTGCGGACTTTGCATACCTATATTAATAATATATAGGATCTTATAATTCGATTCCAGCAATAAAATTGCTGGTAAATAACCTTTCTTTGTAATTTACTAATTAGACCAGCGTATTATAACTTTTTTTTTCAAAATTTAAAGATTATGCAAAAAAAAGAAAAATTTATATTTTGTCGATAAAATATTAAATAAGCATCTCATCTTTATAATCTGTATAAGTTTGATCAATGTATCATTATTATTTTGGTTATTATTGCGATCGTAAATTGTTAATTAACAATTGAATTGTTGCTAAAATATTCGTTTAATTTTCACCGGCTTCTGGAATTACAATCTATACCAAGAAAGCTTTGATGTCACTAATTTATTTAATTATTGATTAATAATTACTTACCTAAAACTTTATTTGAAAGTTAGAGTTTTTGTTAGGAAAACCCGCATTTTTCGAGGAAAATTTTCGTCGGAGCAAATCGTGAAAAACACATCTCTATGCAAAATTTAATTGCGGTGAATTTTTATTTGGGTGTTTTTGTTGTCAAGTTAAAATCTTCGGAGTTATAGAGCAATAATTGAAAAAAAAATACGATTTGTCGGCGCAATTTTGTTTATAAAAAAAGTAGCACACTATCTGCGGACTTTGCATACCTATATTATTAATATATAGGATCTTATAATTCGATTCCAGCAATAAAATTGCTGGTAAATAACTTTTCCATGAATTTTGCTAATTAACCCAGAGTAATAACGCGTGCCATAGTTAACGTCCTGAAACATCCACGCCAGTTGGTTAAGGGCTAAGATATTTAGTAAAATATTCAGAAATGTGCTTCTAGATAGGGAAGCAAATCATATTATTATAATTAAGTGTACAAGAGCAAGCAAAAGGACCATTACATTAGTATGCGGTTTTGTGGTTGAATTTGAACGGTACATCTCTGAAATATTTCTGCCCACTTAAGAGGTTAACAAAATAAAACAGCAAAATACTATCAATGGCCCTTTTAGCACCAAGCTAGAAATAGAATAACGAACTATATAGCAAATCAAAAATGAATTAGAAGAAAATTTACATAACTTCCATAATTTTACCGCACTATTTTATTTCCCAGTATACATAACGATTAACTTTCGTTTTCGCATTGCATTGTGATTCGCTTAATAGACGGTTTGGCGATATCGAGAAAGAGTGAGAGGGTGTTACACAATTGTTGTGATTACAACAATAGGTTAAATATCTCGAGGCGCCAACATCTCGAGTGGGTGTTGAAAATGTATGATTGTTAAAATCCCAGAATGGGCTTTAATAATACACCATTCTACCTGGGGAGGGCAATCCAAGTTTTATTGTTTTGTTTTTTCAGCGAGAAGTTTAGTTAGATGGGACAAAGAGGTATTATTGTCCAAATAGTAAATATTGTCAATAAATCAAGGCAAACTGAATTTATATATTATATTATAGTCATAATTTATTATAGTCATAAGAAAAATGTGGTCATGGGACCAATTTTATTCAATATAAAAAGATTTTGCCGATTGTAATCTTTTAAAGAGCTTAATCTTTTACTATGTTGAGTAATACGACCTTATAAAGAAACAACATTCAATGCCTATTCTTGAAAACCTAATAGAGTCCGTTCGCTAAACTCAGACACAACTTTCTAGTGATTTTAGTAAGTAATTTTGCCAATTTAGTAAAATTGGCAAAAAATAATTACTAAATAGTTAATAATTTTGCCAATTTTGGCAAAATTGGCCAAAAACAAACAAATATGTACCTACTAAAATCACTAGCCAGTTGTGTCTGAGTTTAGCTAACCGACTATATCTGTAATATTTTTAATAATAGGTGAGCACAAATTTTTACATCGAAAAACGCATAGGTGTTAAAATGAGGATGAATGGCAGATGCAATAACAATTCTTTTACAATGTTAATATATATACTGTTATGATCTGCTTTCTATTACTTTTATATTATTAATTATTATTTATTTGATCAATTATTTAATTAACGCAAATCATACATAAAAATATTAAGAAAAAATCTCAGGGTGCCTTTGATAAAAAAAAAATTAATTAAATTCTCTTAGGTTATACTTATCCTTTCTCGTGGCTTCAGTATCTCTTAGTTGATCCTTATCGGGATAAAATAGGAAAAAGAAATAAATAGAAAAATCATAAATAAACACATACAAATACCTTTATTATCAAAAGCAATGCTCTGTAAATTTATTAATTACATCCTGTGGGCACAACTGTCCAAAAGAAACTTTTACCATATAAATTAATCTAATTCAAACAAACATTTATCGCTTTGTTCTTGATACTATTAATAAAACAAGCTAAACAAACAAATTTGGTATTGGCAAATTACTTATACTTCCTATTAAATTTTTGAAATGTTGGAATCTTAAAATGCATATGCTTTTACGTAAAAAATTCAACTTCTGATTATAAAAAAAATATCACATAGGTTATTGACTGACCTTTTTGATTCACACACAATGATGTCTCCTCTTGACCCAAACAGCTCCTCCTTGTTGATTATGTTAGGCTACCAATCAAAGCCCTCTCCGTTCTCAGCAAACAATCCAGCAGGATACCTGCAATTATTTCTCCAAAACACAAGCCAGGCCTCTTTTTTGCCAGTACTCGTTCAATAAACTCCAAAACTGTCTCCTTTCTTTCTCTCAACAATAATCTCCTGAGACCCAAGTATCTTTTTTTACTTGGTGTCACAAATAATTTTTATAATGATAATTCTTTTAACTTACTCTCTTGGACTGTACATAATCAAAGAGGTATTTCTTCTCGATTTGATTTGTCTCTCGTACCACTTCTCGGCTACTCCCACTATCAAAACAAAACACTAGTACTTGGTGCTGAACTACTCACGAAAACGTTTGACTGCCCCTTTCGGATACCGGTAACACAATAATTCCTCTTTCCAAAACTATCTTAACATTCAAGCAAAACTTTCCCCATTCCAAATTGCCAAGCCAATCAGAAACATTTCTCTCTCCACCTTCCTCTGTTTCAATCGAAAAACCCCGTCATTCCTTCAAACAATACTTCTACTCAAAACTAATGACTTTTCGGAAATTATCTAAATATTCCTGTCATTAAACAAACATATTTAAAATTCCAATTCTCTTTACCTCTATTTTTCTAAAAAATAATAATTACATCTACCTGTGGTTTTACCTTTTCCGTAATAAACAATCGGTTTAAAATTATAATCCTAAATAATTTTCACTTAACTTTTTATTTACAAAAATGTTTTTAATTCTTCATGGAAAATTTCATTAAGGAGAAACTACCTTGCGTGACAGCTAACTTGTAATAAATATTTACAAATCAATTTACAGGGTGTATCAAATTTATGTGCCCGCGTTATATTAAAAAATAAAATTTTTATTCTATCTTTGATTGATACACAATAATACAAAAAAGGATTGTTAAATAAATCAGTTTCTTTTTAGATATTTAGATGAGCAAGTACAAAATTCACAACATTTGAAACCTTGAGACAAACAACGTTTGGCCTTATTTCGCCGTTAAATCGCTTATAACGCAGGAAAGTGCTTTTTCCAAAAAAAAAAAAAATGCCAAAAGACACAAAGTGTTCATTTTTGTCAAATTTACCTAGAACAAGCCTGTTGGCAATATAGTTTTTGTTTTAAATGTTTTTTTTACTTTAAAATATTTATTGTTAATAATAAATTATCTGCCGTTCGTGCAAAAAAAAATATTTAGGTTTTTTGTTTCAAATGATATAAAGAATATATTTTCAGTATTAGTACATCGCTGTTTTACGCTTGTACTATTGCCATACGATAAATAAATTAATCTTGTACTATGTCATCGCCAATCATCATTACTCAGCCCTGATTTGTCCATTGTTGAAAATAGGCCTTCTCTAGATATTTCCGTCGATTGCTGCGCTGTTATCCAATAGGTCACAATTCTTTTGAGGTTTGTGGGTCCTTCCCGACTTCAATTGTCTTTCCGTGGTCTCCACTAAAACAATATTTTTGTCCACCTGTCATCTTTCATTCTTGCAACATGTCATGCCCATCTCTATTTTTGATTTGTAATTAATGTTTGATATTGTCTTAGACTCCGGTTCGTCTACGAACTTCTTCGTTTAATATTATATTTTTCAAGCTTATTCCATGCATTATGCATTATCCGTTGTGTCGTCAGCTTTTCCGCTGATATTTTTGTGAGAGTTAATTTTTTTGCTTCGTACAGACAACTTCTATGGGCGATCTATTGATTCCTATTATCTCATTGGAAACGGGATTCATCATTATTTTTATTTTCCCATAGTTCTTCTTTAATCCGACTCTATGTGTCATGGGCTGTGGCTGTTGTAGCATAACTGGGGCTTCTTCTAAGTTGTCTATTTAGAGGACAATATCATCGGCATATCGGAGCTACTTAGGTTTCTAAAATAAGATTTGGTTGAATGCTCGAATAATATACAGTGCACTGGAATAAGTGTTACCCCCCCCCTATCACTTATTTATTTTTAGCACGTAAGCAAAACGGGTCGATTTTTAAAATAATCATGGTATATTATAGCATCAATGTTTCGAACTTTACGCGATACCTCTTCAAGTAACAGGCAAAACTTTGATTTTTTTAAATGGGAAAGTACATCATAATATGATACCTCATTTAAAAGCTTTTGATATGCTGATTACAAAATGTATAATAATTTAATTCTTTTTAAGAGCGTAGGCGCAAACTTTCGATCGAATTATTTTTAAATGGATTCTTTTTTTTTAGAATCCTGAGCTAATGTGGTTTGCCTAACCACCTACACTAACAGTATACGTGAATACATTTTTAACTATTAACATCTAGTTTACTGAATTTTACATGATAATTTTCACAATGGAGTGTGTTGTTACATAATTTCTAATTTTAACAAACTGTATACCTATACCATAATAGTCTTTAAATATGACAGGTTAATTTTTCAACTTCCTGTGGAACTTTCAGTTCTGTCTTGTCATCGTTCAGAGGTTTCTATCCATTTCATTGTCACTTGCTGCCACACTTCCACCATGTGAACAAGTCTAATCACAGCTCAGATGTTACCTGGAGCATATTAGCAAATATTTCAAACATCCACGCTTAAGTCAGTATTTTCAATCGATGTTTCCTTGACGGATTATTTTACAGGGCTTTGACCCTAATATGTTTGTAAATTATATATTGGTGGTTAGCATGTAAACTTCACATGAGTATAACCTACAACTTTTCTTAACCGTAGTCAAAATTTCAAAATCTTTGCAATATTTTACCAGGTTATATTAGGAAAAAAAAGAGAAAATTTAGTCTGAATTTTTATTTCAAATATCATTCTAAACAAACTTGTTGTTTATTCTAAGGGACCTTAAACCCTCAGTAATAATGAATTTTTTTATTCTGCTTTTAAATTTTAAAAAAATACTTATTAATTTTTCTCAGGATTCAAAAAAAAAATAAATGCGTTTAAAAAGAATTCGACCAAAATTTTGCGCCTACTCTCTCAGAAAACATTAAAGTGTTATACATTTTTGTAATCAGTATTTCAAAAGCTTTTAAATGGGGTGTCACATGATGTACTTTCACATTAAAAAAAATCAAAGTTATGCCTTCCACCTGAAAAAGGATCTCGTAAAGTTCGAAACATTGATGCTATAATGTACTATAATTATTTTAAAAATCGACCTGTCCGAGTGTTTTATGTACTAAAAATAAATAAGTTAATAAGGGGGTAACACTTATTCCAGCGCACTGTATATGTAATTTAAAAATAAAAGGCAGATATCGAGCACTGATATGTATTAAATCTTGCCCAAGTATTTTTGCTCCTAGGGCATCATCAGGGGTATTTCGTCAAAAAAGGAGGAAGGTATCCCAGAATGTCTTGAACGTTTTACTAAAATTAATAAAACAATTAACACAAAATTTTTTTGAAAAATTAAAATTTATAATTATTATAAATATAAATTATTATTTTTACATGTCTTACTAACTTGTATTCATATAAGTTAATAAGTACCTTTGTAAACTTTCAATACACTGTTAACAAGACTGTTATTACCATTAACCTTTTAATAAATGTCGATAAAGGATTTCATTTTAGTTTTATATCACATTACCGGCACATATATGGTAATTAATAATATAATAAAGCTATATCCGGTTATGCATTGTAATTTATGTTCTAATTGTTCCTTAGTTATTAAAAAATTGTATTACTGATTATGGAGCGATAATATATTCCGTCCTTGTTATCATTGATTTATTTATTTGCGCTTATTAGACATGTTTTACTTTGTGCTATACTTTTTATTAAAATAATTAGTTTTAATCCCTTTCTAAGGCTTGATTAATTGTAATTTAAATAACACTGATATTCTAATGACAAATTATAATAGGAATTAACATATAAGGTGTTACTAAAAATTTTCCACACATTATTAACATTATTTTATAGTAGCCCGATCAAAGAACAAAAAACACAAGAAACTTTACGAAAACCTTAAAAAAATAAAGGAAGAATGAAAATTTGCGAATACATAGTCAAAAGTATCTACAGCCGGAAAAATGAAAGAATACCCATGAACGAACATATAAAACACGCTGTATTTTCCTGTCACCGTGTCACAAAGAAAATTGACCAGTGCAAGTTCATGTAATAATAATTATTACATGTATTTGCGCTGGTCAATTTTTTGTGTGACACGGTGACAGGAAAATACAGTGTGTTTTATATGTTCGTTCATGGGTATTCTTTCATTTTTCCGACTGTATGTATAATTATATGAGAAAAAGTTTACACTTCTACATCCCCTCTATTTTACAAAAATTGGGAAATCACCAATCCGCAAGCCCTTATCCCTTGCCGTACCGCTCCTCCATAGGCCGATCAGACACCAGTTTACTCCAGTCCAAGTCTAGATTCTATATAGAATTTTATACTACGACTTTGGTCTTTTTATTTTCCCAATGACCGGGCTGGGGCTCGAACCTCGATCGTACATCCGCTAGATTTGTCGATTGAATGCGCCTCTGCCCACTGAGCCGTCTGACCGACGGCTATTTTTATAGAGCTGATAATATTAGGAACAGTTTTAGTGACCCTTTTGATCAAATATCTCTTGCTATATGATCCTCACGACCCGATATAAGTGTGGTATATCCATAAACGTAAACAGTGAAAGAGTTGAGTAAGTGGGACAGCTTAGAGGTGACTGAAAAGAAATAAGTAAGCAACTGTTTACAAAAACAAGAGAGATGTTCAATAATGCACAGGTTGTGGGATGATACGATTACTTAGATATATGATTAAAATATAAGCAAGAATCTTTGACACACGGATACTTGAAAAAACCAAAACATCCGAAAATCAATGTGGGTTTATGCAAGGCAGATCAACATAGCACGCCATTTTCGTTACGAGGCAGCTAATGTAAAACAATATAGGTATATAAAAACAAATGCTTATAATATGGAATCCATCGATTGTGAAAATGAATTTATGATAGATAGGTTGGCATGCTGACACAGACCAAGATACATGTAAACTTTATTTTCGAGTAGAAACGTTCCGTGCGTTCCCAGAAAGTTATATATTAGGTCTGGATCCCGCGTATGAAAAAAAATTTGATTAATAGCAAGCTGAAAATTTGTTAATAGCTTAAGTGTGTCTAATCAGATAAACTTTGATATATGGGAACACTGGATCAGGGGCAGTTTTAATTGTGGAACAGGTTAAAAATTTGGAACGGTCACACCACGAAAACGGCACATTTATTTACCACGAAAACGGGCGTTTTAATGAGTGGAACATGTAGAATATGTCAAATGACAGGAATTATGACAGGTGATAAATAGCAGTCTGATATTTGCATGAGAGTTTATTCTCTGTTCGGAGAGTTTAAGTCTGTTCTGTCGGACAAAATAAATGTACCGTTTTCGTGGTGTGACCGTTCCAAATTTTTAACATGTTCCACAATTAAAACTTCCCCTGTTCCAGTGTTCCCAAATATCAAAGTTTATCCGACTAGACACCCTTAAGCTATTAACAAATTTTCAGCTTGCTATTAATCAACTTTTTTTCATACGCGGGGTCCAGTCCTATATGCTTTCATCAGCTCTACATATTTTAATTTTTAAAATATTTTAATGTAACTAATAAATTAAATCCAACCACTATTTGGTTCTAGGGCTATTTAGCAAGTAACTCAAAGTTCACTAAAGATGAACTGGTAAGTACGAGACTGTTCTGAACATTAATGTAGTAAATTTTAGTTTTTTTAAATACATATTAATTTTAATTAAAATATGTCAAAAAAAAACAGGAGTTTTACATAGATAAATGTAAAGACTGAAATAGTTTTGTAAACACTTATGAATACAGGTAAATAGGGAGAAGTGTACTTTTGAAGTGTGTAAATTAAATAATTCCTAGCTGAGCGCTTTCGGCTTATAAAGCCATCTTCAGAGCTATGCTACAATAAAAAGGGTCTTACATGAATAATTGATTTTAGAATTCAAAAGTTTAACTTACGCCAAAAGGTTCAAAATACCACTATGAAGAGAGATGGATCCCATGTATGATATAAAAATACTTCTATTTTCTTATGCAGTTTTTTAATTGATGGAAAAAAATTTAAAAAAAACCTTGTCTGCTTGTTGAAAAATGCTCAACTTTGCTATTGTTTTGAGGTCGGAAAAGGTAAAAATATCTATTGCAAGCACAAAGGAGTTTCACACGAAAAATTACATTATATAAAACGAATATTTGATCATGGTAAGGTCAAGAAACCTTACCATCTGAAGTCTACGGTGTCAGCATGCAGAATGGCGGCATGTGGCATGGAGACTTTTAATGACAGCCGACACAGACAAGGGTGTGCTAGTTAAGGTGCTTTCACCGTTTCCCATAAAAAGTGACAGTTGACATGACATTTTACCAATTGAATTGAACAACTTGTTGTTAGTGTACCTAACTACATATCAGTTCACAAAACTTCATGTTACACTGTCTCGTACTGTCATTAGTCAGAAACGCTTTCACACCTGTCACCTGTAATCAGTTGGCTTTCACCCTTCTCTTTGTGAAGACAGAGAAATCAACTCAACCACCCACACGCTCGTGGTATAGTCATATGATGCTTTGAGGTATATCTTTCTTAAATTTCACCCATCGCCAGGGTTTAATATACAACACGCCAATGTAAGGCTTTTAGTCGGCATTTTAAGGGTTTTAACTCATGTATTTTGGTGGCTTAGCATGTAGAGCTTGTGACTATAACCTAATTTTTTTATCTTGGTAAACCTTTAAATTTTTTACTCTTGTCTTCACTAATTATGGTTATACTTACTTTAGGCTTAAAACACTGATGATGCTCCCTTTAGAGCCAAAACGTTCTGTTTTTTAATGTGGCCCTTTATTGGGGTTTTCAAATAAATATACCTCTTACGAAGAAGATATTTTTCTTCAATTTTTTTAATTAATGGTATACAGCTAGCTACAGAAAATTTTTCCTTATGGAAAATATTTTAATTTACTAATCCTTTTCTGTTAATTTGTTACATGTAAATATACACCTACAACAATAATAATTTGTACGAATTTCAAGAAAAAATGCAAGAGAAGAGAAAATTATGCCTATCTTTAAATATTGGCAAGAAAACAGTTCGGACACAGATCTTTCAAACTATACGAGTATACGGTGGCTAAAAAGTCGAACGTAGCATAAGCAAAAGGTTAAGCAGAAGCTTATTTGAATCTATGTGATTAACTTGATACCAGGTAAGGAGAAACAAATATATAACCTAGCCAAAAAATAGAAAGGTTTTTATTAGACTAAATGTATCCGAAATGAAAATTAAAAAATTCTAATTCACGAAAATATATCAAAAAGAGATGGAAACAAAGCCTAGGCAGTTTATTAAATGAGTAGTTTGACAGAAAACCAGTTATGTTAAAGGAAACACTAAGAGCAATGCTCACCAACATAACAAAGAGAAAGTGGGTTGACAGATGAAAAAACAATCTTCTTCTTCTTCACGTGCCATCTCCGCGACGGAGGTTGGCAATCAGCATGGCTATTCTAATCTTAGATGCTGCTGCTCTAAACAGTTCGGTTGATGTGCATCCGTACCATTCCCTCAAGTTACGCAACCACGAAATTCGTCTCCTTCCTACACTTCTCTTGCCCTGGATTTTCCCCTGTATAATCAACTGAAGTATGTTGTATCTCTCATTACGCATAACATGTCCCAGGTACTGCAGCTTTCGTGTCTTGATGGTTTCCAATATTTCCAGTCTTTTGTCGACTCTTCTCATGACTTCGTTGTTTGTTATATGCTCGGTCCATGATATCTTCAGGATTCTTCTATACACCCACAGTTCAAATGCTTCCAACTTTTTAGTAGTCGATGCGTTAAGAGTCCATGCTTCTATCCCGTAAAGCAGAGTCGAAAAAATGTAACACCTTGCCAGCCTAACTCTTAAGTCTAATTTCAGTTCTCTTGCACAAAGTACCTTTCTCATTTTATTGAAGTTTGTTCTTGATTTCTCTATTCGAACTTTGATTTCTTTGGAGTAATCGTTTGTGTGATTAATTATTGTGCCAAGATAGAAAAGACAATAAATAATGGAGAAGAGTAAAGTGAGACGAGATGGTTATTCTTGAAGAAGTATGGACAGTATTAATAGGGAGAGGAACAAGTGGAAGAACATGTGTATTTAATAGAACCATGGAACTAAGACACAATCTAGCCGGATATGAGTCGCCGGATTCCATCGTTATTAAATGATATAAAACCCTATAAAACAGCCTGGGATAAAACGAGAGTTTTTAGTTTCTCGTATTGGTTTCAAAATAAGGTAATGAAATTATAGTTATAGTCGGTTCGCTAAACTCAGACACAACTGGCTAGTGATTTTAGTAAGTAATTTTGCCAATTTGGTAAAATTGGCAAGAAATAATTACTAAATAGTTAATAATTACTAAATAGTTAGTAATTTTACCAATTTTGGCAAAATTGGTCAAAAACAAAAAAATTACCTACTAAAATCACTAGCTAGTTGTGTCTGAGTTTAGCGAACCGACTATACCATGGTTTTCGGAAAAGTGTAATATAACTTGTATATTAGATATTTAAAATAAAATGTGATGATAAAATGGTCCAAAATATTTGGTACAAAATTATAAGTTATTAGTGATCGGTCGCCAAGGTGCTAGACGAATACATTTTTGTCATTAGCCAGGTCTCACAACCTCTAATTACTACGGGTCTAATTAACGTTATATTGATAGTCATTTTAGATCTTTTGTACAATAATTTCGATACCATCAAACTTTTACTAGGTAGCATAGTGTACAGGGTAATTGATTAGTGCGGTAAAGCTAAAGAGATCCTCTATAGTAATAGATAGCAATAAAAGTTGATAACAAAAATTGTAGCCAACTTTGAGCTTCACATTACGAAATTGGCTAAAATGCTACAGGGTGTTCGATAACACAGTGGCAGACCAAACTTTTGTTTTTTTTTTTTAATAAAACACCCTATATTTTATTTTATATTCGAAATCCTGTTAACTTCTTCATCACAAAAATATAAAGGTTTGTTATGTTATACCGGGTATTTACAAAGTTATAACCAATTTTATACGAAAATCGTAACAAGTTCAACTCCCTGTATTGATAAAAATAAGCACCATAGCAATAGTTTATTAATGCCATATTTTTTTATTTATTGTCAAAATTTTCAAAAATTATTGACATTGCTAATTTTTTTTATCACAAATACAGGGTGAGTCAAAACTCAAGTACAATATTTTTTCAGTAATTTTAAATAGAACACCCTGTATTTTATATCACTATTGAAAAGTACCATTACCGTAGTTTAATACTTACAGTCGGAAAAATGAAAGAATACCCATGAACGATCACATCAATCACTTGTTTTGTATTTGCTGTCTTTTTCTATAAATAACAAACGTTTGTTTGTGATACAATAAGTGATTGATGTGATCGTTCATGGGTATTCTTTCATTTTTCCGACTGTATATACCATTCCCTATATCCAAATTTATTAGTTTTCGACATATTTTCATTTTCAGAGGAAATTATTTTAGATGTTTAAATTTTTCCAAATTTTAAGTAAGACATGATTGAATTTACAATTGACGATTACTGATTATCAATCCGGTCATCAATGTTACAATGTAGCAAATAAAGAAAGAAAAATAATTTATTAGTAATACATTTTACAAAAAGAAACACAACCACAACATGCAACATTTTTGAAACAATTAAAGACCACTTCTGTATGTAAATGTAACAAATAAAGAAAGAAAAATAATTTATTAGTAATAAATTTAAAAAACACACACGAACACAAAATACAACTAACCGTTTGTGAAGACAATTAAATACTACTTTTGTATGTAACTGTAACATTGTAACAAATAAAGAACAAAAAATAATTTATCAGTAATATATTTTGCAAAAAAAACATGTTTGCAAAAATTTAAAGCTACTTTTAATAAAATCTTTTTAATATTTAATTACATAAGGTGTTCAAAATTACCTCCTAACACATTTTTTTTATTAAGGGAACCGCGTCAACCATGAAAGGTTATTGGCGGGGAAGAGTTGTACATACAATGAGATGTTGGCTTATAATATCTAATTACAATTGAGAACTTCAGCTTATTTTTATATTAGATTGTACAATTTAGTTACTTTTAGAAACTTAGTCACTTTATCACATTTACTATAGTTCAGAGCACTTTTCAGATCACTTGGTAAATCACTTTTAAGTCGTTCCAGGTGATAGAGTGGGCAACTAACAATAATGTGTTCGATGTTCAGAGGAATATCACAAACTTAGCACAGTTTTTGTTGTTCTTTCTTCATTAGGTACTGGTGTGTCCTAACACATTTATGCACGCCTAAAAACGATCATTGAATAAGCTACTTACCAGTGGTGTCATGGTGCAGGAACGCGTGGAAACGCCGTTCCGGCACTGGTTAAGAAAAGAAAAAAAATAATAGAGAATTTAGGTTTTGTAAACAAAAATTAGCAGTGCGTTCCGGCACTGCGTTCCGGCATTGCTAATTTTGCCATGACACCACTGCTACTTACACTACGAAGCATTATTTGTAAATTAACACATCGAAATACACTTTGTATTCTATTTTTCATCTTATCCCTTGTTGTTGGAGGTATTTTAAAATCTTCATTATTAACGTAACCCCAAAAAATCAGTCCAGTTTATTAAATTCTGGTGATCTGGGTGGCCACGCTACTGGTCCATTGAAAAATGAAAATATCTCGAAAAACAATCAATTTAGACATAGGGAATGTTATCTAAAAATTAAAGTACGGCAATGGGACTTTTCAATAGTGATATAAAATACAGCGTTTTCCATTTATAATTACTGAGAAAATAATGTACTTGCGTTTTGACTCACCCTGTATGTGATATAAAGAAAATTAGCAATATCAATCATTTTTGAAAATTTTGACAATACAGAAAAAAATATGGCATCAATAAACCATTGCTGCTGTGCGCATTCTCATTTATACAGGTAGTCGAACTTGTTACGATTTTCATATTAAATGGGTTATGTTATAACTTTGTAAATACCCTGTACAACATAACAAACCTTTATATTTTTGTGATGGAGAAGTTAGCAGGATTTTGAATATAAAATAAAATATAGGGTATTCTATTTAAAAAAACATAATGGTCCAAGAGCTGTGAGACATTTCTGAGTAGGTATTTTAGGCAACCTGAAAAATTTTCAGGTGACTCTTCCATGATAGCCTAATACAAAAATGCCGGTCTGGCTGGAGGGTAGCGGTTATTTTCCCCAAAAATTCCCTCCAAAATTAAACGAAAGGGTAAAAATTGTTATTACAAAAAATATCATTGAAGTGACTTTAAAGTAAATTTAAATATTCAAATATAAAGAAAATAAACAGGCCAGGCGATTTGAGGGCAATTTTAACTCTGCAAGATACTTGCATGGGCGCCCCAGGATTATTTTCAGGGGATGCATCTGAATCAACTTCAGAAGATTTCATCTGAATCTGTACATACTATTAACGAGTATAAAATATACAACTATACATGCATAGCTATGTACATTCCTTCCGGACAGGGAGGTGCAGTTGTTATTTTGACATGGTATTTTTTAATATTAAAAATAAATATTCTAAAAAAGACAGGTTATCTCTGGTGAAATTTTCCAACTGAATGGTGATCAAACAAATTACGCTTGCACATAAATGAAAAGCGCTATGTAAGCAGCAGTGTGAGAAAGAGCGTATACCGATAGCTATTTGCGTCCTATGTTGTAGCTGAGCGAGTCCGTTCGCTCGAGAAAAATCACGTGACCTGGCGATATCCATGTTGTTGTTCCTCGAATCGTTAGAGTAATTATTATATAATACATTTTTTTAAGTAACTTTTTCTTTATTAAAACAAAATTATACATACTATATAATAGATTTTGCAAATATGATAGAAAAAACTAATTTATTATTATAAATATATAGGTAGAAAAATATAAAACTATAAAATTAATTCTGTGTCCGAATCTTGTACTTCTTCTTCAAACTCCTCATCTGAGCTTAAATATTCATTCTCTTCTTCTTCGTCAGACTCCCATCTAGACTCAGATTCCTCTTCTACATGATCTGTAAATAGTTGTAATATGTATTTAGGATTAATTAAAAATTAATTAGCGATTAATTAGTTGAGTTGCTACGTATTCTCCGTCCTTTTACACGGAGTCGAAGCCTGGACAATCACGAGCGCATCTGAAAAAAGACTTGCCGTTGTTGAGATGTGGAGTTATCAAATAATGTTAAATATATCATGGACACACGTAACAAACACGGAAACATTAACAAAGATAAAAAAAGGCAAAAGAAATACTCAACACTATGAAGGAAAGAAACATGAGCTATTTTGGTCATATACTAAGAAATAAAAAACGTGATGTGATTGGTTATATAAGGAAAAGTATTAAGCATTGGTTATATAAGTAAGAATACGTAGCAGCTCAATCAATTAATCACTAATTAATTTTTCATTAATTCTAAATACATGTTACAACTATTTACAGATCAGGTAGAATGGTAGAAAAATCTGAGTCTCGAGGAGAGTCTGACGAAGAAGAAGAGAAATTTTACTTATTTTAACTCATTTTTCTTTCCTTCATAGTGTTGAATATTTATTTTGCCTTTATCATCTTTCTTAATGTTTCCGTGTTTGTTAAGTGTTGTGTCCATGATATTTTTTACATTATTCGGTAACACCACATCTCAACAATGGCAAGTCTTTCTTGAGATGCGCCCGCGATTGTCCAGGCTTCGACTCCGTATAAAAGGACAAAGAATACGTAGCAACTAAATTAAATAAGCACTGATTAATTTTTAATTAATTCTAAATACATATTATAACTATTTACAGATCATGTAGAAGAGGAATCTGAGTCTCGAGGGGAGTCTGACGAAGAACAAGAGAATAAACATTTAAGGTCAGATGAGGAGTTTAAAGAAGAAATACAAGATTCGGACACAGAATTAATTTAGTTTATAATTTTATACTTTTCTACCTATATATTTATAATAATAAATTTGTCTTTTTCTATTATATTTAAAAAATCTATTGTATAGTAGGTATTATTTTCCTTTAATTAAGAAAAATGACTTAAAAACTATAAAATACATAATAATTACTCTAACGTTTCGAGGCACAACAACATGGATATCGCCAGGTCAAGTGATTTTCTAGAGCGAACGGACTCGCTCAGCTACAACAGAGGACGCAAACAGCTATCGGTATACGCTCTTTCTTACACTGCTGCATACCTATAGCGATTTTCATTTATATGCACGCATAATTTGTTGGATCAAATGGCAATTGGAAAATTTCACCAAAAAACCTGTCTGTTTTAGAATATTTATTTTTAAAATAAAAAAATACCCTGTCAAAATAACATTTGCACCTCCCTGTCCGAAAGAAATGTACATATCTATGCATGTATAGTTGTATATTTTATACTCGTTAATAGTATGTACAGATTCAAATAAAATCTTCTGAAGTTCAGATGCACCCCCTGAAAATAATCCTGGGGCGCCAAAGCAAGTATCTTGCAGAGTTAAAATCGCCCTCAAATCGCCTGGCCTGTTTATTTTTTTTTTATATTTGAATATTTAAATTTACTTTCAAGTCACATCAATGATATTTTTTGTAATAACAATTTTACCCTTTTTTAACTTTGGGGGAGATTTTTGGGGAAAATAACCGCTACCCTCCAGCCAGACCGGCATTGTTGTATTAGGCTATCATAGAAGAGTCACCTGAAAAATTTTCAGGTTGCCTAAAATACCTACTCAAAAATGTCTCACAGCTCTTATACTATAAGTTTGGTCTGCCACTGTGTTATTGAACACCCTGTAACATGCTTACTAATTTTTTAATGTGAATCTCAACGTTGGCTACAATTTTTGTTATTAACTTTTATTGCTATCTATTACTATTCGCGGTATGCAAGTATTTGGAAGGGAAACGAGAAACGACCGTACGCGAGTCGCGGAGAAATATTGCAACTATCTTAAATAATTCATATTGTCAATTAAAATTGTCAAATTGACGTATATTTCATACCTTCTGTAATTGAAGCAGAAAAATTATATATTGCTCCACAATATTGATATGATATGCAATTATTATATAAAGGTAAATTTAATTAATTGTATTTTGCTTGCAGTACTGCATTTTAATAACTAATTTTATTGACTACATACAATTGTTCACGTTTGCATAACAACCTGCATGTTATTTTTTCTTTTTATTATTTTTTTGGACTATGGCCTTGATCATTATCCAGCAACCAGGATTAATATAATTGGCCAATATAATTAAAAGTGCGAATAAAAGTACAGAGCGTAGAAATAGAGGTCGCTTTGCCGAACTTGCACGGTCCCAATAGCATATCTATTGAGCTTTACCCCACTAATCAATCACCCTGTATAGGATTCCAACTTCAAATGCATTAATTTCGCTACGGAATTCCTTTGATTGATTTCTGCGCCTAGATATGTAAAGAAATCCACACGTTCGATGATATAGTTGTCTATTGCAATATTATTTTCACTGCCAGATATTTTTTGCTAATTTTAAGCCCTCTCCTTCGTATCTCAGCATCGATTTCTTTGAACACTTCCATTAGTCGTTTTTTGCTCGTACTAATGATAACTAAATCATCAGCACAAGTCGTAATTTGTATTGATTAGTATTTATATGGCCGATTAAATTGGTTTTTCTGATCACTGCCTCAAGAAATAGCTTGAACAACATGGTGTATAGTGCGTCTCACTTACTTCCACATTGCTGTCAAATAGAGTAATCAGTTCTCCATCTCCATCTACTCTAACTTCGGCTTTTGAACCTGATTATTAGTGGAGTCACTGAAGGTTTTCAACTCCGATTTCGTTGAACCTTCGTCGATTTTCATGAAAATTGGTGAGTAGTTAGAAGATACTCCAAGGAATAAAGGTGACATGATGCCAACTTGCGCTTTTACCCTGGGGTGGATGCCACCCCTTCTCGGGGGTGAAATTTTTTTTTATTAAAAACAATACCCGAAATCGATAGAGGGACAACTTCTAAGCAAAATTTGTTATATAAAGTTATTAACATAAATCAATACTTTCTGAGTTATTAAATATCAAAGATTTTATTTTATCTTAAAAAATGCACGTTTTAAAGCAGTTTTTCACGTATTACTCAAAAACTATAACCTTTTTAAAAAAGCTATACTTACCAAAATTAAAGACAATGAAAAATTTAATACACTCCCCACTTACAGAACTAAACTAATGTTATTTCAAAGTGAGTTATGGGTAATTGAATGTACATTTTTTTCGATGAGTACTCAAAATCTAAATATTCAAGCTTACATAACGGGAAGACGATATACTTGTTAAGCACTTGTCAAAGTACTTCAAAATACCTATCAAATGAGCTCCAGTAGAAGTTAATGGCATCAAAATTAAGCAAGTTATGATAAAAATAAGAGAACCCTTTCGATTTTTTAGAATAATGTGAAAAATAAAACATACGCCATTTCCACAAAAATTAAAGTTTGTAGTAATCCTCACAAGAATTTCTTTAGGTTAACACAGTTAATGATTTCAACAATTTTGACCGGTTTAGAATGCATATTTTTGAAAAAAAAAATATAATTTAAAAAAATCAGAATTTTAAAAATTATCGTAATTTTTTTTTTTTTTTTTGATAATAACTCAATATACGTAAAGAATAATAAATAACTAAATTTTAGATTTTTTTGTTCCAATACTTTATCCATTTTACTATTTCCGTAGAGTAAAAAATAACCGAGATAGAAACGTTTAATATTTCAATTTTGCTGCGAGACCCATGTAACCGGGGCCATTTAACCTTTTATTTTTGAAAAAGTAAGAGGTTTAAAAGACTAATTTTGACGATTTTTGATAGCTCTTGGAATAAAATTTTAACTAGATTTTAGGTAAACCTTATATCGTAAAAATTAATGGAGTTATTTACAAAAAAAAAAAACAATAACATTTTGTTGGAAAATTTTTTAAAAGATACATTTTGAAACATTTTTGGTGCATAAATTTTAATTCTATCAACTTGTATCAATCTATGAACTTTGCCAAATGTTTAATAAGTTTATGTTATAAAATGCACCATTTTCCCGGTAATTAAGCTTGAATACTTAGATTTGGGTACTCGGCGAAAGAAATATACATTCAATTACCTATAACTCACTTTTAGTTAACATTGAAAGGTCTTTCTAGTAAAGAGTTTATTAGATTTTTTATTAGCCTCAATTTTGATAATAATAACTTCTTTGTAAAAACTTATAGTTTTTGAGTTATTTATGAAAAATCGGTTAAAAACATACATTTTTCTCACGAAAAATTAGAATATTTGATCTTTATTAACTCAAAAAGTTTTGATTTATTTTAATAAATTTATGTAACGAATTTTGCTTATAATTTGTCCATCTATGGAATTGTGGGGTTACTTATAATAAAATAATTTTCACCCCCGAGGATGGGTGGATTTTGGTGGTTTCACCATGTCACCTTTGTCCCTTGAGATATCCTCTAACCACTTACCAATTTTCATGCAAATCGATGGAGGTTCAACGAAATCGGAGGTAATAGCTCATATCCACCTTCAGTGACTGCACTATATGTAATTTTTATTAAACCGTGTTTATGAACATAATATGGATTATGAATATTCAAAATCTTGCATCTAACTGTCAAAAGTTTTGGTAAAATATCATTAACTCGAAAGTATAAACTTTGATATGTGGTATCTTATAAAAATATTAGAGATCTTAGAAAAGATCCTAAAAATAACCATTTTAAAGGTTTCAGATTCAATTAATTTTAGAGATTAATCAAATTTGCGAAAGCTAATTAGAGCTCATCAGATATATGTACTAAACCTCCCTTTAGGACCGTCTTCATACTAATATACTGTGGACCATATATCCATAATTTTGTGCTGTGAATTTTCTGACATATGTAACTTCCTCCAGGTTATGTTGTTTCTAAATATACAAAATTTAAGGTTGATCTGTAATTGAAACATTAGCTGTGTCCCCGTGCATATTTGACTATTTGGACAGTGCGTTCCCTTTTTCTTGAATATGGGCAACAATCAAATATTTACATATTTTGTGTTTTGTTCCTCTAGTGCCGAATATATTTTTTGTAGTTTTATCATAATATTTACTCTATTGGTGGCCATTTTAAATGCCAGCCGCTCTTCAAAAACTACTTCATCAAATTATCGACACGGTGTTAATTCATTTTTTACATCCAACTCACCACTAGAATTTTATTATACTCGACAGCATTTCACAGCACTATTCTAAAAATGAAAAAAGAAGATGCCGCCTAAACAAATAAAGATGTCGGTTTAATGTTTTGGCAACACTGCCCTCGAAATTAATAGGGTTGTTATTTTATACAGCCATCAAATTACCTGGCAAATAAATTGACTGGAACACGCTAAAAGTGTAGACAGTTGACGTTTACAGCGCTCAGACATAAGAAAAAAATGTGTTAAAGAGACAAATGTGTGAGAGAAGTAGAGTGGTACGACTGTACCAGGTAAAGCGATCAATATTTACGAGCGAACCTCTTGATATAAAAGCCGTAATACCCATGATGGTACATTTTGATTACTGAAAGAATTCGACTTGTCCTCTAAAGATCTAAGATATTATTGAATTCGATTTGATTGTTATCGTGATACAAGTCAAATACCTATTTATAAGTGGTTAAAAATATAAATATATATTTATTTTTTTTTTAATTTAAAGAATTATACGAGTTTGGATTTTATTGCAGTTATAAAACAGGAATAGAATTTTATTTCACAAATATCACAGAGAAAAATTTAGCAATATATACTATAAAAAATATTCTTATTGTGTATAAAAAAATTCTTTAGAATAAATATCTATAAAAATTAAAATTTATATCAAAATAAAACCGAAATATGGACGAACCACAAGAAACAATATAAGAGAAGTTGCAATAACATAACATAATCAATATAGACCAGGGTAATAAGACAAAAATATACCCTGTTCGTGACACTTCAGCAGCCAGGGTATTGAAGCGTTTTTTCGACAGCTAATACCTATAGGAACAAATTATAACTATTTCCCGCGTAGGATCTGGCGGCCATTTTTATTTATAAACAATTAACTATCAAAAAATTGCGTTTTCCCCTTTTTTCAAATCAACGGAAAACAGTAAAACTTATGATTTTTTTAGTACAAATATCTTCGAGATTATGGAAAAAGCTTTAACATGACGTACTAAAAAGTTTGATATACTCATTTATTGTTAATATAATTGCGAAAAAAGATCGGAATTGCAAAAAAAATATTTTCTCAGTAACTGTTGTAAAAATTTTTGTCAAATAAGGGTTCTTTGGTGCTTAATATGTGATAAAAATTTCAAAGCGATTCATTCAATAGTTTAATTTTTATTCAAATTGTTTTTCCCAGAGTGCATTTTTTTGCAATAACATAAATCAGAAAAAAATGGCGTTAGAACCATTCCACAAGTGTCAAATGAAAGAGCATGAGCTACACTTTCAACACGGTTTAAAAATGTCAATAAAAAACGCATTCATTAGTAATAAATAATTATGCAAAATATCGTCAATTTACCTTTATAAACTTTTTAAATAACTTTTTCCAAAAAAATTACCTTTTTTACCCTGTTTTAAGTGTACAACTACCAAATGTTAGTAATGTTATCTATATCATAATTGATAAAAAATTGTAATAAATATTTATTATTTCTTATATAACAAAATAAAAAGTTTATAAGTAAAGATTTACGGCACTTTTGCATAATTATTTATTACTAATAAGTGCATTTTTTATTCACTTTTTTAAACCAATTTGAAAATATAGCTCATGCTCTTTCATTTGACACCTGTGGAATGGCTCTAACGTCATTTTCTTCTGACTTATGTTATTGCAAAAAAATGATCTCTGGGATAAACAATTTGAATAAAATTTAAACTATTGAATGAATCGCTTTGAAATTTTTATCACATATTAAGCACCAAAGAACCCTTATTTGACAAAAATTTCAAAGCTGTACACTAATTTTATAACAGTTATTGCGAAAATATTTTTTTTTGCAATTCCGACATTTTTTCGCAATTATCTTAACAATAAATGAGTATATCGTCGGTATACTACGAAAACCAGGTAAATGTCGAAATACCGAAATCGAGAAAAAACCTTTTTAAAGTTTAGTGCTTTATTTTGAATTAGGCGGACCAGTTGTGTTTGATATTCGATATGCTAGTGAAAGATGCATATATCAGAAATAATATTCTATCATTAGTTTGAAAAAGTTAAGAGACCTAGCTGATTAAACCTAAATTTAAGATCCAGGTTCAATCACTTACCTGCTTTTACCTGTAAATCAAAATAAATCACAGTGTATTAAAGATACTTATCACCTTTTTCTGAATATGGTAGATATACAGCAGTAGAAATATATTATTATCCCGCAAATATAAATGTGCGCTTAGTTGGTTTTACATGCAACAGAACTTTGAGTTTTACCTGTATGTAGAGCGTGAAAAGCTGAGAATTTTGGTATACTTAACTCAATATTTTAAAATTTGTCATTTATCTGGTTTTCGCAGTATACCGAAGATATCAAACTTTGTAATACGTCATTTTAAAGCTTTTTCCATAATCTCGGAGATATTTGTAATAAAAAATCATAAATTTCTCTGTTTTCAATTGATTTGAAAAAAAGTGAAAATTTAAATTTTTTGACACTTAATTGTTTATAAATAAAAATGGCCGCCAGATCCTACGCAGGAAATAGTTACAATTTGCTCGTATAGGTATTACCTGTCGAAAAAACGCTTCAGTACCCTGGCTGTTCAAGCGTCATGGAAAAAACCGTATTACCCTGGACTAATGAGACAACATAATGTTAAGATAAACTATACCTACACCATAAAATCAATATTATGAAAAAGATGGTGAAATATTTTTGCGCTATGTTCCTAACTAGTGTCCAATTTAACATTTGACTCTTGACTACTTACTCGATCTTGTGGGCAAAATAGCCACGTTTTTGAGTTGAATTACTGTTTTCCTCTTTTGAACGGTTAGTCACTTTTTACACCTTCTTCTTCTTCATATGCCGTGCCCGATTATCGAGCGTTGACTATAGTAATTTTGTTGACGTCAGCTCGAAAAAGGGATGCAGAGGATCTGTTAAACCATTCTCTCAAGATTTTAAGCCATGACGTTCTTCTTCGACCTGGCCGCTTCTTCCGTCTTCTTCACTTTTACACCAGAAAATCGAACCAAATATAAAATAACCTTACTCTTAGACGTACACATTTAATTTCTTTGAGATATCTTTTTTTATAGTTTTTTAAGCATACGAAAATCGTGCAAAATGTGTTAATATAAGAAATTAATTAGTTCAGAATCGGTAATTGCAATGCCATTGGTGCTTGCGGTATAGCAGTGCCGATCTTTGAGAATGAATTTACCTAAACAACTGCTAGTATAATACCCCAGGCTGTGGGTGAAAAATATGTCGATTTCAGGATATAATTCAGGAATTTTTGAAACCTATAGGTGTTGTAAAGGACGATGCCAGGAGTAACTTCTACTAAAATGTAACCAGAAATATTGTGCGTTTTTTTTATATTGCGATTTTCATTTGTTAAATTTGCAATTTTTTAAGATTTTTAATTTTGCAGCTTAGGATATTTATTTTTGAGAAAAACTTTTTAATAGAAAGTTGCAGTAAATTAAAAACCTACAATTTGAGCTAGGGTAAGTTTAATTTCTTTTATTAGTTATTGCAAAACAGCCTGCGAAAGGTCCAAAATGGCCGTTTTTTACAATTGCATTATTTATTGTACAAATAATTTTTTTATATTTTTTAAAGCTTTAAAATGAAGATCTTTCAATTTCAAATACAAAAAAAAATTGTAAAACCAGATTAACGAATTTGTTGCTTAGATATTATAAATTGTTTATCCCAAGAGGTCAAATGTCGAAGGCTATAACTTTTTGTTAAAAAATCGTAGAGAGTTGGTGAAATATCCAATCTCCTTCTAAATAGTTATATTTTCATATTATGATGTAAATAAATACGTAAAACATTTTTAAACCTCTAATTTTTGGGTATAAAAATAAGGGGGCAAATTTCGTTAAAATCATTTAGAGCTGAAGCGGCCCTGTACATCCTGTGAGTTTTTAACTTGCAGATTATTGTTGCTGAAGACGAAACAAAGCTTATAAGAAAAGTTTATAAGAAAATAAATAAAATCTACGACCAACTGAAGCCGAGATAATTTTTGGGTTTGAAAATAAGGGACATATTTCGTTATAAACATTTAGAGCTGAAGCGGCCCTGCACATCCTATGAGTTTCTAACTTACAGATTAAAGTTTCTGAAGACGAAACGAAGATTTATAAAAAAATAAAAATTTTCTACAACCAACTGAAGCCGAGATAATTGTTTTTATTTTTTCTTAAATCGTAGTGCCTTTATTTATAACAATTAAGAAATTATTTTACAGACATTGACTAAAGAAAGACATATTATCTTAAAATAAAAATTATTATAAAATATAATTACATTTAATTATTAAAAATTATTTTTAAAATCGGTGCTTTTGCGAGCGGCCGAATTTTGCAAATCGCCCGGCTTGCTTCAAATCCGCGCGCTCCGAAAATTTTTATTCTTTTATAAATCTTCGTTTCGTCTTCAGCAACTTTAATCTGTAAGTTAGAAACTCATAGGATGTGCAGGGCCGCTTCAGCTTTAAATTATTTTTAACGAAATTTGCCCCCTTATTTTCAAACCCAAAAATTAGAGGTTTAAAAATGTTTTACGCATTTATTTACATCAGAATATTTATTTACACTCTTTAGCAGGAGATTGGATGTTTCACCAACTCTCTACGATTTTTTTTTTCAAAAAGTTATAGCCTTCGACATTTGACCTCTTGGGATAAACAATTTATAATATCTAAGCAACAAATTCGTTAATCTGGCTTTACAATTTTTTTTATGTTTGGAATTGAAAGATCTTCATTTAAAGCTTTAAAAAATATAAAAAAATGATTTGTACAATAAATAATGCAACTGTAAAAAACGGCCATTTTGGATTTTTCGCAGGCTGTTTTGCAATAACCAATAAACGAAATTAAACTTACCATAGCTCAAATTGTAGGTTTTTTAATTTACTATAACTTTCTATTAAAAAGTTTTTCTCTAAAGTGAATATCCTAAGCTGCAAAATAAAAATCTTTATAAATTGTAAATTTAACAAATGAAAATCACAATATAAAAAAAGCGCACAATTATTTTGGTTACATTTTAGTAGAAGTTATTCCTGGCATCGTCCTTTACAACACCTGATAGGTTTCAAAAATTCCTGAGTTATATCACGTTTTTTCACCCACAGCCTGGGGTATAAGCCTAAATAAGGCCACGTTCATATGAAAAGTGCTTAACAAGCGTACAACTACGTATATACATTTCACAGACTTTTTTTATTGTGGATCAGACGGCTTTGTTGGCTGAGGCGCAGTCGATCGACAAGTTTAGTGGATTTGCGATCGAGGTTCGAGCCCATATAAAAAGGCTAACGTCGTAGTATAAAATTCAGTGGAATCTACGACTTGGTCTGGAATAAACTGGTGTCTGATCGGCCTATGAAGGAGCGGTACGGCAAGGGATAAGGGCTTGCGGCTTAGTGATACTCTTCCGTGGATCCCTACCGAAGGACGTTGACGCCAAATAACGGTGTATATATACAGACTTTTATTTAGGCCTTTTTAACGTGCGTTCCATATCTTAAATCCAAAAATGTGCGTCATGCTTTATCGGAGTACCTACATATTTACACGAACACACTAAACATTTACTACAAAATAAGTAGGATACAACATAGTGCGGCAGATTCGTGCAAATATTATTAAGAATTGCACATTTAATGATACAAGCATATAATTTGGTCCACATATACTGCACACATAGAGGTTCAAATTTAGATCTGAGGCCATCTCAGATTTTGCCTTCTACAAAAATGGCGGTCATTTAAAATGGGCGACTATACATATGTGACTAGTAGTACGATATCTTTTGAATGAAAGTTATTTTTACATAAGAAATAGTAAAAACACAACTTTTGGTACACCGATTCTTCCGGTTCAGGACTTCAATCTTATCCATAAAAAAAAAGAAACTGGATGCCAAATTTGGCTGAAATCGGACTTTTCGTTCAAAAGTTATCGTGCTATTAGTCACATATGTATAGCCACCAATTTGAATGCTCGCCATTTTTGTAAAAGGCAAAATCTGAGATGGTCTCATATCTAAATTTAAACTTTTGTATGTGGGTATATAGGCTCTTTTTGTGATTTACAAGATCGTTGTCGTGAACTGGAAGAATCGGTTTACTAGAAGTTGTGTTTTCGTGGTTTTTTATGTAAAACTATTTTATATTATGTAAATAATTTATTTCAAATTTTTTCACCCTGTATATAGTATTTTTTCAAAATTGTAATACCACCATTGAAAACAGCGTAAGAATATGTTTTAGGAAATATTTTGAACTTTTTAGTTATGTGAATTACCATTTAATAAATGCATAACGTATCTGCACATGTACCTATGTGTGGCAGATGCGTGCAAATATTATAAGAATTATTGTGAATTTAATAGTAGAAGCATATAATTTGGACCACATATACTACACATACAAAAGTTTAAATTTAGATATGAGACCATCTCAGATTTTGCCTTTTACAAAATGGCGAGCATTCAAATTGGTGGCTATACATATGTGACTAATAGCACGATAACTTTTGAACGAAAAGTTCGATTTCAGCCAAATTTGACATCCAGGTTCTTTTTTTTATGGATAAGATTGAAGTCCTGAACCGGAAGAATCGGTTTACCAGAAGTTGTGTTTTTACTATTTCTTATGTAAAAATAAGTTGGTTTTTTTTTTCAATTTTTTCACCCTGTATATATTAATTTTTCAAAATGGTAATACCTCCATAGAAAAGAGTGTAAAAATATTTTTAGGAAAGATTTTGAAATTTTTAATTATGTTAATTACCATTTAATAAATGCATTACGTATCTTCACATGTACCTATTACCTATGTGCGGCAGATTCATTTTGAATGCCCGCCATTTTTGTAAAAAAAAATCTGAGATGGCCTCATATCTAAATTTGAATCTTTGTGTGTGTAGTGTGTGTGGTCCAAATTATATGATCTTATCAATAAATGCACAATAATTCTTATATTATTTGCACGAATCGACCGCACATGGGTGAATAGGTACATGTGAAAATACGTTATGCATTTATTAATTGGTAATTAACATAACTAAAGAGTTCAAAATATTTCCTAAAAAATATTTCTACGCCCTTTTTAACGTCGCTATTAACTCTTTGGAAAAATTAATATATACAAGGTGAAAGAATTGGTAAAAAAACAACATGCTTTTACATAAACATCGGTAAAAAACAGCTTCTGGTAAATCGATTCTTCCGGTTCAAGACCTTGGTCTTACACATCAAAAGAAGAACATATATACCAAATTTTGGTAAAATCGGAAATTTCGTTCAAAAGTTATCGTGCTATTAGTCACATATGTATAGTCGCCATTTTGAATGCCCACCATTTTTGTAAAAGGTAGAATCTGAATTGGCCTTATATCTTAATTTGAACCTTGATGTGCTTAGTACATGTGGTCCAAATTATATGCTTCTACCATTAAATGCACAATATTTCTTATAATATTTGCACGAATCTGCCACACATAGGTACATGTGAAGATACGTTATGCATTTATTAAATGGTAGGTAACATAACTAAAAAGATCAAAATATTTTCTACAAAATATTTTTACGCTCTTCTCAGTTGCAGTATTACCTTTTTGAAAAATTAATATATACAGAGGGAAAAAATTGAAAAAAAACATATTTTTACATAAACAACCACTAAAAACACAACTTCTGGTAAACCAATTCTTCTGGTAAACCGATTCTTCTGGTCCACCACATCCACCTTATAAATCAAAAAGAGAACCTATATCCCAAATTTGGCTGAAATCGGGCTTTTCGTTCAAAAGTTATGATACTATTAAACACATATGTATAGCCGCCATTTTGAATGCCCGCCATTTTTGTAAAAGGCAAAATCTGAAATGGCCTCATATCTAAATTTATACCTTTATATGTGTAGTATATGTGGTCCAAATTATATTCTTGTATCATTAAATGTGCAATTTTTTCACATATCGGCCGGCCGCACTAACATGATGAATTTAATTTCGAAGCAGAACAATAGTTATTTTCCTAACTAGTGCGGAAAGTGATACTTTCACGCACGAGACTGCCGTTAACCCGAACGACGCAATAGCGGAGTTCGGACAAGCAGTCGAGTGCGGGGAAGACACTTTCCGCATGAGTTACGAACAATATTTTTTCTAGGGCCGTACGTTTGGAGAAAAGCCACAAAAAATAGAGTTATATTAATTTTTATTTAGAAGTGAAGATACACAAATTAATTCTTTGACAAGGTTTTCAAAACCAAGCTTTCGATATAATGGGTGACCACGACGACGATATTGGTTTCCATGACGACGATTCAAAACCATTGTTAATGTTTGCTGATCTGACTTATAAATATTATGTCAAAATAATTTTATTTCATCGAATTATCGCGCTAATTTCATTAAAACATGAACACAATAAGATAAATTTGAAATAAATTAGTAAATAATATCTTAATATTAGCTTATTACATGTATTATAATATATTATAACGCCATATTACAAGGTATTTTACTTTTCCGCACGCCGTGAGGGAAAATTTACTTTCACGCACACCGTGCGGAAAACGTTTCGGAAACGAAATGCGTGCGTGGAAGTGGATCTTTTAGCACGGCCGTCAAAATGGTTATTTAAAAAACAGTTCGTGAAGTATGCTTTTTGCGAACGCACGCGATTTTTAGAGCACGAGCGACAACGGAGCGAGAGTTTAACTCAAGAGATGGCTTTTGAATGTTCTTGGATAACTGTTATTTGTATAATTGCAAATTATTAATTCAGTTAATAAATGTGATAATTTGTTCACTAACTATGTATCCAGTGATTGTAATAATTTATATGTACAACAAAAACTAATACTCAATCGAGAAAAGAGGAAAAGTGTTAAAGTGATTTTTTAATAATATATTGTTACTATGGAACGCTTACAATTTTGAACATCTTTAACAACAAAATAGTTGTATCACAGAATACCTTATCTGCTTGGATCTTCCACAAATAATACACAATAAATAACTTTTTATTAAGTTCACGCCTTAAATCAATTATTTATCAAATACACTATATTATATCAATATTATTTAATCAACAACACAAAATATTCCCGATTCCCGATGCCATGTCAAATATTTAAAATTGTCACGGATTGTCACTGTCTGACTGACATTATGCTGACAATATTCTATTCGACTGAGTGCGTTGTAAGACAAAGATAGATTTGGAAAATATTACCACGGACATTGTGTTCATTTTTTTCGAATCCTGAAAAAACCAATAAATATTTTTGGAAAATTTAAACGCAGAATGAAAGACTAAATTATTACCGAGGGCCGAAAGTCTCTTAGAATAAATAAAAAATTTATTTTGTATGAGATATTTGAAATTAAAAATCACACTAAATTTTCTCTTAGATTTTCACCCCTGTAACTTATTAAAATAAACATTATAAAATTTCTCAGAGACTTTCGGCCCTCGCTAATAACGTAATCTTTCATTCCGCGGTAAAATTTTTCAAAAATACTTATTAGTTTTCTCAGGATTCGAAAAAAATGAATCCCCATTTGAATAGCATTGCAGCCGAAAATACGTACCCATCCCCTTAAGTTGTTTAAAAATAAGTCGCGACGCATGGGAAAAGTTAGAGTGGAAGTAATTATGGTATTGTTTTTTAAATTTAAACTTTTCCCATGCGTCACGACTCATTTTATTATGGTATTGTTCTTCCACTCTAACTTTTCCCATGGGTCACGACTCATTTTTAAACAACTTAAGGGGATGGGTACCTATTTTCAGCTGCAATGCTATTCAAATGGGGATTAATTTTTTTCGAATCCTGAGAAAACTAATAAGTATTTTTGTTTTAACAATAAGTTTTAATTTGGTATTGGAAAAAATAATCCAAAATAGCCGAATTAAAATGACCAAATCCATCTCAAATAATAAACATGAATGAATCGCTGACGATCTCACTGTTCTACCGAAAAGAAGAAAAGAGTTAAGAAATAATCAACTTACACAGAAGTAAAAACTTCGTTTGTAAAATGGTGTATTAAAAACTTTAAATGATTTTATGATGAAGTTTTTACAAACATTATACCATTTCACAAACTTAGTTTTTATTTCTCTGTAAGTTTTTTATAATTATAAAAACAGAGAAATAAAAAAATATAATTATAAAAAATTTACAGAGAAATAAAAACTTAGTTTGTGAAATGGTATAATGTTTGTAAAAACTTCATAAAAAAATCATTTAAAGTTTTTATATACCATTTTACAAACGAAGTTTTTACTTCTGTGTAAGTTGATTATTTCTTAACTCTTTTCTTCTTTTCGGTAGAACAGTGAGATCTTCAGCGATTTATTGATGTTTATTATTTAAGATATATTCGGTCATTTTAATTTGGCTATTTTTGTTTATTTTTTCCAATACCAAATTAAAACACACCGGGGATAACAGATCTCCTTGTATAGGAACTTTGCTCTTTTTAAATTCATCCGATGAGGATCCTTTCCATACTACATACTTTCGTCTGCTATTCATGATTGAATTTTCTTTATAGGCCACACTTCATCGTCGTACACCACGCAGGTTTCACCACACTCTTGTATTACTTTCTTTTCAGTCCTTCCCCGTTTTTTCGATTACACAGTAGCCAATTTCTGTGGGCAATTTCTCAAGGTAGCTGAAATGAACATGTTACGGTGGATGCTGTGTAAGACTAGACGGGAAAGGATTAGGCACGACTTGATTAAGGGAAAGGCGCGGGTAACTACAAAAAAAATATAAGAACAAATACTGCAGTGGTCATGTTAGACGTAGAAAAGAAAACTATGTGGGGCGAAGTTCCTCTTAAAGAGGTGGAAGTTGATAAAAGGGGAGGTGGCTCTTAGAAGTTGATGGAAGGGGAGGTAGAGACAAAACAAGAAGATGTCATGACTGTGTGGTAGGGGACTTGAGAGAGAATGGCTTAGGCGAAGAAGAGAAGATGGACAGAAATGAGTGACGAAGAAGAGTAAGGAACAGCCACCAAGAAAAGGGAAAAGCTGAGGAAGCAGAAATGTATTTTAATAAACAGATATACAGTGAGCACGTAAAGGTTGGAATACATTCATTTTCTCGAGAATGGACGATTTTGGAAAGAAATCCCGAAAGATGTCAATTTTTATTTTTAAATTACGACTTTTTGGCATATATACCAAACTAGTTACGTCACCCATTTGGGCGTGATGACGTCATCGATGATTTTTTTAAATGAGAATAGGGGTCGTGTGATAGCTCATTTGAAGGTAATTCAATTCTCTATTCAGTACTATAAACATTAACAAAATTATTTATACAGGGTGTCGAAAATTTTTTTTGAATTAAATTTATTGACATAAAAAGAAGAATATGTGTAATTTATTAAATTCAAAATACATTTTACTGCTCTCAGAACACAGAAAAAAAAATTTTATTTGAAAAAAAAAGCTTTTCGTTTAAATTAAATGCTCAAATTGTCAAGAGGCAGGTGGGTGGCTGCTTTAATATTGAATTTGCAAAAAACAATATTTATTTGTCAAATAAACATTTTTTCCTGTTCTCTGAGAGCAGTAAAATGAATTTTGAATTAAATAAATTACACAAATTCTTCTTTTTATGTCACTAAATTTAATTCAAAAATAATTTTTTGGACACCCTGTATAAATAATTATGTTATTGTTTATATTACCGAAGAGAGAATTAAATTACCTTGCAAATGAGCTATGACACGACCCCTATTCTCATTTAAAACGATCATCGATGACGTCATCACGCCCAAATGGGTGACGTCACTGGTATGATATATGCCAAAAAGTCGTAATTTAAAAATAAAAATCGACCTGTTTCGAGATTTTTTTCCAAAATTGTACTTTCTCGAGAAAATGAATTTATTCCAACTTTTACGTGCTCACTGTATATGATCACTACCCATTTCCGTTTCATAAACTTATAAATAGTTAAAAATAAACTTATAATTTTGTTCAAGGACTGATTATAAATAAGAGGACATAAAACTTATCCTAATTGATCTAAATAACAATTTTAAACATGAGTTTAAGAGGATCGGTACGTATTTTCGGCTGCAATGCAATTCAAATGGGGATTCATTTTTTTCAAATCCTGAGAAAACTAATAAGTATTTTTGAAAAATTTAAACGCAGAATGAAAGATCACGTTATTAGCGAGGGCCGAAAGTCTCTGAGAACTTCTATGATGTTTATTTTAATAAGTTACAGGGGTGAAAAACTAAGAGAAAATTTAGTGTGATTTTTAATTTCAAATATATCATTCAAAATAAACTTTTTATTTATTCTAAGGGACTTTCGGCCCTCGGTAATAATTTAGTCTTTCATTCTGCGTTTAAATTTTTCAAAAATATTTATTGTTTTTTTCAGGATTCGAAAAAAATAAACACAATGCCGTGGTAATATTTTCCAAATCTATCTTTGTCTTACAACGCACTCAGCCGAATATAATATTGTCAGCATATATTGTCAGTCAGACACTGACAATCAGTGACAATTTTAAATATTTGACATTGCATCGGGAATATGTTGAGTTATTGATTAAATATTATTGAAATATAGTGTATTTGATAAATAATTGATTTAAGACGTGAACTTAATAAAAAGTTATTTATTGTGTATTATTTGTGGAAGATCCAAGCAGAGAATACATCAGGATAATATATTCTGTGATCCAAGTATTTTGTTGTTAAAGATGTTCAAAATTGTAAGCGTTCCATAACAATATATTATTAAAAAATCACTTTAACACTTTTCCTCTTTTCTCGATTGAGTATTAGTCTTTGTTGTACAAATAAATTATTACAATCACTGAATACATAGTTAGTGAAAAAATTATCACATTTATTAACTGAATTAATAATTTCCAATTATAAAAATAACAGTTATCCAAGAACATTCAAAACCCATCTCTTGAAATTAATAATGACATTTTCAAGTAGAATGACATTGACATTCTAGTAATGTTTAGATATCCATACCAGTGTGAATTTTACTACGCGTAATTTGCCGTGTAAAGACAGAAAAAGTAGGGATACACGTAAAATATTTGCGAATTATGTACCCATAGCCTTAAGAGTAACCAACTTTTTTTTAAATATATTTAAAAACTGACGTCTTTATCTCATTTCCTCTATTGCACTATAGTATTCATTTGATATCCACTTTTTATACCTACATTAAACTACTGTCCAAACGTATAAATTAAGATTTGGTTGTGAAATTTGTATAGGTACCTATCTACTACTTCCATATTTAGACACATTTAAATTGCAAATTATAACTGAATTCAAAACAATAATAGAATCTCATGAATAGAGAGTAGCAAAAAATATTGCAATAAAAAAATAGTATTTATAATTAAAAGATCGTATTTTATTGACAACAGTAAAAAGTATATTTTATTAGATGTGACGCATTTGGATATAAAAATAATTTATCCAATATAATAATTTTTATAAAAGAGTGAATTTAAATTATTGAACAAAATAAGAATTTTCATCTAAAATAGTTATTTATGAAACAGTTCGTGAAGTATGCTTTTTGCGAACGCACGCGATTTTTAGAGCACGAGCGACAACGGAGCGAGTGCTATAAATCGCGTAAGTTCGCAAAAAGCACTTCACGCACAGTTTCATACAATATTTTATCTACTCTACCATAAACAAATAAAAAAACTGTAACTCTTCGTCACTGGAATTCATTTCTATTCTACAATTTTTAGAACTTTGACATTTAAAAATTCTAACTACTTTTAAACCACAAAACTGTCAACACTTTTGTTGTATTCATTGCTTATATTGTCATCACCATGACAACGCGAATGTTAAGGATATTTTTTGCGTTGTCATTGTGATGTCAATATGAGCAATAAATTACAACAAAAGTTTTGACAGTTTTGTGGTCTGAAAGTAATTAGAATTTTTAAATGTCAAAGTTTTAAAAATTGTAGAATAGAAATGAATTCCAGTGACGAAGAGTTACAGCTCTTTATTTGTTTATCGTAGATAAAATATTGTATGAAACTGTGCGTGAAGTACTTTTTTGCGAACTTACACGATTTATAGCACTCGCTCCGTTGTCACTCGTGCTCTAAAAATCGCGTTCGTTGGCAACAAGCATACTTCACGAACTGTTTTATAAATAACTATTTCGTACACATACTTATTCGAAGTACCACATTGATTCGGCTATACGCTCTGAGCTTCGCTGGTGGCGCTCCTAGCGGATTACTAATTCAACTTTCACCGGTAATTTTTAAATTTATTATTTAATTGTTATCGCTTAATATTTGCAACGCAAAAAAGTAATTAAATTGTAATCGATTTTTTTAAGGTTTTGCTAATTATTTTGACGTTCTATTGATAAAATATGAATTTCTTACTTCGGATACTTTCACAATTATCGTGTAGATGGCGCTAAGATTAATAGATTAATTTATAATTACATATTACGGAACATTAAAAAACCTAAATTCAGTATTTAAAACGTAAGTATATTTAAGGTAAAAATATATACCACAGCTTTGACCAACTAATATTTTTTATAATTAATGTTTTTAATTTTAATTTTAAATTAATCACTTTGACATTTATGTCAAATTTCCGGTAAACGTCTACAGACTTTTCACTACTGGCGCTCGTGAATTTGTAAATATCCCCTCTACGTACGAGCTCACAGCGTATAATGAGCAATAGTTCATTATAAAAGCAGTAAAGCCGACTTTACTCAGTAACGTTAAAAATTACATATCAAATGACGCCCCTTCTGCGATCCCAATGTTCATTTATCTCACATCCCAAGTAAATGTATTGAGGTACATTCTCTAAAGCTTTTACTTTAACGTGGATTATTTCGTCTTTAATCTTGTTCTTACTGACAATCATGTTTTTTTTTATTTAGAAGCATTCCTTTACTCTCACAGTACGCGATCAACCAAGATTTGCAGCCCTTTTCTGCTGTCCACAAGGAGTATTGAATCGTCTGCGTATCTGAGAATGTTCACTGATGTGGTGTTGATTGATATGCATTGAGCACATGTTAAACATTGTAATCAACTATTTTAAATGGGAAATAAGTCACAATTATACCAAAAAAATTATTTTATAACGTTTCGACGCCCAAGTCGGGTGTCGTTGTCAAAATACAAAATAATACTAAATTAAACAAAAATTTTGTTGCTTAGTAAAAAATTTTATTATGTATTATACATTTTAAAGTAGAAGACTTTAAAATGGTATCGCCAATATTGATGAGTTGCGCTCCTGGGACGACTTTACTAAAATATAGTTCATTTGATTACATGAAATCAACCCAACTCAAGAATCATTAGCATCACTGGCTCGACAGCCCTTTCTGGGTCTTGGCCTGTTCCAGGATTCTTCTCCACTCTGATCTGTTTCGTGCTTTTTTTCTCCAGTTTTTTATTTTTAAGGTTTTTATATCATTTTCTATTTGTTCTAAATATCTCAGCTTCGGTCTTCCTCTAGTTCTTTTTCCTACTGGCATCTGTTTTAATATTTTGTTTGGTACTAAACTCAAGCCACAAAAAATCATAGCATGTGATCTGTTTTTAAAAAGACAACCAAACGCAACGGTGGCAGTAAAATTCTCGCGCTAAAGACTCCTTAGTAAAGCACTAGGGAAAACCAGGAAAAACCTCGTGATACTATCCCGACATCGTAAGTATTTGGGCCTACATTTAGTTTACTCTCAAATTTAATCTAATACCAAATTCCGACTTTAATATAAACTTACGTGCATAGAAATCGGTTCATTTAAAAATTTGGTCATTTTTCTGATGTCTAATATTTCCTAAACCTGTTGGCCTATTTAAGTGATTTTTTGAACATGTTATAGCCTGATTCTTTAACAATACCAGTGTGATAAAATTTTTGCTAAAGAGGTAAATTTTCATTGTATACCGGGTGTACCAATAAAACTGTATTTTTTTTCTCAAAGTTCGCATCCCTGTGGAATATTCTAGAATTTATAAAATACTGAAATTACAACTCAACTATAGCCTCAGGTTTTCTTAACATTTCGTTTTTTGATTCATTCGTTTATGTTGGATATTAAAAAATTTAAGTACTTTAACAACTAGACATGTTCTTTATCAATACACGGTGTTCCTAAATAAGTGCGACAAACCTTAAGGGGTAATTCTGCATGAAAGAATAATGACCGTTTGCATCATAAACGTATGTCCGCAAATGTTTCGTCTACGAGATAGGGGATGTTGAATTTTTTCTTACAAACTGACGATTTATTTATTGCTTTAAACCAGTTGAGATATGCAAATGAAATTTGGTGGGTTTTAAGACGTAGTTATTGCACATTTTTTGACATAAAGTTAAGAATTTAATATTCGCCATTAGCGCGCATACGTGTAATATGACCGATCATATTACCCGTACGCACGCTAATGGTAAATATAAAATTCTTTGTTTTATGTCAAAAAATCCGCAATAACTATCTCTTAAAACTCACCAAATTTCATTCGCATATCTCAACTGGTTTTAAAGTAATAAATAAATCATCGGTTTGTAAGAAAAATTGCAACATCCCGTATCTCGGAAACGAAACATTTGCGGACATACGTTTAGAAGCCACCTATCATATTTTTTTCATGCAGAATTACCCCTTAAAGTTGGTCATACTTATTTAGAAACACCCTGTATTGATGAAGAATATGTCTAGTTGTTAAAGTATCCAACTTTCTTATTATCCAACATAAACGAATGAATAAAAAAATGTTAAGAAAACCTGAGGCCATGGTTGAGTTGTAATTGCAGTATTTTATAAATGCTAGAATATTGCACGGGGTAATGCGAACTTTGAGAAAAAAACACAGTTTGATTGGTACACCCAGTATACAACGAAAATTTACCTGATTAGCAACAATATTATCTCAGTGGTATTGTTAAAGAATCAGGCTATAACATTTTCGAAAAATCACTTAAATCGGCCTACAGGTTTAGGAAACATTAGACATCAAAAATGACCAAATTTTTAAGTGGGCCGATTTCTATGCAGGTAAGTTATATATGCTATTTTAAATTATAAATAATATTAATAATACATAGACATTATATAAATAATACTAAAATAAAAAAATATGTACTAATTCGATATGTTACTGACTTACTAATCGTGGTATTTTCTTTCTATTGACTTTCTTTTTCAGTATGGGTAACCACATCCTACTGCATTCTACCGAGGAACTTGCGACACAATTGGTTTCATTTAGCATAATTTGGTATTAGATTTGAGAGTAAACTAAATGTAAGCCAAAATACTTACGATGTCGGGATAGTATCACGAGGTTTTTCCTGGTTTTCCCTATAGCCCAGTAATTGAACGGGAAATTCGGCGATACCGTGTAATTTTCGGGGGCAACTCCGGATTGCATGAAAATTTGGATTTACGTTCTACTTAGCCTTCACTTCAAAGTTGAAATTGTGCCGTTGGTTGCTTTTACTTGGGGGGTGACAGTCACCCCTTCTCGAGGGTGAAAAAACATACGTTCAAGATAAGACCGGAAATGGATAAATTGACTGATTTTAAGCAAGTTTTGTTCTATAGAGTTTTTTACGTAAGTCAATACTTTTCGAGTTATTTGCCATTGAAAATGTTGATTTTTCGACAAAAAAACTACGTTTTCAGACGGTTTTTCGCAAATTACTCAAAAAGTGAATATTTTATCCAAAAAATGTCCTTAGCAAAAGTGTAGCTTATAAAAAACCCAAAAAAATGGTGTATCAGTAAAGTCTATCAATCAAATAAAGACAAAGTTGTAGCTCATGAAAAATGCGTTCTTATTCGTCTAATTCCAAATCGAATATTTCAAGGTGAAATCACCGAAAAATTAAGCACTTTTCGGGAAAAACCCATTTAAACTTTTAAAGTGTTTATAAAAATCTCTGTTTTAATTGTTAACAAAAGTTTTAGCATTAAAAATAAGCGAGTTACGCTCAAAATAAAGTTGGCCCTCTTTTTTTTTTTGTAAAAAATCATGAAAATCTCACCGTGTTTAGCTCCCCAAATGAAATTAATCACTACCGCTTTACAAACAATTTACTAACCTATCTATTTTTTATATGATCTGTGAGTCTCACCGGTTAAAAGTGTTTATTTTTGAAAGGGTTATAATTGATAAAGCTTGAATGGGTTCCTAATCACGAGTGTATGCAAATTTTGAACAGCCATATCTTAACCAATTTTTGTCTTACGGAGAAACAAAATGAAACTAGCATATTTATAATAGCAAAACCTACATTTTTTATTCTTTAATATTTTTCTTATCACTAACACTTTTTAAGTTATTTTGAAAAAATTAAATTTTTCAAAATTTTTTAGAATTTTTTTTTACTATAAAACCAAATGTTTTTAAAAATAAGCACTTCAAACCAATCAAACTTATAGATCTTATAAACAATACACATACAATTAAAATAGATGGTAAAGCCAAACGATTAATTTCATTTAGGGTACTAAATAGAGGGAAGTTTTCACGATTTTTTTTACCAAAAAAAAGGGGCCAAATTTTTTTCAGTGTAACTCGTTTATTTTTAACGATGTAAACTTTTGTAAAAAACAAATAATAAGCTTTTTTTTCGATACTTTAAAAATGTTAATAAGGTTTTCCCGAAACACACTTCTTTCTTCGGTGATTTCGCGTTGAATTATTCGATTTGGAATTAGACGAATAAGAACGTATTTTTCATGAGCTACAACTTTGCTTCTACTCAATTTGTAGATTTTACTGGTACACCATTTTTTTCGTTTTTTTATAGGCTACACTTTTGCTAAAAATATTTTTTTCGATAAAATATTTACTTTTTGAGTTATTTGGGGAAAACTGCCTGAAAACGTAGTTTTTGTCGAAAAATCAACATTTTAAATCACGAAAAACTCGAAAAGTATTGACTTACGTAAAAAACTTTATAGAACAAAAGGTGCTTAAAATAAGTCAATTTATCCATTTCCGGCCTTATTTTAAACAAGCGTTTTTCACCCCCCGAGAAGGGGTAAATGTCACCCCCAAGTAAAAGCAACCAACGGCACAAATTTAACTTTGAAGTGGAGGGTAAGTGGAAACCTAAATTCAAATTTTCATGCAATTCGGAGTTGCCCCTGGAAATTAAACTCCGAAAGGGTCATTTATTGGGCTACTAGTGATTTACTATGGAGTCTCTAGCGCGATAATTTTACTGTCATCGTTGCATTTGGTTGTATTTTTAAAGACAGATCGCATGCTATGATTTTTTCTGGCGGATATTCTTGAGTTGGGCTGATTTCATGTAATTAAATGAACTATCTTTTAGCAAAGTCGTCCCAGGAACGCAACTCATCAATATTGGCAACATCATTTTAAAGTCTTCGACTTTAAAATGTAAAATACATGTCTGAATTGCCGATAGAAATGTTAAATACATTATTAGAAGAATTTTTTACTAAGCAACAACATTTTTGTTTAATTTAGTATTATTTTGTATTTTGGCACCGACTTGGGCGTCGAAACCTTAATAAAATAATTTTTTGGTAAAATCGTGGCTTATTTCCCATTTAAAATAGTTAATTATAAAAATGCCACAAGGAAATAGCTTCAGAACAACATTAAAAATTAAAGGATATAGTATATATCCTTGTGGTATCCCTCTTCTTATAGATTTTTATCGGTCTACTTATGTTACGGAGTTTTGATGTCAGAATATATTTGTAATGATTCTCACATCCGGATCATCTATTTAGGTGTTCCGTAATATGTTTGCAAGCCATCTGTCTTATAGTTTGCCAAAGGCTTTCTCGAAGTCAACTAGACATATGAATACGTCACAACTGACATCTTGACATCATTATATAAGCTTTTGTAATGTAAATAATGCCTCTCTAAATATATCGATTCAAAGAGGTGGCCTTTTATGCTATCCTCATGCGACCTTTTCGACCTTTTGTGATCCTCTAATCCTAGATTACATTCTCTAGCCTGACCCTTTTTATAAGGTCTAATAGCTTCGAGACTGAATCTTCCATGTAGCTCTTCGCCGGTGGATTTTCTTTTCCTAATGTGAAGAACCGCACATTTGACACACTGTCACATTGACATAAAATATGCTCTGGTGTTTCTTCTTCCAGGTGACAGAATCTGCGCAGGTGGTTATCAGAAAATCCCATCAGCTTCAAATGCCTATCCAGCGTACAGTGCCCTATTAGCAGATCTAGATAGCTTTGACTGTTTCCTGTCTTTGCTTATTAGGTCTGCTGTAAATTTTGGCGACTGTTCTTTAATGAACTATTTCGCATGTCTTTGTCTGGATGAATTCCAAAGAATTGTAAGCTAACCACTTGCTTGTAGCCGTTTTTGTTACTCTCTTTTGCCTCTCTAGGGTGAAAGTATTTTCTAAATACCAGTTGGTTTCCTGTCATGCTTTCATCTAGTTTTTTGTAGACACGTTTATTGATCACTCTCAAGAAGACTTTTAAAACATGGTTCATCATACTGATCGTTCTCTATTCTTCGTATTTCATTAGGTTGGGTTTTTTGGGTAGATGAACTCAGATACTAGCCAATATTTCGGAATTTCTCAGGTATAGTAAATTTAATTGAATAATTTCTACTAGTATATTAAAATGGTCCTCTGTTAGTATTTTTAGAATTTCTCTAGTGATTTCATCTAGTACCACAGCTGTATAATTTTTAATATAATACACCAGGGAAATAACCCAAAAAGATTCCATGTTCGGGACACTTGAGCAGCCAGGTTGCAAATGGGTTTTTTGGGTACTATATACCTAATATATTATAAATACAAAAATGCCCGTCACAGTTTGGACGAGAAATTTAGTTATTAACAAATAAGGGTCAAAAATGAGAGTTTTTTCTTTTAAATTCCTACAGGTAAAAATAGAGTAATTTTTATGTCTTACTTATAATATTTTTCTTTTGGTAGAAAAGCCAAGGTATAAAATACCGTTTTTTGAATTTTGGTCCGATTATTTGTTGCTACGGATATTGCAAAATAAAACTAAAATTTCGAAAATAAAAAATTTGCTGTAACTTTTGCGAAAATGAATTTAGGACTTTCACATTGCATGAAAAGTTGAGTCAAATAGCCCATACAATGCACAAAAATTTTTAAGACGATGTGTAAATTAGTTTAAATTTTATTCAATTTGTTTATCCCAAAGGCCTTTTTTTTCGCAATGTTATTGTTCAGAAAATAAAAATGACACAGCAATTCTGTGAAAACAACATAAAAGAAGAATAGTCATATTTTCAACGCGTTTAACAAAATCACTAAAAAGTCATTTTTATCACTCAGAAAACATTTTACTAAAATAGACTCATTTTTGGCTTAAAAACAATTTGAATAACTTTGTTAATATTGACTGTAGGCTAAAACTACAATGGAATTTGAAAAACTGGTATTTCTATACGAATTTGTAAAGAAAAACTTTTAGCCTAAGTTAATTATGGTCAAAGTTAGCCACTTTTTTATTTAATGGATGGCTACTTTGTTTATAACAATTAAGCAACCTAACTAGAGCCATTTTGAAGTTGAAGATAGATAGGTTATGTGTAAAAGTTTGAGTAAACTTTGAATCTCAACAGAGTGGTTAATAAAGCTTTAAAAATGGCGTCCGAACGGAGTTAATTCGTGGTCGGTGGAGGGGAATTACTAAAATACGTACACTCAAAAAATGAAACTGATTCTACAAACATGCTGCGATTAATATCGGTAGAACCTGTTGATGGATTTTGATCATAATTTTTTTAATTTGTATCTACTCGTAGTTTTATAGAGTACGTTATGTACACACAACCCCACCTAACATTACAAACTGTTAGGGGGAACTCCCCTCATCACTCAGAGATATGAAAAATAGATTACGACCGACTCTAAGACCTACCGAATATACATATATAATTTAATAAAAATCGGTCAAGCGGTCTCGGAGGAGTATGCAAACTAACACTGTGACAGGAGAATTTTATAAATGTAAATATATAAATGGCTATAACAAATAGGGGTTGGTGATAGAAGAGTGAACATTAGGAGTTGTATGTATTTTTTAATTCTACATCATATAAAATCAAGGTAAATCATTTTGTCCAAAAAAATAAAAAAAAATGTCAGGCGGGTAACCCCCCTTATAACTTATGGATATAAAAAATAAAAATTAAAACCTCTTCAACGTCCTATAGGATAAACGTGTAAAATTTTATAAAAATCGGCCAAGCCGTTTCGGAGTATTATGGTAACTAACACTGTTACAGGAGAATTTGATGTATATAGAAATAACTGCGAATTAAATAATAAAAGTGGCTAACTTTGAACCTAATTAACTTTGGCGAAAAGTTTTTCTTTAAAAATTCGTATAAAAATACCAGTTTCTCAAATTCCATTTTAGTTTTAGCCTACAGTCAATATTAACAAAGTTATTCAAATTGTTTAGAAGCCAAAAATGACTCTATTTTACTAAACTTTTTTCGGAGTGATGAACACGACTTTTTAATGATTTCTTTCAATACTTTAAAAATATAACTATTATTCTTGCATGTGGTTTCCACAGAATTGCTGTCATTATTATTTTCTGAACAATAACATTACGAAAAAAAAGCTCTTTGCGGTAAACAAATTGAATAAAATTTAAACTAATTGACGAATCGGCTTAAAATTGTTTGTGCATTATATGGAATGTTTGACTCAACTTTTCGTGCAATATGAAAGTGTTAAAGCCATTTTCGCAAAAGTTATAGCAGATTTTTTATTTTTGAAATTTTAGTCTTATTTTGCACTTTCCGAAACAAAAAAGGATCGGACCAAAATTCAAATAGTGCCATTTTAAACATTGGCTCATCTACAAAAAGAAGAATATTATAAATAATATATTTAACTACCCTATTTTTACCTGTAGCGATTTAAACGAAAAAACTGCCATTTTTGACTTTTATTTGTTAATAACTAAGTTTCTCGTCCGAACTGTGACGGGCATTTTTGTATGTATAATGTATTAGGTATATAGTACTCAAAAAATCCATTTGAAACCTGGCTGCTCAAGTGTACCGACAAGTACTCAATAAAATACAAACAATTACAGATAGGCCAGGAACCGAAGCTTTTCACTTCGCAATTTTTACAGATTGGATCGATTTGCCTAAAAATTTGAGAATAAGTAGTGGATAGTCCAAGGATCAAAATCTATATGATGCTGAAAGGCGCTTTTACCATGGGGGTGATTGCCACCCCATCTCGGGGGTAGAAATTTTTTATTATATTTCAACAGCAAAAGTTGATAAAAACATTCATTCTAAGCAGAAAATGTTCTATACATTTTTTTGATAAAATTAATAGTCTTCGATTAATTCGCTATCGAAAGTGTTAGTTTTGTATAGAAAAAATCAACGTTTTTCGATATAATCATTTACGATTCACTCAATTTTTGCCGTACAAAAAAATTATTTTTTCAGACCAGGTTCTTAGGAATTAAATAACCTACAATTTTATATAAAAACATTTTTTCGTATCTCTGATGCTAATCTTTCTATTCTGAAGAAAATTGCATTTTTTACCAAACTACAAAAGTTCGTTATTCGCTTTTAACTCCGGTATTTTAAAAAATAATCATTCTAAGCCCGTCAAACTTCTAGAATCTATTAATAATACATAAATAAATAAGAGTGAATAAGGCCAATGACCAAACACACCTATAACTTACATTATTATGCTTCCAATTGAATTTCTCCTTTTTTTTTTTCAAAAAAATATATTGTTTTTTTTAACCGTAACTTTTTTATTTTTTATCCTAGAGAGTTGGTTAAAAAATAATTTTGTAGGTTTTTACAAGGTCTATAAGTTTGTTAATATTAAATCTTTTTAAAGTCCTCAGTTGCAAAAGGAGGTGACTTTGAAAGGGTTGGTAAAGGTGGTTTTTTCATGTTATTACAAGTTTTAGTTGTCAATAGCTCACTCAATTTTTGCCGTAGAGAAAATGTTTGCAAACTAGGTTCTTGGGAATTAAATCAGCTACAATTTCATGTTTAAATATTTTCTCGTATCTCTGATGCTAATCTTGGTACTCTGAAGAAAATTCCATTTTTTCCAAACTACAAAAATTCGTTAATCGCTTTTAACTTCATTTTTTTTTAAACTTATCATTCTAAGCCGGTCAAACTTCTAGAACCTATTAATAATACATAAATAAAAAAGACCAAATAAGGTCAATGACTAATTTTAATTAGGGTGGTGATTGGGAGGTTGCTTGCGATCACTTTTTCGCTAAAAAAAATAGGGACTGACATTCTTTTTATTATAAGTCACTAAATTTTTGAGCTTCAAAACTTCTTTTTATTTCTGGAGATAGATATTTTTAAGTACTTTAAATTAGTTTCAACCAGTTATCCTTGAAAATGCATAGTTCTCTCGTCTTTTGACTTTGAAACTACCATATTTAACATTTGACGAAGAAGAGCCAACATATAATAAAGTATATTTCGATTACTATTGGTCTTAAAGCAAATTAAAAAAAAAACGGGTGTGTTTATTTTTTCAAAAGGTACAATTTTGTTAAGTAAAGTTGTTTAGATAAAACGATAACTTTTGGAGTTATTAGCAGAAAACTTATTAAAAACATTGATTTTTTCGATAAAAAACTAACACTTTCGAAAGCGAATAAATCGAAAACTATCAATTTTATCAAAAAATTGTATGGAACGTTTTTTGCTTAGAATGAACGTTTTAACAAACTTTTACGATTAAAATGTAATAAAAAATTTCCACCCCCGAGATGGGGTGGCAACCACCCCCATGGTAAAAGCGCCTTTCGGCATGATATAGATTTTGATCCTTGGACTATCCACTACTTATTCCCAAATTTTCAAGCAAATCGATTCATTCTGTAAAAATTGCAAGGTTTTGTCCTATTTTAAGCTTCAGTACTTGGACTAAGATAATTTCAATAGGAGCCACGTACTTTATTTGCGAAATGTTTTTTAAGTAAAAAAACCAATATTCCTTTTTTAACAGTGAACATTCAATATTAAAGTTTTACAATTTTAACTTACTTTTTAGGAACTAAATAATAATGGTACAAGCTGAAAAGATTCTCCGTTAATGAAGAGATGCGCTGCTTCTGCAAGTTTTTTTTAAACTTCTTCTTTATCACAATCCTTATTGCCCTTCAGGGCGTCGGATGTGGGGTATCATCTTATCCATTTCTTCCATGCACTTCTATTTGTGGCCAGATTCTTTATATCTCTTATATTCACGTCTCTCTTTTCACCTTTATCATAGATTTGGTCCTTCCATGTCTTCCTCCGACTTCACTTTTTTTAGCTTTTGTTTCCCATTTTGGCTTCATGTACCTTTTTTGTCCGTACATTTTATTCCATTTGTTTATGTGGCCGAACCAGTTCAATTGTTTGTCTTCGAAGTTCCTCTTCTGTTTTTTATATAAAATGCTAATAATTTTTAAAAGATTGTTTATAGTTACTGTTTCATCCTCTTATGATTTATTTATTTTATAGAAGTAACATATTTATTGTTTTAAATGTTTAAAATATTAATTATTATTGCTTTAATAAACATCCTGTAGAAAATCAACAGTTATATTGATACAGTATTCAAGTATTATTACTCGTGTTCATTCCATTCTCGTACAAGCTATAACATAAAAAAGTCTTTTTACATTGTTCTAGCTAGCGTTAATGTAAATCGTGAAAGAATTTTAAAACAACGTCTTCTGTTATCTGGAGATGTGCAAATCGTGAGTTGCAAAAATTAAATCAATAAAGGTAATACGTTATATTTGTCAAAAGTTTTTACCTTACATATAGCATAACATTTTATTAACCAAATTTTCAAAAATTGACGTCTTTGCAGTTAAATAGCACGAAACAAGTGCATAAATTAAAACAAAGTATTACAACCAAAAATGATTCTTAAAAACAGTAAATTACTAATAATAGTAGGGAAGGAAAGTATGCTAAATTTGCAGTTACTCGAGCGTTATAGGGACTTATTGCGTTGTGAAGAGTAGGTTCTAAAACCTACTAAAACTAAAAAGTTAAGTTAAGTTTTTCATGAAGTGGAGGACTTTCCATTTTTTATTTAATTTTCCATTTCCGACAATCGCTTTTTCCGATTATAGCGCCATCTATCCATAACTGGAAAAAAAGTCTATAATAAGAGTTGCTAATTTTTACGTAAAAGATCCAAATCTGCAATAAAAATTGGGGGCTCCTATTTAAGATTTTAAAGGGGGGACTTCCGGTGTGCATCATTTTACGATTTGAGAGAAAAAAAAATTGAAAATAAAAGTTGACAATATCTTAAACGCATTTTCCTCCAAACTGCTTTTTTTCAATGGCTCTAGACATTATAACTCAAAAACTACTTACCGACCCACCTGGAATTTTGTATATATTTTCTTTAGACATTCCTTGAGGTAAAGTAGTCGAGCTCTTTTTTGTTGTATGTTTATTTTTGGTTTAATAATAATAAATATGTTAATTTTCACCCTTTTTTACAAAAAAATCGGTGTTTTGACTTCTGAGTGGTATCAAAAAGTCAAAATTAAATAAAACTAAAAAACTCGACAGCGTTACCTCAAAAAACTCATAAGCTAATAAAATCGTTTTGAATTTTTTGTGTACCATGATCCAATGATGAGTTCTGATGTCCACCGCAAAATTCATTATATTTTGAGGTGTCATTAAGAAATTTGCCCCCGTTGGCTTATTTTTCAGTATTTTTCCTTGATTTTTTTCTTGAGTAATCTACGAATTGTACTGAATATGCCTATTTAATTTAAAAATAAAATAATTTTACCATACTTCAAAAAAAAGTGGGTTGGAATATTGATTTCAACCCCTTCGGCCCCCCCTAAGGATAGCAATGACACGATTTTTATAGACAACCCATGCTGGTCGTGTTTGTGTATGTATGAAATTTAATTAAAAAAAATGTTCCATCTGGCAAGCACATGGGTACATTTTGACCTCCTATTCGGATTCGGATCTTAGACTATACCTAATCATATTGAGATTTTTCTATAATTTTCATCTGTTTACAAAAAATATTGATAGAATGAATTAATGATTGTGAGTCTTCTTTTTCTTCTTATACTTGTTGTAGATCTATCGATCTGTTAATTCCGACGTTCGATGTTGAAGGATTTCTTCAGGGGTAGACTGCCAGTGCTATCTTTCCATCTTTTTGGTGGTCTCCCCGGTGGACGCACGTCAGCTGGTTTCCCTTCTAGCGCAATTCTTGGTATCCTGTGCTCCTCCATTATTTTCACATAACTGAACCATTCTCTTTGTCTTTGCCTACCCCTACCCCATCATACTACATATTGCACGCCACATTGTTTCCTAATGATGTTTTTTCGTATTCTATCTTCTTTTCTTCCCTGCTATTGCTCTTAATGTCTTCATTTCGACTGTCCGTAGCATGCTTTTGGTTTTATTGGTGTCTTCTCCTGATTCAATACCATAGGTTATAGGTCATAACATAGGTTGTGAATGATGATAATTATTATTTATACAGTATGGTGCAAAGGAAAAGAATAAATTCTTTATTTCGTAAGCCGACGACTTTAAGAAAAATGCTGAAACAGGTCGATTTTTATTTTCAAACTATGATTTTTTGACGAACATATAATACTAGTGACGTCATCCATCTCGGCGTGATGACGTAATCAATGATTTTTTAAAATGAGAGTAGGGGTAGTGTGATATTTATCTCTTATTTTTAAAATTATTCAATTCTTTAAGTAATATAAATATTAACATAATTATTTATACAGGGTGTCCACAAAAATTTTTTATTGAAAAATATTAATATTGGCACAAAAATAAGAATAAATGTAATTTATTTAATTCCAAATGCATTTTACTGCTGTCAGACAATCGAAAAAAATGTTGATTTCATAAACATTGCTTTTTGCTTAAAATAAATGTTACAACTTCCAAGAGGCATGTGGGTGGCAGCTTGAACATTAATTTTAAGCGAAAAGCAATGTTTATTTGTGAAATAACAATTTCTTCGGCTTTTGACCGCAGTAAAATGTATTTTTAATTAAATAAATTGCATGCATTCTTCTTATTGTATTAATTGATTTTTCTAAATAATCATTTCCTGTGAAGAAACCCTAAGAAGGGTTGAAACTAGTTTGAGTGCTTTTGGCGCTCTCTGAACTAACTAAAATAAGACTGCTGTTGTTTCGGTTCACAACGAAATGATTACTTATTATTTATTATTAATTATGTTAATGTTTATGTTACTGAAAAGAGAATTGAATATCCTTTCAAAAGAGCTATCACACAACCCCTATTCTCATTTAAAAAAATCATCGATTACGTCATCACTCCTATGTAGATGACGTCACTAGTAAAATAATTATATATGTAAAAAAATCATAATTTAAAAATAAAAATCGACCTATTTCAGGATTTTTCGTTAAAGTCGCCGGCTTACGAAATAACAAATTTATTCCTTTCATTTGCACCATACTCTACATATAATAATGTACCTACCTGTATTTTATTTTTTGGCTTTTTCATTTTTTTAATTTACTTAATAAATGCATGTTCACTTCATTATTTTTATATCATCCGTTGTGAAGTCATCTATGATTATGAGAGAGGAGAAATAAAGGTAGGTATCTGAATTTATTTACTACCTCAAAATGGTATTTGTGCACAATATATTTTTGTATTGGCTCGGCATCTCGTAAGAGGTATTATAATGGTAGGGGAGCAAAGTATGCTAAATATGCAGTCACTCGAGCGATTTGTGAAGAGTAGGTCCTAAAGCCAAAAAAAGTTAAGTTAAGTTTTCCATTTTAGTGGGGACTTTCCATTTTTAATTTAATTTTCCATTTCCAACAATCGTTTTTTAGATTATAGCGCCATCTATCCATAAATCGAAAAAATATATCGAATAAAAGTTACTTATTTTTACGTAAGGAATCCAAATCTGCAATAAAAAATGGGGTCTCCTATTTAAGATTTTAAAGTAACCCCCCACCCCACCTCCGTGGTGAGTCGTGCTTGGTGACATTCGATAAATTTTTTAAAAATATTGAATAAGTGTATTTTTCAGTTTTTCGATCTGATTTTCATTTCGCGAAATATCGCGGGATTCGTATTTAAAATATTAAATTTACCCCCCACCCCTCTCCTTGGAAAGTCGTGTTTGGTATCTTTCGACAGATTTTTGAAAAATATTGAGTACGTACTTTTTAGTTTTTCGATCTGTCATTCATTTCGCGAAATATTCGCTTTTTTCTTGTGAAACTTTGGGATTCGCCCATGTCCTTACGCCTCGCTCAAATCGTCAGATTTTTGAAATATACACTGTTTTGCATGTACTTAGCTTACCTTATCTTAATCTGACGATTTCGAGTTTTTCTAAGAATAGATTTTTTTTCGCCCCACCCTTTAACGAACTCTCCTGCATTAAGAGCCAATATGTTAGAGGTACATTTTCAGGGTACAAGGTTTTTCCCCAAGTAATAATCTGACGCGCTCGAGTAACTGCAAAAATCCCCGCTTGGGCTCCCCTACCATAAAATATGGGAACTATGTTTAACAAATTAATGCTAAATATGAATACAGAGCGATTTGCGTTCAATGGCATCAATTTCGATCAGCTGAGTTGAGATATCTATTTGTTAACGATAGCCTCAAATATTTTTTTAATAAATTGTTTCCGATTTACATTTTGTCTTTAGCTTTCAACAAAAATCAATTAATATTTAAATTAAGTATATGCTCAGTGATCAATTAAAATTCCGTTTCAAAAATTTCATTCACAAAATCGCAGATTTATTAAAGAATAAATACAGTGCCAAACACATTTATATTAATGGTTTACACAAACAGAGAATTAAGAATGACAAATGGTATTCTAATTTAAAAATTTCGCTTTACGACATCGTCATCGCCTTCGGCAACAAATGAATCATGGAATAATAAAGACTATTCATTCATTTTAACTTAAATTAATACCATCGATATTTAAATTAATTTTCTCTATACGTGACTGACTCATCCTAAGGTTAAAGTATCAATCGCGTCTACATAAAGTAGTAAACATGATCATAAATATATATCATAAACTGACACTCTTATGTCAAAAAAAATCAAAAAGTTATTTTCGAAAACTTTGATCGTATCCAGAAGAAAGTAATACACATGGACGTATAAACACAGATGAACTCATTTATTTACATAAAATTGTGAAGCCAAAATTATTTGAATAGGTCACAATCTAAGCACCTTCACATGTTTTTATTAAAATTTCTTAATCGCTTATCGCTGGAAATGTTACTCCTTATTTTATACTCTACAGATGCTATCAAACTAAAATAATAATTTTTTCGTTATATTAATTTACATATTGAAATGTAATTAAAATATCAAGTGTCCATATTTTTGAATAATAGATATCAACCAATTAAGCACTGAAAACTCTTTGTAAATGGCACCTGTGTTTACATTTCTCTATCTTACAAACGTCCATGTCAAACTTAAAATGCTGTTCCATTTTGTTTACTTTTTAAAGTAGATGAGGAAGAGTTGTTGGAAGTATTTTGAGTGATATTTGTGAAAAGTGAAATAAACATATCGTAATAATGGTGCTACAGTGTTGCATTTGCAAAAAAAAAACGAAATATTTATATCCCGATCTCTTATTTCATTTATAATTACTGTTTATTTACATTATTATTATAGAAGATGGGGAAGTATGTTTACATTTTAAAATGTCTTTCATATGCGTACCAATGGGTTCCTTCATATTAATGTATTGAACTAGATTTTAGTTCATTTAGTAGCTTTTTAATTTGACATTTCTCATGGATTCAAATAAATTAGTGAAATGAGTAAAAAATCATTTATTTTTATATATAGGTTTCCAAATAATATTTGCGATCGAACTATTTGGGTAGCAAATTTAGAAGAAAATGTAATTATCACTCCTGTCTATTGCGAGCAACATCTTTCCATCTTCTAATACTTAGAATCTTAAGGTCTTATTCTACATAATCATCATCGCTGCTTTAATTTTTAGCAATACTTCGGAAAACTCTAATATGCAACGAAACTGTTCTCTATCTCAGCCAAACATTCTTGGTTCAAGAGTTTTTCCTTCCCCGTATCTTTCGTTGCTTAATCAATGTGTGTCTCAACATATTAAAGTGTGCTTATCTTAATAAGTTTTATATTCGCACATTCTTTGCCCAATATGTGTCAGATCTTTCTGCGATCCACTAAATATGAGAAAAACTTTGTGTTTTCACTAATACTGGAAACGTTTAACATTAAAAAATATAATCAAGTAATTCCCCAGTGTTGTTTTAGAATATATAGAATAATTATCTTAATCCATAACTAGTGTAAACAAACTAATAACATATTTTATTTTTATTGTTAAATATGTACTTAAATCTGCAGTGGACTATTAACTTCTGGGATACACTAATAATAATAATTAACTAATAATTTTAAAGTAGACGGCAATGAACGGCGCCATAAAATGGTATTTAATTTTTTGCATATATACAGGTAACAAGTAACAAAAATACAGGTCATAAATTAAATCACATATTCTGGGACTAAAAATAGTTCGATTGAACCTACTTACCTTAGTCCAAATGAGCACACAAAAAAAGATACGGCCCTTTGAAGTTACAAGATAAAAATTGATTTTTTCCGGTATGTCGAAAAGTATTAGAAATTTTTTAATGAAAATGAACACGTGGCATTCTTATGGCAGGAACATTTTAAAAATAAATTATAGTTAAATTTGTGCACCCCATAAAAATTTTATGTGGTTTTGTTCCCTTAAACCCCCCCAAACTTTTTGTACGTTCCAATTAAATTATTATTGTGGTCCCATTAGTTAAGCACAATGTTTTTAAAACTTTTTTGCCTCTTACTACTTTTTGGAAAAGCTAGTTTTATCGAGATATTTTGAATATTTGTCAAATCCACCACATATTTGTATACTGTTAGGTACGATTGTAGAGACCTGGTAACAATATGAAATTTTTTTTATAAATTACAGTTTGAGGTATATTTTGAACCATATTAGAAAAGAAGCCACATCTCGATAAAAGGTGCCTCATCGGAAAAATACTAAAAGGCAAAATAGTTTTAAAAACATCGTGTTTAACTAATGGTACCGCAATAATAGTTTAATTGGAACGTACACAAACATTTGGGGGGTTTAAAAGCATAGAACCCCCATAAAATTTTTATGTAAATATATTAAAAAAGAAGCCGCAACTCGATTAAAACTGGTTTATCCAAAATATATTGAGAGGCAAAAAAGTTTTAAAAACATTGTGTTTAACTAATGGTACCACAATAATAATTCACTTGGAACGTTCAAAAAGTTTGGGGGGGGGGGGGATTAAGGGAACAAAACCCCCATAAAATTTTTATTGGGTGCACAAATTTAACTATAATTTATTTTTAAATTATTCCTGCCATAAGAATACTACGTGTCCATTTTCATTAAAAAATCTCTAATAGTTTTCGATATATCGGAAAAAATCGATTTTTATCTTGTAACTTCAAAGGGCTGTAACTTTTTTTGTGTACATATTTGTACTAAGGTAAGTTAGGTTCAATCGGCCTATTTTTGGTCCGAGAATATGTGATTTAATTTATGACCTGTATTTTTGTTACACCCTGTAGATATAATACAAAACATTATTTTTATATTGTCAATGATCACTATACAAAAATCACAATAAAGATGCACTAGAAATAAACAAACCAAGACACGTTGAATGTTACAAGGAGCACTCCCAAATCATGATTTAGGTACAATGTTTATACATCGTATAAATCCCAAATCATGATTTACAAAGTTTATACATTGTAAATCAGGATTCGGGAGTGTTCCATTCCGTAATATTCAAGTGTATTGGTTTGTATATTTCTAGTGCAAAAATAATATTGTGGTTTTAGTATAGATAGAAATCTGCACAAATACATGCGCACAATACATACAGATATACGTACAAGCATTTGCAATCCAAAGGAGATTTTGTTGTTTTTCAAAAAAACTTTTACGAAAAAATAGTTTTTTGCGTGTTGTAAAAACAACCTATTTTAAGCCAAAAGAGTTCTGAACGTCTGCGATACATGGGAGCAATTTATCGTTACAATCGAGTTGTATCAATTTATTTTCGTGTGTAAATGGGACATCGCAGCGATTTATCGGAGTTACATTGCATGGTTGGCCGTCCCCGGATCAATTTCAGAGAATCGTACCGACCTGTCTGAACGTGTAAACAGGATGCAGTTTTAGCAGCGATTTCTTGCTACAATTTTCTTAGTTTGTGTTCTTGCCTGGTAAGAGACACAGAGTTTCCGTCTATTTTGTTAGTTTTTCAAAGCGAAATCGCAGAAGTATTAAGACAAACTCCTCGAGAGTATTTGTGTGAATTGAACCTTATAAAAGTCATACGTGTTTGTGGCTCGTTAAGAGCAAAGAATACTCAAAAAAGAATAAAAAAATGTAGCAGATGTTGAGCTTCTAAAAAATACCAGGAGTTTGATTCATCAGCAGACCGCAACACCGTTGTAAAAAGTTACGTACGGTGTACAAGAAAGAACTGTCGAAAGTTTGCAAATTGGAAAAGTCTGGGACGAGTCCGGATGATATCTAGAAATCTACTTTGTGGTACTTTGACCTTTTCTTTCTTACTGAACATCCGAGTAATACTGACAGTACTACTTCCTCCATGGCTACGGCTTTAATGGGGTCAACATTTGGCGACGACGGAATATCAAGAGTAGTCCACTCTTCGATTTCTCGGAGCAATTAATTGGTCAATCACATCGCCGATAAATCGCGACAATATCTCGTAGCGTCTAAGTCGCCTTTAATAAATGATCCATGAATTGGACGTTTTGAGTAGTCAAGCGCTCAATAATCATGTGTTTGATTGATCCACATATTTTTGTGACGAAAGTAATCCGCCTCTGACGATAAAGATAACTTTCAGTTCTCTCAGAACTTTTTACTTATTGCTGTAGAGGTCAAAATTATTTCTTGTACAATATTTTATTGTTCCAATATCTTACATCTGACATTGTTTCCCAGCAAAGACATTATAAAGGTTTAAAAATCCAAAAACTGAATATACAAGATTTAATAGGAATGCTATTATATTATTATATATTTTTAGGAAAAAGGCGACAAATCATACAGCGATATTTAAGGATCAAAATAATTCGATTTGGCCTACCTGCAAAACATACTTTCGCTTCTAGATCTTCCTGCCGATTTTCTCCAAAGTTCATTTCCTCTCAGCATTACCAGTGTTCTTCTTTCAGTGGCTATACCTTGCAGCCTTATAGGGAGGATTTATATTACCACCGGGACGTGGACGGCACGGCTGTCTTAGCACGTTGAAGAATCATCTGATAAGAAAAGCATTGGCTAGTTTAACATAAAACGGAACGGGGAGACACCGAGAAGTGCCGAGGACGTGCGCGTTCTACGGCATGTATCGTGCACGACCCGGCCTAACATAAAGCAGCCTGTGATACTAGAAGTCTCATAATAATCTCTTTCTAATTTTTTGCTGGTGGATTGCTCCCACGAAACACTATTTAACATTGTGGTGTGATGGTTTTTCTACCTGCTGTATTTTTTGTCTTATTTCTTTGTCTAATATTGGAATTATACAAAATATTGATCTCAGTTTTATGTTTTATAAATTTCAAGTATTACTCTGTAGATACAATAAAAGGTACCGCTGATATGTACTGGTAAATTTTTCGCTTTATGATTAGCGGACTAAAACTTCAAAAGAATATACCGAATCAGGAAGAGACCTTAAAAGTTTTTATTAGGTAATGCAAGAAATGCAAAAATTCCAAAAAATCAACTTTTTTAGACGAAATATCGTTTAAACTGTGAAATCGGTGCGAGATAGTATTCTGAACACTTTTTTCACTGAAACTTTTATTAGTAATTAATATTAGATACACACACGTGTACGTTTTCTGCAAAAGGAAATGACCTTCATATTATTTTAAGATATTTACTAGCGGTGTTTACGATCATAAATTTCTAGGATACATCTAGAAATATTTCTCACACTTCAACTGGAGAAAGTAGAAGGAAAAACTCAAATTCCTGTTTCTTATTTAGATGAATCTAATTAGGTAGAATTAAAAAAGACATCATTATTCTTTACGAAGCCGGGAGTACAATTTTTTGTGTGTACCGAACCAGTAAAATTTGCAATTCATTTGAAATCTACACAAACGGTATGCAATTTTTATTGCAAATTTTACTTGTTCGGTACACACACAAAAAATTGTACTCCCGGCGTCGTAGAGAATAGAGGTCATGAGAGCCAGAGTGGCCTAACTGATTTTAACATTACTTTACATAATCAAAGAAAATGATCAGAAGCTAACAATCTCCGATTATCTTGGTAGTTTTATGTTGACCAAGAATCATTATTGGTCAACATACAATTACTAAAACAATCGGATTTTGATAGCTTCTGATAATTTTCTTTGATTATGTAAAGTAATGTTAAAATCCGTTTGGCCACTCTGGCTCTCATGGCCTCAATAATGCTTATTATAATGGACCCCCCAATTCTGAAGAATCGGCACCTGGAAGTAATAGACAATCAGGTATTTAAAAAAAATAAATATGTTTTTACAAGTTTGAAGTGTTTTCGTTTTACCTAATGTTGCTAAAGTTTTGAATAAGGCATTTTCCGAGGAATTGCCAATTGAGCTAAATTTATTATCAGTCCAAAAATATGATCCGATTACATCCGTCGATTTGTAGAACATTGATACAAATCAGTGTAGTACATTGAACAATGTACAAATTAATTTTTAGTGATTTTAAGACCAAAAATATTGAAAAGCATTTTTCCTTCTTCTTCTTCTTCTTCTTCCTCTTTTTATGCAATTCTGCTTGTTCATTGGCGCACTGATAACTCTATGGAAGGTTGTCACTCCATCTTTTGCGCGGTCGGCCGATATTTCTTCTCCCCATTTTGGTTATGTGGTTATTCCATTATTTTTTTCTATGTATTGTCCATTCGTTTATACAATGTAGGTTACATTGTTTTCTAAAGTCTTCAATCTCCTTTCGATCTCTCAGCGTATTTCCTGTAATTTTTCTCAGCACTCTCATCTCTGCCGTTTATAGTAGTCTTTGTGTTGTGGCTGTATCGGGTCTTGTTTCTGATGCATATGTAATTATTGGTCTTACACTGGCTTTATAGATTATTGACTTCATCTCAGTGTTAATATGCCGGTCGCCATATATAGTGTTATTAAGGCATAATGCCAGTATATTTGCTTTTTGTACTTGATTTCTTACTTCTTTGTACATGTCTCCGTAACTTGATAATTTAATTCCAAGGTATTTTACTTCCAGTACTTGTTCAATACTGATACCATCAGTTTATATTTTACATCTGATTCGTTCTTTGCTGGTTACTCTTGCTTTAGTTTTCTGAGATGAAATTGTCATATTAAATTCTTTTGCTCTTATGTTACATCTCTTGACTAATCTTTGCAGACTGCCTCCATCTTGGGCTATCAATATTGCGTCTTCTGCGTAGCAGAGTATTTAGGCTTCTTTGTTTCCTATGCTCTATCCTCTTTCATTGTTGACGTTTTTGATGATTTCATCCATGATTAAATTGAAGAGCATAGGACAAAATGAGTCTTCCTGTCTTATTTTGCTGCCTATATCTATATATTATATAAGTCCATCTATTTTGACTTCCATTTTGTTGTCTTCGTAGATGTTTTCAATAGTTTTTAAGATGTTTAAGGAGATTTCTCTATTATACAGAAGATGGATTACATCTTTGAGCCTTACTCTGTCAAATGCTTTTATCAAGTCAATCAGACATAGAAATGGTGGTCTATAATTAATTATTATACTCTAGTGATTTCTCAGTAATTTGCTTTATGACGAATATATTGCACCTGTACAAGATCTTCCAGTACGAAAACCCCGTTGTTCATCTGCTAGACTTATCGTTTGATTCGTTAGGTCTTGTAAAATTTTAGTTGTAAGTTTTAGGGTAGTATTTAACAAGTTGATACTTCTGTAGTTTTCCGGCTGTTTTTTATGATTTTGTTAATTAATGTTGTTAGGTAATTGTTCTGTCAATGCTGCTGCACAATATTTCAGTAATTCGTTTGGTATGACATCCTTACCTGCAGCTTTTCTGTTCTTCAGCTTTTCAGGTATTTTTCAAAATTCCTGTGTACTTATATTAACATCTTCATTTGTGGTGATTTCTGGCGTTTCCGGTTCTAGCATCATTTGTTTTTCCTCTGCTTATAGCTTTTTTATTTAGTTAATCCATGTATTCTTTTCTATGTGTTTTGGTTCTATTAGTACCTTTACCTCCTTTACTTTACCTCTTATAAAGCGTCATATTTATTTCCTTTTGGAGAGCATAAAAATCATGATCCATTTCTTTCGAAAAAACGACTTTAAGATTTTTATTCGTCTTATGACTGAATGTGTTTCGTTTCTTATTGTCTTATAATTATCGTATGCGTCTTGTTTCTTAGTTGACATGTAATTTATGTAAGCTTTTTCTTTTTTCTTATCTTTATATTTTTTAAAGCATTTTACTAAGCAGTTTTAGTGGTAGCTATAAGATAATGATATCATTTTTTAAGTGGCTACAGTGTTTAATTATAAATTATTATTTTACTGATGTTATGTTATGTAAATCGATTTATGATAAGTGAATTACGTTAATTCACTAGATATTTTGATATACAAGGTGTCCCAAAAGTAGTGGAACGGTCGAATTATTCGCGAACTAAACATCGGATTGAAAAACTGAAAAATTCGTGTTCAATCATTTTCAAAAATCTATCCAATGACACCAAACACCAACCCACACTACACCCCCTGGAGGTGGGGTGGGGGTTAACTTTAAAATATCAAATAGAAACCCCCAGTTTTTCTTACAGATTTGGATTCGTTACGTAAAAGTAAGCAACTTTTATTCAAAACATTTTTTCGAACTCTAGACAGATGGCGCTATAATTGGAAAAACGATTTATCCTGATACCATAGGTAAATTATAGAAACGGTCTAATATCTCTAAAAATACACTTTCAAATGAGAAACCAAAAAAAAAGGTTTTTAATAATTTTCGAAAACCTATCGCATAACACTAAACATGACCCTCCAACCCACCCCCTGGAGGTGGGGTGGAGGCTAACTTTAAAATCTTAAATAGCAACCCATGTTTTTATTACAGATTCGGATTCGTCATGAAAAATTAAGCAACATTTATCCGAAACATTTTTTAGAATTGTTGATAGATGGAGCTTTAATTGGAAAAATACGATTTATTAGCGCCATCTATCAGCAATTTTAAAAATGTTTCAAATAAATGTTGCTTAATTTTTCATGACGATATCGAATTTGCAATAAAAAGTGGGGCTATTTAAGATTTTAAAGTAACCCCCCACCCCACCTCCAGGGGGTGGGTTGGAGGGTTATGTTTAGTGTTATCCGATAGGTTTTCGAAAAGTATTCAAAACCTTTTTTTAGGTTTCTCATTTGGAAATGTATTTTTGGAGATAGACCGTTTGTATAATTTACCTATGGTATCAGGATAAATTGTTTTTCCCAAGTATAGCGCCATCTGTCTACAGTTCGAAAAAATGTTTTGAATAAAAGTTGCTTACTTTTACGTAACGAATCCAAATCTGCAAGAAAAACTGGGAGTTTCTATTTGATATTTTAAAGTTAACCCCCACCTCACCTCCAGGGGGTGTAGTGGGGGTTGGTGTTTGGTGTCATTGTATAGATTTTTGAAAATGATTGAACACGTATTTTTCAGTTTTTCCATCCGATGTTTAGTTCGCGAAATATTCGACCGTTCCACTACTTTTGGGACACCTTATATATAATATTAATGGTTTAAAGGTATTTTTTTTTCTAAAAAGTAATACCTACCTATATCAAATAATGGTTGGGCGCTATCGTGGTTTCATAAGAAAATATACCCGAATTATTAGCAATACACTGCGTCATTCAAAGACATCTAGTTGCTAAAAATGTGAATGTAAGATTGCATGAATATTTCAACATGTCATTGAATCCGAAACAGTACCTTGAATTCGCTGTTATTCGTGCAGGTGCGTGAAGAAAATGAACTTCCACCAATTACTTCTTCACACTAACTCTACGTTGGCTTTTGATAGGTTTATGACTAACAATGAGTTTTAGCACTATTTGAAACTATTTTAGATTTTCTCGATAGTAAAGATGAAAATTTGAAAGAAGATTTATTGAAAAGAAAAAAGGACATGGCTTATTTGAGTTGCTTGCTAAATTTAGTATGATGAACTTGCAGGCAGTTGCATGATGATAGTTTAAATTTGAAAAGAACAAAGTCGATCATTTCAGCATTTCTCGTCAAATATTAAACTGATAAATCAAAACATTGGATGTAACGAATTTTCCTAATTCTCCAATTTGTCCCAGGTAACTTGCCAGGAAGACGATGTTAATGAAAGAACACTTCTTAGAAGACATAGAAAATCTGTATTATATTTGTTGAATACACATTACAGGAAAACCACGTTGACTCTGGTAACATAACCTATATCCATCTGACCTAAACTGCCACTGTTAACATGTACATAAATGTGGCTGAAGTGCCAATGCCTATACAACAACTTCCCCCTTAATTAAAAATTCATAGTTTTTATACTGACATGGTCTCTTTATTGTTCGTCCCGACCTGGTCACTACCTCACCTTCACTATCGAATAATTCACCCAAGTACTTTTCACTTATCTCTGTAGGTTGAACATAATTATTATCACAGGAACACTGATCAAGAGCCTCAGCTGAGTTTTCCCGAAACACATCATTAGGAGAAACTGTAAGCTCACATGAGTCAAATTTACTATTTCTAAAATTATGACTTATGATCTGTGCACATTTTAAACTCATTATATGTCGGCTTCAAATGTGATGAATTGCGTCTTAACTCATTACCTTGATGATCCCTTATTATGAACGATCTATGAGCATGATGTTGGGATATAATTTTTAGCAGGTTCCCAAATCTTAGTTTTCCTCACTAGTGTATTATCACCAACTTTTAGCTCTTTTGATACGTTTGCAGTCTTGTTATAATAAGTTTTATATTGATTTTCTTTTTTAAATTAATTTATCATGTACATATCTACTATTTTCTGGTTTCAGTAAATTATAGTAAGTTGGTAATTTTGTTCTAACTCTTTAAAAAAGCAACTGAGGAGGAGTTAAATTAATTTCAGTTAAATTATTTACCTCACTGGAGGTTCTATCATTAACATGCAAAATTTCTAGTCATTTAGAATAATAGTATTGAATAACTAAATTAGGGGAGTGCATATAGATTTTCACTTCGGAAAAAATCAACCAAGATAGTAGAACTTTTTGTAATTTGATTAAGAAATGTTTAATAAACAACATATCAAAAAGTTCTACTCGAGAAGTGGCTGCTTTATTTTTTATTAAACAAATGAACTGCGAAATTAGATGTTTTTTTAAATAACTCAGAAAATATAAATTTTAGAAAAAACTGACTGGACCATTGAAAAATACAGAAAATTTTACAAGAAAAAACCTCATATAAAGCATAAAATTATGCATTTTATTCGATATAAACAAATCCCTCTGGTTTTACAATGCCCCCCCCCCCCAAAAAAAAAGCTTGTAATTTCATAATTGTTAGTTCTAGTTGCTGATTTACACCCAAGTTCCCTATAAACAGTATATGGTAGAATATTAAGTTCAGCCCCGTGTCTACCTTAAAATTAAGAGGTTTATTTAATACATTTACAGTTTCAAACCAAGCATTGGATTTAATATCCATTACAGACAAATAGTCCTGTCGCCAGTGGGGGTACAACGGCCTCCTGTATTCAGATGGACTTACCCAAGTTTTTTTTATGTATTTTGACCTGTAGAACACGAATTTTTTGGGTAACAGTTGATCCGGATGTCGATAAGATTGTTATAAACCAAGAAGTTGAGGAATCACATAACAGCGATTTCTCGCAAAACAAAACATTTTTTTGTATTTTTTGGGCCATTCTAACCAAAAAATGTTCCTAGAAATTTTTTCGTAGGATGCATAGTTTTCGAGATAAAAGCGGTTGAACTTTCAAAAAATCGAAAAATTGGAATTTTTGAACCCGAAAAACTTTTGATTAAAAAATAAAATAGCAATTCTGCTTACCGCATTTGAAAGTTCAAGTCAAATTATATCGGTTTTAATTATTTGTATTGCTAAAAATGTATTATGTTATTATTAAAACAAAGCTATAAACACCTAGTGCTTGAGTGATGTTTCAATGATTTCTCATTTAAAATCGAACGAGTACGCAGAGGAGGTAAAATTGCAAGCGGGGCTATTTCTAAGTAGCATGCATTAAAACGCATGTATTAGGCACGGGAAACACTATGTGTTTACAGCTTTTTTTAACAATCAAAAAATAAATTTTTAGCAATGCAAATATTCAAAACAGATATAATTTTACTTAAACTTTTAAAGGCGGTAAGCAGAATTGCTATTTTATTTTTTATTCAAACGTTATTCGGGTTCAAAAATTGCAATTTTTCGATTTTTTGAAAGTTCAACCGCGTTTATCTCGAAAACTATGCATCCTACGAAAAAACTTGTAAGAACATTTTTTGGTTAGAATGACCCAAAAAATACAAAAAAATGTTTTGTTTTGCGAGAAATCGCTGTTATGTAATTCCTCAACTTCTTTGTTTATAACAATCTTATCGACATCCGGATCAACTGTTACCCAAAAAATTCGTGTTCTACGGGTCAAAATACATAAAAAAAACTTGGGTAAGTCCATCTGAATTAAGAAGGCTGTTGTACCCCCCCTGGCGACAGGACTAAAAGTACTTATCAAAAAATGTGAGATACTATCTAACGGCGCGACTACACGTGGGTTAAAGCTAATTGGCTCTCCCCAAAGCCATAAATTCCACCAAAAGAAGAAGAAAAAAAAATTCCTACGCATTACTACACCCTTCCTCGAGGCACTTACGAATTTTTTTCAAAATTGCAAAATTTTTCATCAAGTTATCGCGAAAAAGGATAAAAATTGAGATTCTATCTCACCGCGCGACTACTCGCGGGTTAAAGTGTTTAAAAAAGGTTTATTTTTGTTTTTTAAAAAAACTTCTAACATTAAAAATAAGTGAGTTACGCTTAAAAGATTGTTGGTCCTTTTATTTTTTGGTACAAAAATCGCGAAATTCACCCCCTAATTAGCTTCCCAAATAAAATTAATCGTTACCGCTTCACAAGTTACTTTACTTATATTATATTGTTTATATTATCTAAAAGTTTCATTGGTTCAAAGTGCTTATTTTTTAAAAAATTGGGTTTAAAATAAAACATTTTTTTTAATTTCGGAAAAAAATGGAATTGTTTATGGAATTAACTTAAAAATTATTAGTAATACCAAAATTCTTAAAGAGTAATAATGTACGTTTTGCTTTTCTGAATATTTTTGCTTGTTTGTTTTCTTCTTAGACAAAAAGTGGTTATCCTATGGCTGTTCAAAGTTTGCCTAAACTCGTGATTAGTTACTCGTTCAAACCATTTTAAATACAGCTTTTTCAAAATTAAGCACTTTGAACCGATGAAACTTTTTTTTCCCTGGAAGCCTCTGTTGTGAACCGGTTGTACTGCAGCCACTGGGCTTATTGTACATCTTCCATTGTTTATGAAACCCATTCCAGAATTCTGGAACCCTGTACCGTACCAGCTTGTACAAGTCTAGTGGGTGGGTGCCATATAAATTTGGAGTCATTTCGATGTCTCCGAAAAGTGTTTGCCGCCTCCGATCCAATGCCTCACAGTCATGCAAGATATGGTTGACTGTTTCAGGTTCTCTGTTACAGAGTCTGCAGCTCAAGTCTCCTTGAAACAGCCCCATTGTATGTAGGTGACCCTTAACTGGCGCATGTCCAGTGAGGAAACCTGTTATGACTCTTAGCTGATTCCTGCTTGTTTTCAGCAGTAACTCAGCTCTACTAGCACATGTCCGTCCGATATACATCTTGCCATGTGTTTCACCGGGTACACTCTTCCAGTGTGAGTTGTGTTGGCTTCGGATTCAGGCTTTTTTCGTTCGCAGACGGTGCTTTTTGGTACTCCCACAGCCGGCTCTGGACCCAGGTATTTTGTAGCTGCTGCTCTCTTGGCAAGTGCATCAGCTCTTTCATTGCCGTATATGCCCCGATGACCTGGAACCCATACCAGTATAACACTGTTATGTTTTGCCAGTCTATCAAGTTCTTGTCGACATTCCCACACCAGCCTAGAGTTCACCTTAAGGCTTATAAGAGCCCCAATGTCTGCTTGGCTATCTGTGCATATGTTAACCCGCTGCAGTTCGAATGCCCTCAGGTTGTTTTCTCTTGCACACTGCAAGATTGCAAAAAACTCGCGGGTTAAAGTGTTTAAAAAAGGTTTATTTTTGTTTTTTAAAAAAACTTCTAACATTAAAAATAAGTGAGTTACGCTTAAAATATTGTTGGTCCTTTTTATTTTTTGGTACAAAAATCGCGAAATTCACCCTCTAATTAGCTTCCCAAATAAAATTAATCGTTACCGCTTCACAAGTTACTTTACTTATATTATATTGTTTATATTATCTATAAGTTTCATTGGTTCAAAGTGCTTATTTTTAAAAAAATTGGGTTTAAAATAAAACATTTTTTTTTAATTTTGGAAAAAAATGGAATTGTTTATGGAATTAACTTAAAAATTATTAGTAATACCAAAAATTCTTAAAGAGTAATAATGTACGTTTTGCTTTTCTGAATATTTCTGCTTTTTTGTTTTCTTCTTAGACAAAAAGTGGTTATCCTATGGCTGTTCAAAGTTTGCCTAAACTCGTGATTAGTTACTCGCTCAAACCATTTTCAATACAGCTTTTTCAAAATTAAGCACTTTGAACCGATGAAACTTACAGATCACATAAATAATACATAAGCAAAGTAACTTGTGAAGTGGTAACGAAAAAATTTATTTGTGATGCTAATTAGGGGGTGATTTTTGCGATTTTTTTACCAAAAAATAAAAGGGACCAACAATATTTTGAGCGTAACTCACTTTCTTTTAATGTTACAAGTTTTTCTTAAACAAGATAAACCTTTTTTTAAACACTTTAAAAAAGTTGAAATAAATTTTCCCCGAAAAGTGCTCCGTTTTGGATTATTTCACATTGAAATATTCCATTTGGAATTTGATGAAGAAAAAACCTACTTTTCATTAGTTACAACTCTGCTTCTACTGGATCTACAGACCTCAAGCATAAAACATTTTTTTCAGTTTTTTATAAGCTATATTTTTATAAGAATATTTTTTTGCTCAAATACTTACTTTTTGAGTTATCTCCGAAAAACCGTCCAAAAACCTGTTTATTTCTGTTAAAAATGAACATATTCACTTGCAAATAACTCGAAAAGTATTGACTTGGGGAAAAAACTCTATAGAACAAAAGTTGCTTAGAATTAGCCATTTTATCCAATTCTGGACTTATTTTGAATGTATATTTTTCACCGTTGAGGGGGTATTCCCCTCCATTTTTGTAAAATAGAGGAGGTGTAGAATTGTAAACTTTTTCTTATATAATAATAGGGAATTTCAACTACGTATTCCCAAATGGTCATCCTTCTTTTATTTTTTTTTGGGGTTAGATTGTTCTTTGATCGGGCTATAGTAAAATAAATCAATACTTTATAGCAATAGTTTAACAGGTTGATTGCCATTTGCTCCGATCGGAATGTGCCAGCCTCCTTCGATAATGCCGGCTACTCTGATCAGAGTATAGATCACGACATACTAGAAGTAAAGGGCTTTTCATCGATTGTCATTTGTTTCGAGCCTCTGTCATATTTATGTTGTATAATCTGTGTACAATATTCATATACATGGATTATACGACATATAACAGAAGCTCAAAACAAACGACTGACAGAAGCTCGAAACAAATGACTGTGAATGAAAAGCCCCATACTTACAGAGTAGCCGGCGTTACAGAAGGAGGCCGTTTTGTCCGTCGGCAATAAACCAAAGCGGTTTTTCATAAATAACTCAAAACCTGTAAGTTGTTACAAAAAAAGTTGTTATTAATAAAGGATCGAATTCCTTACTTGACGCCTTTTAATATTAATTCAAAGTGAGTGTAGGTAATTGAATGTATATTTTTTTCGACGAGTAGGTATTCAAATATAAGTATTCAAACTTAAATGACGGGAAAACGATGCATTTTAAATATACTTCAAATACACTTGTCAAAGTACTCAATACCTATCAAAAAATGAGCTCCGGAAGAAGTTGATAGAATCAAAATTAAGAAAGTTATGTAAAAAGTGAAAAATAAAACATAGGTAGGTACGCCATTTCCAAAAAACTTAAAATATTTAGTAATCTCTATAAAGGCGGGTATACATATGCGCTCTGCTCGGTGTGCGAGCCGCTCGCGCGCAGCATATTTGTTAGATTAGTACGTGTTTTCAAGTGGCACACAAACGGCTCGCACACGGCGCACCACGATCTAACTTCTGTCGGCTTTTCAACAAATGCTTTGATGGTTCGCAATACGTATTTGGACGGGTTTGCGAGTGGTTTGATGGTTTTGGGGCGCCTGAGTTGAATATTTGTTAGTAATGGAGTGTTAGGAAGGAAATATCAAACTTATTGATGTTTACCGTGGAAAGTGAAAATGAGATGATGACATTGAATATATTTAAACATGTTAGCTTGCAACCCCCAACTTGTAACCAACTTGCAACCATCTTGCAACCAATTTGCAACCAACTTGCAACCAATTTGCAACTAACTTGCAACCAATTTGCAACCAATTTGCAACCAACTTGCAACCAATTTGCAACCAACTTGCAACCAATTTGAAACCAACTTGCAACCAACTTGCAACCAACTTGCAACTCAACTTGCAACCAATCGGAATGAAACCAAACACTTCTCGATGAGAATCGGAGAAGCTACTCCCGACGTCGGCCGATATCGGATCTGATCTGATCGGAGAAAAACGGATCCAATAGGGCTTTTCATCGATTGTCATTTGTTTCGAGCTTCTGTCATGTGTCACATAATATTAATATATCTACGCCATACGTCTTTGGTTTCTATCATTGTTATTACCAATAACGTATGACGTAGATATATTAATATTATGTGACACATGACAAGCTCGAAACAAATGACTGTAAATGAAAAGCCCTATGTAGGCACCCACAATTAATACTAATTATCTACAATTACTAAATGTTCGTAAGTTTCCTCTGGATCGCGAAAGGTTCGTCAAAATGAAAAATTTTAACGAACATTAACTGCGCCACGAACGCGCGGCGCTCACACGGCGCGGAGTTCGCGGCGCGGATATGTATTTCCGCCTTAAGACTTTCCTTACCTTATCATTAGTATTGACCTCAAACATTTTGACCGGTTTTGAATGAATATTTTTGAAAAAAAAATATATGACTTAAAATTTTTTTATGAATTATATGAATTTTTTAAATTTTCGTGACTTACATCTTCTTTTGATAACTCCAAATATACTAGATATACTCCAAATATACTAGATATTAGATACACGTAAAAAAACATTACAAAATGAAATTTGAGTTTTTTAGCAAAGGTTTTACTTGTTTTCCTTTTATTTTTGTAGGATACAAAATAACCGAAATAAAAACGTTTAAAGCCCAAATATTATATCATAAAATGTTTTCCCATTAAAAGATTAAGCCAAATAAGTTAGGAAATATGAACCATCTTTTCTTTTCTTTTAGTTTAAAAGATTAAATTTAATACATTTTTATAGCTCTTGGTGTTAGTTATGCTAAAAAACAATAACATTTATATGGAAAAAATTTTGGAGCATAAATTTTGTTGGTAACAACTTCTTCTGGAGCTCATTTAATAGGTATTTCTAAGTACTATGACAAGTGTGTAGTAAGAATATGCACTGAAATGCATCGTTTTCCCATTATTTAAACTTGAAGACCTAGATTTGAGTAGGTGCTCGCCGAAAACAAAATATACATTCAGTTACCTTTAACTCACTTTAAATTAATATTAAAAGATTTTCCAAGTAAGAAATTTATTCTAATTTTTATTACTTTCAATTTTGCCAATGAAAACTTTTTTTTAACAACTTACAGTTTTTGAGTTAGTTATGAAAAACCGGTTTAAAACATGCATTTTTTCACGAAACATTAAAATATTTAAAAAACTCTAACAAGAAGTAAAACCACTTCTATGTAAATTGGTATATTTATTAAAACTTAAAAATCCCAATGGATTGAATAAAATATGTCCAATTCAGAACGTTTTCAGACCTATCGGTCCATCATCAGTGAATGTGCATACTTGCTAAATAGCCCCAGAACCAAACAATGGTTGAATTTAAAATTCGATTTACATTATTTAAAAATAATATTCAACAGGCTAAACGCCGATGTTACAGGATATTGCCTATGGGAACATGGTGAAACCCTACCAAAACCTCAATCAACCATCTTAGGCCAACTTTGACTATCAAAGTCAAAGTTGGCCTAAGATGGTTGATTGAGGTTTTGGTAGGGTTTCACCATGTTCCCATAGGCAATATCCTGTAACATCGGCGTTTAGCCTGTTGAATATTATTTTTAAATAATGTAAATCGAATTTTAAATTCAACCATTGTTTGGTTCTGGGGCTATTTAGCAAGTATGCACATTCACTGATGATGGACCGATAGGTCTGAAAACGTTCTGAATTGGACATATTTTATTCAATCCATTGGGATTTTTAAGTTTTAATAAATATACCAATTTACATAGAAGTGGTTTTACTTCTTGTTAGAGTTTTTTAACTATATGGTATACAGCCAACCTAGGGAACTTCCCTTTTAGATTAAAATATTTGATCATTAATAACTTAAAAACTGCCTTTAACTTAAAAAGTATTGATTTATTTTAGCTCATAACAAAGTTTAAAATTTGTCCCTCTATCGATTTCGGGGGTTATTTTTAATAAAGTAATTTTCACCCACGAGAAGGAGTGACATCTATGCCCAGGTAAAAGCGTAAGTTGGAACCATGTCACTTTTGTTTCTTGAGGTACCCTCTAACCACTCACCAATTTTCGTGAAAATAAATGGAGGTTCACCGAAATCGAAGGTTACAGTTGATGTTTACCTTAGTGACTGCACACTATAGAAAATAAATTGCAATTTAATAATCGAAATACGCGTATTTTGCAAACTCATAAATTAGTAAACGATATGTAGTCGCAAAATAATTGATTTTATTCATTTTCAGTATATTTATCTCTCTAAGGCAGTAAGATGGGAAGGTTTTTACTTGATTGGCGGTACATAACTTCGAAAGCTCATAAATAGATCGTAATTCTACCGCAAAGATCGATTCAATATCTCTATTTTTAAATATTGGGGGGGGGGGGGGGGTTGGCTGTCTCAACTCTCACAGCACACCAATATATTAAATTCCTGCCCAGTGTGACGAGCTGAAAATTTTTAATTTGCGGGATTTGAAAGTTCATAAATAGCTTGTAAATCAGCGCTATTTGTTTTTTAATTTCTTTAAGTGAGGGGGGGGGGCGCAGCTCAACAGGGGTAACGAATGAAGTTTCTTAATATCGATTTGTTAAGTAAGAATCTTGCCTCAGCCTGCTATGCTATAAATTATGTTTCGAAGGAACTCAATTAAGCATCTTCTAAAATAACATATTTTTCTTTGTTCGAGTCTCATCTTTGATATGGTCTCCCCTTTTGGGGTTCTAGTACAGTTGCCCAATTAGATGTTATTTTTAAATTACAAAAAAGAGCAATAAAATATCTGTTTGGCCTCAGAAGAACAACACATTTCAGAAGTTATTTCAAAGATCACATAATTTTAACCCTTCCATATTTATATATTTTAGAAACTGTTTGATTAATTCGTAAACACCTGCATAACTTTCCAGCAAGGCCTCATCATGACTAGTCCACCAGAAATTCAACTTTTGATGTCTATTTACCGATCCCGTCCTCTGAGTTAGTAAAGAAATCTATATTATATTCCGCAAAAAAAACTATACAACCATCTCCCTTTACAACTCAAATCTGTAACATCTTTCCCCAAGTCCCGTAAAATGCCAAAAGCCCATCTATCTAAAAGACCATATTATTCAGTAGAAGAATGTCATAATGACTAACTAAGAAATTACAGTAATGTATAAGTACAAGTAACTAAAGTATATTTATCTATTTTTGGGTGTCACATGGAGCAGCTTAAACTTATTAGTTCATATGTCTGTATTTTATTATGTTGTATGTTCAATTTTCAATTTATATTAATTTTGCAATATATTGGTTTTGTTTTTTTTCTCTTTACTTTATTAACTTGTTATTTATTTATATTGACGATTTATCAAATCTCAAAAAATTGTATTTTTTTTTGTTATTTTTTTGACTCTATATTAAGCTTTGTTCATAAAATTGTATAATTTTTTCTAAGTTCGGGCTAAACGGTTATAATCATTGTATTAATAATTTAATAAGGAAAATTTACAAATTATACAAGGAATTCTATTTAAGAAAACGTCTACAGTATTTTGGAGTAATGGCACACCTGTTGTATTATTTTGAAACACGCTCAAAGTCCCACCGTTTAAATATTTGAAAATTCCGACTCAGTTTACAGTTGTATACTTTCGCTACGCCCTGTATATCGATCTTCCGCATAGGCAGAGTATGGCGTTATTCAATTCTCACGGGATTTGGATGTTTATTTCGGTTCTTGCGATTCTTTGAAATTTGGTGTACAAAGGTGCCCCAAATTGTTTATATCCTACACAATTGTAAACGGAATATTTTTCAAAGAGATTCCACGTTAAGTAAAGACTCAGAGTATAAAGGTTTTTATGGCATTTGTAGACTAGAGTCTTAGGTTTATGCCTTTCTCAGACATAAATTTATTGAGGATTGTATTAGAGCAGGAAGGATTAGTCGATTGCTTTTAGTAAAACTCTGAGATATTGGTTCTCAAAACTAACTGTAATATTGAATGTTTGTATCGGGACCGGAAGGCTCAACCTAAAATAAGCCGATGTCTTTAGTAATATTGGTTCTCAAAACTAACTGTATAGTATGAGTCAGGCATTTCGTGTAAACTCAAGGGATTTTGTTATTGCGAAGTTTAAGTGTCTGTGGTTGGTTGGAAGTAAAACCATCATGGCGTTCGAGGGATGTCTTGAGAGTTTTTCTGACCATTTGATTAGTAGAGAAATATCTGGTATGATTCCTATTGGTCTAAGTAGGAAGTCACTTTTTTTGGGAGAAGAAACCCAAGTTTTAGAAGGATCGAGTTAGCGGTCCTAGAAATCAGTTCAGTATGAGCCGTCATCATGTTTAGTTGAGTTCCGTATAAGCTATCATCATGTTCAGTTGAGTTCCGTAGAAGTCACCATCAAGTGAAGTTGAGTGATGAGTTCTCCCAGGGCCATCATCGAGTTAAGTTGAGTTTTGGTTCCCTTAGGGCCATCGTCATGGAGTAGTTTTCCAGTTTCCCAGCCGGCTAGGTTAATTCCAGCCCGGCGATGGTGATGGTGTATCGTGAACCCCAGCGATTTTCCCGCTGTTTCTAAGCAAATCGTCGTTATCATTTTATACCAATTTTGGTATCCACTAATTTCTTTTAAGCAGTCAGAACCAGAAGTAGGAGAGAAGAGTTTCAATTTTCGCATTGCTATGTTCAACAGTGCAGTTAAAACATGTAGTATGCTCACATACTTTATTTTTGGTCAAAGTTAATGAACTTTCAATAATCATGTTCAAGTCTAACTAAATGATTTATGTTCTAGTCTTAACTAAATAATTTTATTCGAGTAAAAGTAAAATTTGATCCAGTTTAACAAACTTTTAAACTATTTATCTTCAAGTGAAAGCTGAATTTTTCTATAATAATGTTTGTTTATAAACAATGTACTGTTTGCTGTTTGCTGTTGTAACGTTTCAACCATCCGATTGAACGCTACACCAAGCTCCGCTTGGTATTTGTCCCTCGGACTATATATTTCTAGAAGCGACCCTACTACCGTCAAGTCAATTAGTACATCTCTTCGAAGCTATTTAATGCGATAAAAATTTGTACTAGCTCCCTTTTGCCATTGCCACGTAAATCAGGCACAATATTGGCATACATTATCGTGTTTGTGTGTAGGCCGTTAAACAATGGGTAAGTTTGATTATCTAGTTTTAGCCTAAGTTTTTCACTGATTTCTTTTGCACAGCAGATACCTATTTCTCCTTGAAATAAAGCTTAAAAACTTGTATAATTTTATTTATTTTTCTCTGGTATATTATGGTATATTACTTTATTTCCTGTACATAGTTATAATATTTTATTGATATAATTCTTTCCGTTTCTTTTTATTTTTAATAATACCACGCCGTGGTCAGAGATTTTGCTGAGATCGTGTTTCTCACAATACTCAGCTTTATTTCTGATCGGGCTTTTCTTTTGGGAGAAAACTGATCCTTGTTTGAATTTTTCTAGCCCCTACCTCGGGAAGAAGATTTTAATCAAGCACCTGGAAAAGAAAACCTTCTACCGCTACCTTGGAGAGCGAATTAGCTTACAACCGCATCCTGATGCAGTAGAATAAATTAAACAAGACAGCCCTACAGAGACAAGACAGCCCAACAACGTAGCCCTAGACTTCCCTTAACTACTGGCGACGACAAATTCTACAGGGATTGGGGACCTCCTTTAGGAACTGTAACGGAAGGACTTAAAGCTGAGTAAATTTTTACCTTTATAACTTTTGTACCGATTACCAGCGGGGTCTCGGTCACGGGCTTAGAAAATTAACTTGGTTATCAGTAATCAGTATACAATAAAAATGATTTTTGTTAAGTTTTTTTTTATATTTCAATAAATAGCGTATTTAAAAATGATTAGGTAGACTTTTTATTTCCTGTACCTTTTCTGGGATGGGTGTGAAGGAAGAATGAACAGGGAACGAACCCAGGGCTGAGCAGTCGGGCAGAGCACCATTCTGATGGATGGAACGGTGGACGTTTTTCTTTTGAATATCCTAAGGGATGTTTGAGGAATTCCTCCCATCGTTTCTCCCAACAGTGTGGTGTTGCTTAATGCCCTGGTCTTGTTATGATCAGGATGTTACAAAATGGCGCCCAATAAAACCTGTTTATTCTTTCTCGCGCTTATCCTAGTCAGGATGCAGGAAATAGAAATTTACTTTTAAACTATATTGCAGAATTTTATCGCTATAAATTTAAAAATATCTTAATTTTACAATTCCAATTTAAATCGTTAGTAGATATTAATATTCACTCTGCTGTTTTTGTCTATTTTCAACATTAATGGCTTAGCTTAAAATACTAGTTTTTACATTTTATTTTTCTTTGATAAATGTTCGTTTTGCTTAAATGCCTTTTGCCGGTATTAGCAATCTATATTTAATGATATCTATAAAATATTTTGTCGCTAATATTTATTATTGCGATACATTTTTAATGTGGTAATGTATTATAATATATACCGTTTGTCCCAAAAATACTAAATTTTCAGGACTTACATTTTCTTATGCTGAATTAATTTTATTTAACTATCTTTAAAACTATCTTTACTATTTTTAAATTTTACTCTCTTTAATTAATTTTGAATTGTAGTTACTATCGTTGTATTCTTTATTCTTCGCCCGCTGTGAATTTCTGTCTTTTTTCTTTTACAACTATCCTCTCAGATTTTTCAACTATCTTCTCGATGTTAATCATGCCTCTCCCTTTCAATCCCAACCACCTAAAAACGGAGGAATTGGCCTACGAACTCACCATTAGAGGTCCTACAGTGCCCGAAAATGTTGCGGAGCGTAGGAAATCACTGAGAGGGTTGCTTACTGAAGAAAAGAAGACAGCCCCAGAATATAAGTTGACTCCGGCTTTTACGCAGGATGTCAAAGACGCTAAGAAAACGTACCAGGAGTTAAAAACTTTGGTCGAGGGTTTTACTGGTACTAGTGCAACTCCTAGCTATCGGACTATTTCCGATCGTTTTCACCATCTATCCGGAAGAGCACGTCGCATGGCCGCTTCAGATGAAAAGGAAGAGGAGACCAAGCAAAAATTTAAAATGGACGTATCCATCCTTTTTGGCGAGTTGGAGGAAAAACAGGGAAATCCTCAAGATGAAGAGGAGCATCAACACTTCTCTTCTACACCTATTGCCTCTCCTTCCTTTCTTACTGCGTCAAAACCTATTCCCGTGCACAAATGGGGAATAAGAAAATTTTCTGGGGGTACAAACCTCATCCCTTTTCTTGAACAACTTAATGTCTTAAAACAGTCTAGAAGATGCAAGGATTCTGATCTTTTTCTCTCCGCCGGAGATCTTTTCGAAGGCTCTGCCTTCACTTGGTGGCATAACCACTATTTAAAAAAGTCATTTGCTTCTTGGGATGAGTTAGTTTCAGCTTTGAAACAAACCTATCTACCTGACAACTACGATAGAGCCTTATGGGAACAAATTCGTACTAAACAGCAAGGTCCTGATGAGCCTTTTTTCTCTTTTATAGCCGATTGTGAGGCACTTTTCAATCGTCTTGAAAAAAATGTTTCAGAAGCGGAGCGAGTGGAAGAAATTAGGTTAGGCCTTCTTCCTGATTTTGTTATGGGTCTTGCTATGGTCAAAACCCCCACTGTTGCTGATCTCATTAATGCGTGTAAGTGCATATAAACTTCTCGTGCAATTTGTTCTTCCCGTTCTAAGCAGTCCACTTCCTTACCTCAAAGATTCAGAGAAACATGTTCTTTGAACGAAATTTGCTGGAATTGCCGAACTAAAGGACACGTCTATCAGGATTGCCAATCCGAAGCTACTATTTTCTGTTACGGCTGTGGAAGACAGCGTGTTACAAAGGCGAGGTGTCCGAAATGTTCTAACGTTCAAAAAAACGACCATACTGGCGTCACCATCAACCCGCCAGCACTATCTTCCACCCCACAACAAGGAAGACCCACGGACCAACCCAGCGCACCCCGTCATTAACCGATGAATCTCTACCTTCACTTACAACTCTCTCTTCACCTGTTATCTCTGACGACCTAACTTTTTACCCAAATAACTTAAATTCAAACATATCTTCACCATCTCTTATTCCCTCTTCCCTCATTGTCAATCCACCTGTCTCTACCGTTACTCCAGTATCTTTGGCACATACGTCTCAAATCAGTCGAACTTTGTCTATAAATCCTCTTTTAAATGTTCGTGAACATGACAACCGTCCTTATCTTTCAGTCAGTATTTTAGACGACTCTATTTCTGCTCTTATTGACTCTGGTTCTAACGTGTCAATTTTTGGTTCTAAAGCCCTTTATCTATTAAACAAATTTAAATTGCAGATTAGTTATGACGTTGCAATACACTTAACGACAGCTGACGGTAGCCTACAAGATGCCATTGGCTTTGTTCACGTTCCCGTTACTTTACACAACACCACACATTCCTTAAAATTTTTAGTTGTTCCCTCCATATCACATAAAATCATCTTAGGTATGGATTTTATTCGTCTTTTTGGTTTATCTTTTAATTTTTCTGATTTTTCGTATAGCTCCAATAATTTTTCAACTTGCGTTATTAATACGATTTCTGATAGATGCACATTATCTCCTTCTCAACTCGCTCAATTAGATTCGATCATTTCTCTATTCAAAGAAATAGCTCCAGAGGACTCTATTGGTCGAACAACCCTTTATACTCACCACATCGACACCGGAAATGCAAAGCCAGTAAAACAAAGGCAATACCCTCTATCGCCTGCAATGCAGAAAATACTCAATGAAGGTGTTGACGAAATGCTGAAACTAAAGGTTATTCAACCCTTACACACTCCAACTCCTTGGATGAGTCCTCTATGGCTCGTTAAAAAGAAGAACGGCACACATCGCGTCTGTTTTGATGGTAGGAAGCTGAATTCTATAACTCTTCCGGACAGTTACCCAATGCCCCTTATCGACTCTATTATCTCTAAAGTTCGTGATGCCAGGTATATAACATCCATTGATTTACGACATGCTTTCTATCAAATTCCTCTCGACGAGGAGTCTAAGATCAAAACCGCTTTTTCTATTCCAAATCGTGGAGTATTTTGCTTTAATGTTCTTCCCTTTGGTCTAAATAATTCCGCACAAGCAATGTGCAGATTAATCGACATGGCAATCGGTCCCAAACTTGACCCCTATGTGTTTTACTACGTTGATGACATTATTGTGGTGACTCCAGATTTTGAGACTCACCTTAAAGTACTCTCCTCGCTGTTTAGACAACTGAAACTTGCCAATTTGACCATCAATTTTGATAAATGTCAATTTTGTAGACCATCTCTTAAGTTCCTAGGATTCATTGTCGATGAAAAAGGTCTTAGAACAGATCCTGAGAAGATCGATTCTATTTTAGAATACCCTGTACCTCAGAATACCACACAGATCAGACGCCTTATCGGTTTGATCGGGTGTTACCGTAGATTTCTCCCTAACTTTAGCTCTGTTTGTTCTCCAATTTCGGATTTGTTAAAAGGAAAAAAGAAGGGACAGCCCATATCATGGACTAAAGAGGCTGATTCAGCTTTTCATGAGATAAGAAACCTTCTCACTCGTGCTCCTGTTCTTGCTAGTCCTGATTTCTCAAAGAAATTTTATATTGCCTGCGATGCATGTGACTCTGGAATTGGGTCAGTCCTGTTTCAAAAAGAGGATGGTTTTGAGCACCCCATCGCTTATTTTAGCAAAACTCTCAACAAATGCCAAAGCAAGTACAGCACGACCGAGAAAGAACTTTTGGCCATCCTCCTGTCAGTCGAAAAATTTAGAGGTTATATCGAAGGCACAGTTTTTTGCGTAATTTCTGACCACGCTTCACTTCAGTGGCTTTTCACTATGAAAAACCCTTCTCCTCGTCTAGCTAGATGGATAATGAAGTTATCTTCTTATAAGTTTGACATTTCGGTCAGGCCATGGACTTCGGGGGTACGAGGTTTGCAGCGCAGTATATCGTGCCCCCAGTTGTACATGCTATGGCATGCTGGACGAGCCATACAGCCTGTAGTCACTACCCCGATGTATGAGCGGGAACACAATATGCATAAATACTCATACGCTCATGAATCGCACCTGGCGAGTCATGAGGGCCTTCACATTTCACTCTTCTTCAACTGGTCTTAAATGAAATGTTCTTTGATCTATCCTATCAGCCTCCCTTGGCTAACTCTTGTTTTCTTCCGACCCCGAATGGCTATTAGGTTTCCGAGGGCAGACGGGTCACTATTTTATTCACACTATCTATTATTTCCTCTTAAACTCGCCAACACGCATGGCAAGCGCGGCGTTTTAAATTGCCATTTTCCCTCGAAAAATGAAATGTCAGATAATAAAGGAAGATTACCCCAGGTGAGTAGGGTTCAAAACCCAGAGTCTCACACTGATCTATCAGTCTGTCCCACGGATTCTGGGGGGGACAAAGTTCTGACACAACCTGAGAAAAACACAAAGCGATTTAAGATGAAAGTTGCAACGCTTAACGTTAGATCCCTGATGTCGGAAGACAGATTACTGGAATTAGAAAACGAACTACAGAACATTAAATGGGACGTAGTCGGACTCAGTAAGGTAAGAAGACGAGGAGAGTCTCTCGAAACACTAAACTCTGGTCACCTACTTTACTATATGGGAAGTGAACACATCTCTGTAGGAGGAGTAGGCATCATAATACACAAGAAACTCTCCAAAAATGTGGTGTTAGTAAAAGCAATATCTGAGAGAGTAATTTATATAAATATACAGTTAAATAAAAAATGTACTGTTAAGTTCATACAAGTCTATTCACCAACATCAACCCATCGTGACGAAGAGGTAGAACAATTTTACGAAGATATATTAGAAGCCATAAGAGAAAATAATGCCCACTACACTGTCATAGGTGGTGATTTCAACGCAAAAATGGGAACACAGTTAGATGCATCGGAAATATCTCTGGGAAATTTCGGAAGTCCGGGTAGAAATGAGAGAGGTGAAATGCTTTTGTCATTTCTACTAGAGAATAATCTTTATCAAATGAATAGCTTTTTCTACAAAAAGCTACACAGACGCTGGACATGGAGGAGCCCAGACGGCAATACCCGCAACGAAATAGATTATTTTATTACAGATAAAAAATTTATATTTAGAGATGTGACCGTTCTTAATAGATTCTCGACAAACACTGACCATAGGATGGTTAGAGCTACCATTGAGATACCAACTCATTTAGATAGAAGCCATATATTAAAAAAGAAATACTTTCACTGGACACGCCCACAAGACGAAACAGCATTTGGAGACTACATTAATAACACTCTTGATCACACCATAATATCAAACGATGTCGATGAGTTGAACAAACAAATAGTTGATACACTTAAACTGGCACAAGCACGTTTTTGCCCAAAGACCAAACGAGATGAAAAGATCACTTTAGAAACACAACACAAAATAACAGAAAGAAGACAGTTAAAAAGTGAAAGGGACATTGATCCACAAACCATTAGGGCACTCAATAAAGACATATCGAAAGCTGTGAGAAGAGATATTAGGAAATTTAAACATGAAAAAATAGTACAGACTATAGAGCAAAACCGGAGCATGAAGGTAATGAGACGAAAAATGACGACAAGTAGAAAAGAAATTTTCCAGCTTAGGGATAAAAATGGTGAGATAACAACAGACAGACAGAAAATACTAGGAATAGTCGAAGAGTTCTACACTATATTATACACAAACCAAGTTAACAATGTCATAAATCCAGAAAATAGACACACGGTACAAAACCAGGGATCTGAGGATATTCCAGAAATTAGTCAAGATGAGATACAATATGCACTCCAAAAAATGAAAAACAACAAGGCTCCGGGAGATGATGGAATAGTTACAGAAGCTATAAAACTTGGCGGAACTTCTCTTCTGAAAAAAATACAAGACCTCTTCAATCTCTGCTTGTATAGCCAAAAAATTCCTATAGCTTGGAATAACTCAATTACAATTCTTATGCATAAGAAGGGTGACAACATGAACCTAGAGAATTACAGGCCAATTTCTCTACTCAACCATTTATACAAACTGTACACCAGAATAATAACCAATCGATTGGAAGCAAAATTTGAGCTGTACCAACCAAAAGAACAGGCTGGTTTTCGCCCCAACTACGGTACAAATGACCACCTACAGTGCCTCAAAGTCTTGATTGAAAAATCAATTGAATATAATAGACCTCTAGTTCTAACGTTTATAGACTTCCATAAAGCGTTTGATACTATCGAATTACCCGCACTACTTAAGGCATTGGAAGAGTGTCGAATTGATCATAGGTACACCAATATTATAGAAAATATATACAGAAATGCTACAACAACTATAAATCTGCACGGTCCTACCAATAAGATATATATCAGGAGAGGTATTCGACAGGGAGATACTATGTCGCCTAAGTTGTTCATTACTGTACTTGAACATGCTTTGAAATCACTGGAATGGGAAAATAAAGGAATAAATATCGATGGTGAGATGCTCAGTCATCTACGATTCGCAGATGATATTGTTCTGATTTCAGATGACCTAAAAACTGCCAATGATATGTTGAATGAACTCCGCAATGCAGCACGTAAAGTAGGTCTAAATATTAATTACCAAAAGACCAAAATGATGACGAATTTAGTTCCGAGCCATCCTTTAAAGGTAGAAGACGTCGAAATTGAAGTTGTTGACAGCTACATATACCTTGGACATACGGTAAAAATTAGCAGAGACAATCAAACTGCTGAGCTGCTAAGAAGAATAACTCTGGGATGGGCAGCATATGGAAGACTACGTGATATTTTTAAAGGTGATATACCTATCAGCTTAAAAAGAAGAGCCTTTAATCAATGTGTCCTGCCTGTTCTTACATATGGCGCAGAGACACTTACCCTAACAAGGACATCTGCACGAAAACTACAAGTGACGCAACGTAGAATGGAAAGATCATTGTTGGGCATAACGTTAAGAGATAGGGTAAGAAACGAAGAAATTCGTAGAAGAAGTGGTGTAGAAGACATAATAAAACACATAGCCAAAATTAAATGGAAGTGGGCAGGACACGTCGCTAGAATGAAAGATGATAGGTGGACCAAAAAAATCTTGGAATGGAGACCGAGAGCGGATAGACGAAACCCGGGAAGACCACCCACAAGATGGACTGACGACATAAAGAGGATTTGTACCAACTGGATTGCAGCAGCGCAGGATAGATCTGAATGGAAGTTTTTCGAGGAGGCCTATGTTCAGCAGTGGACGACTATGGGCTGATGATGATGATGATGAAGTTTGACATAGTGCATCGTAGCGGTTCTCTTAATGTCGTTGCTGATTCCCTTTCCAGAATTCCAGAGAATGCCACAGAAGCTTCAGTTCTCAATCTGTCTAATATCACTAGAGACAATTGGTATAACACCTTAATAAAGAAGGTTACCGATGACCCACATAAGTATCCTTCTCTTAAAGTTGAAAATAATATCTTATACAAGCATGTCTTCTCTCGTTCCAAATTCTGCGATTCCTCTCCGGATTGGAAAATTTTTGTTCCCTCCCCACACAGAAAATCTATCCTCCATATGTACCACAACGAACCTACAGCAGGTCATTTAGGTGTATCCAAAACCCTTGGCAGAATTTCCGAATTGTACTATTGGCCTAAAATGAGGCAATATGTTTCAAAATATGTGTCTAAATGCAAAGTTTGCGCTTCGTGTAAATCATCAAATTTACCCCCAGCAGGCCGAATGGGTAAATACAGGGACATCAACTACCCCTTTCAGTTCCTCTCAGCTGACCTTCTAGGTCCTTATACTCGATCTAAGAAGGGTAATCGATATCTTTTGGTCGTTGTAGATTGGTTCACCAAGTTTATCTTAGTACACCCCATGTCCTCAGCGACGTCTGCTGGCATCGTGAAATTTATTGAAAATCAGGTCTTCCTAATCTTCGGTGTCCCGCAGATTTTTGCTGCTGACAATGGCCCTCAGTTCATTTCTAAGGAATTTAAGGACCTTATGAAACGATACAATGTACAGAAAATCTGGTACAATGCCAGATATTTTCCCCAGATTAATCCAACTGAGAGGGTAAACAAAACTATCGTAACAGCTATTCGTTCTTTTATTCAAGATAACCATAAAGACTGGGATAAAGACATATTTAAGATAGCCCAGGCAATCAGGCTCGCAAATAACATGATGTTACCAAATTTTCTCCCTCTTTCCTAACTTTTGCCAGGAATATTCCAACTGACGGTTCCTTTTACGGAAGCATTGAGGATAGGGCAAATAATTCGGTAAATATTAACAACAGTCTTTTCTCTCCCTTGCCGCCCGAAAACTTGACCCCTATCTTCGATGAAGTCCAAAAAAGAATTCGTCATTCCTACACTACCAACAGGGATCGTTATAACTTACGTAGAAGGCCCTCTCCCACTTATTCTCCTGGAATGAAAGTCTGGAAAAGAAATTTTGTCTTGTCTAAAGCTGTTGATAATTTTACCTCAAAACTTGCTCCGAAATTTGTTCCTTGCATTATTGACAAAGTTATTTCTTCCACTGTTTATGCTGTCAAGGATCTTAATGGTGTTGACTTAGGGAATTTCCACGTCAGAGATTTAAAACCTGATGAAACAGATTGTGACGACATTGATGATGTTGACGTTGATAACGATACAGACATCGATAATAATTGATTTTGTCTTTTCTTATATTTAAGAGACGTTTTCCACATCTTTATTTTAACAACATTTCTGTCAATTTTTTTTTGTAATCAATTTTTCGAGGTTCATAATTTGTATCTTTTTATCGTGCATTTTTCACGATTGTGATTCCTGAATACGCGTTATCTTGAGTTTGGGCCACCACCAGATTCTATCCTTTCCGTGTTTGGAACTATCTTGGCGTATATTAATTATTACTACTCTCTTTTCGAAACACAAATGTTATTATGCAGCCGTCCCAGGTGACACCTTTTGTGTAATTCCATGGCGTTTTGAAATAATTTTAATAGTTTTTAGAAAACTATTTCCCTCAGGTCGTAAATACTTCCTGAAGTTAAGCGTGCATTATGCACATATAGTTTTTTTTTCAACTTCTGAGTAATCATGTCTTCTGCTTCAATAGGAAAATTTTATGACACCTTTTACCAATTTTCTTTTTCATGAACCTTCGATTTTTTGCTTGCATGGCGCCCTGGCACTCTTGAAATACCTCATTAGAATTTGAGCTTCAACTACTTTCATCTCAACACCCACCAAAACATCTGAGATTTATTTATTTTTATATATTGTGAATACTTTAAATATTTCAAGAGTCTTCTTTTGTTTTATTGACATTGTTTGTTATTGGCTCTTAATATCAGACCTTTAAATTATGTTCATTCGTTATCATTCTTCTTTATCTTTTCTAAGTTCATTGTTTCATTTTTTATCTATGATTATAACCTTGACTTGTCTAAACTTTTCTGGCAGTTTATCTAGTACATCTTTATTTACTATCAATAAAATTTTGTTTATCTCATATTACCGTACCTCCATTTTTATTGATAGGCTGAATAATATGTTGTGCTTACTGCCTAACTTTTGCCTTGACCTAGGGGTGCTTTACTTTATTCCAAAGGCGCATCCCTTATTATTTATTTTATTTATAATTGTAAGTTTAAATTTTAGCTTTTAGTATTAATTAGGTATACCTACAGAATTTGTTAAATATTAATTCAGCTTATTTTTAGTTATTAATACAATGCTTTATTCTTTTTCTTCGAATGAAGGTATCTGCAGCAAAAGTTCAGAGAACAAGGCTTAACTAGCTGGTTAGCGTCATTTATTTTTACAGTTGAATTTTATAGTACAGCTATTAGCAACAATTTTTTATTGCTGGTCCAAATATTTATATTTAACTTTAATAACTTGATTTGTGCTAAATATTGTTTCTCTCTCTTTCTCTCTTTCAAATCAACTATTTCTTCTTGTTTTCTTTTTAATATTATCTTAAATATAATTACCCTACTTATTCATTCTTCTTCTGCTTCTTCTTCTTTTCACGTCTCGAGTTTTTTTTTTATCAACATTTTTTTTCTGCCATTCTTACTTGTCATCCTTCTTCTTATTCACATTTTTTTTACAACTATTCTTCTTCTTTTATGAAAAAAATTTTTTCAAGTCCCTGTGAAAAAATTTTCCGGTACCTTGGGGGGTGTGTAACGTTTCAACCATCCGATTGAACGCTACACCAAGCTCCGCTTGGTATTTGTCCCTCGGACTATATATTTCTAGAAGCGACCCTACTACCGTCAAGTCAATTAGTACATCTCTTCGAAGCTATTTAATGCGATAAAAATTTGTACTAGCTCCCTTTTGCCATTGCCACGTAAATCAGGCACAATATTGGCATACATTATCGTGTTTGTGTGCAGGCCGTTAAACAATGGGTAAGTTTGATTATCTAGTTTTAGCCTAAGTTTTTCACTGATTTCTTTTGCACAGCAGATACCTATTTCTCCTTGAAATAAAGCTTAAAAACTTGTATAATTTTATTTATTTTTCTCTGGTATATTATGGTATATTACTTTATTTCCTGTACATAGTTATAATATTTTATTGATATAATTCTTTCCGTTTCTTTTTATTTTTAATAATACCACGCCGTGGTCAGAGATTTTGCTGAGATCGTGTTTCTCACAATACTCAGCTTTATTTCTGATCGGGCTTTTCTTTTGGGAGAAAACTGATCCTTGTTTGAATTTTTCTAGCCCCTACCTCGGGAAGAAGATTTTAATCAAGCACCTGGAAAAGAAAACCTTCTACCGCTACCTTGGAGAGCGAATTAGCTTACAACCGCATCCTGATGCAGTAGAATAAATTAAACAAGACAGCCCTACAGAGACAAGACAGCCCAACAACGTAGCCCTAGACTTCCCTTAACTACTGGCGACGACAAATTCTACAGGGATTGGGGACCTCCTTTAGGAACTGTAACGGAAGGACTTAAAGCTGAGTAAATTTTTACCTTTATAACTTTTGTACCGATTACCAGCGGGGTCTCGGTCACGGGCTTAGAAAATTAACTTGGTTATCAGTAATCAGTATACAATAAAAATGATTTTTGTTAAGTTTTTTTTTATATTTCAATAAATAGCGTATTTAAAAATGATTAGGTAGACTTTTTATTTCCTGTACCTTTTCTGGGATGGGTGTGAAGGAAGAATGAACAGGGAACGAACCCAGGGCTGAGCAGTCGGGCAGAGCACCATTCTGATGGATGGAACGGTGGACGTTTTTCTTTTGAATATCCTAAGGGATGTTTGAGAAATTCCTCCCATCGTTTCTCCCAACAGTGTGGTGTTGCTTAATGCCCTGGTCTTGTTATGATCAGGATGTTACACTGTAATTAACGACAGTGAAGTAAGTGTTTCGCGAGTGCAATAGCGCCTTGGACTTTCGAATCAAGCTACGAGGAAGAAGCCAGGACACTAATTGTTAAGGTATAATTTTTATATTTGTAAAACTGTTCGTTTCATCTTTGATTAATTGGTAATCTGGTCTCTAATTACAACAGAGAGATCAGAGATTAATTTTTTTGTTTTTAATAAATAATGTTTGATTTTCAACATATAATTTATTTTTTTCCCTTCTCTCTTGAATCGTAAGAACATTAAAAAATTGACTGAGTATAGAATTCTGAATAAATAAGGTAAGTTACGTTATAATATTCTGTATATTATGTATATTTTTTTATTTGACTATTTTCTGTTTTATTTTGATTTAATACCATTTTTCTTTTAATATTTTTTTTTGTATAAATTCTGGTTCCTTAGGTAACCAGTGGCGCCCAATATTTTTTTTTCTTTATTTTTTATTTCACATCCATATTCCGATTTTTCTATCTTTCTAATTTTTCTAAGCTAATAAGAGTATATCATAACATCTATTAAAGAATCCACTCCCTAAAATCTCTTGATGACTTGAGCAACCGAGGTACTTAATAAATTATGTAGCACGAATTTTGTCCAATATAAGTATATCTTCATGTTTATCCAATTCGTCGCGCTTCATTAAAATGGCTTCCATTCGTGGGGCTGTTTCATAAAATTAATCGTGCTTCAATTTATAATTTACTTATATAAATAACTTAATTTTTTGCTAAACCTACCAGGAATCGAAATATTAGCTAAATTAGTTAAGATTATTAGATAGTTAAATTCCTTTTTTGTGCACTCCATTTTGTAGTCTAAAAATCGTATATGGATATTTGTCAATATACAGAGACACTAGAAACCGTGTGATAAGTAAAAATATGATATCTGACCAGTTCAGAACAACTGAAGGTGTAAGACAAGGGGGAAGCTTGAGCCCGTTACTATTTATTACTTTTATGGACGAAATAATAAAAGAAACAAAAACAAAAGTCAGACCATTACACATAGGGTATAGAAATCTGAAAAGCACAGAGATAGCAGATTGTACATTTGCCGACGATGTAGTAATTTTAGCAGCGACTGAAGACGAGCCACAAAGAAGCGTGAAAACATGGAACACAGTTTTAAAAAAGTATGGTGTGACTATGAACAAAGATAAATCGAAGGTAATGGTAATAGCTAAAGAAAGAGAGGATGTACATGTCCAGGTAGATGATACAGAGATTAGACAGGCACAATAATTTGAGTACTTTGGAGTAACCATTGAAGAAACAGTTAGACAGGGAGCTGAGATCAATAAAAGAATTGATAAGGTGAATAGACTGTACCACGCAATAGGAAAAACAATTATTAACAAGAAAGAAGTATCGAAACATACGAAAATCAAGGTATTTAAGGCTATACACAGACCAGTACTTACATACGGATGTCAATCCTCGGTACTAAATAGACAACAGAAAAGTAAGATACAGGCAGCAGAAATGAGGTATCTACGCCGAGTTCAAGGAGTCACTAGAAGGGATAGAGTAAGGAATAACTACATAAGAGAAGAACTGAAAATCGAGACAATGATGGAGTATGTTGAAAAAAGACAATTAAGTTGGTGGTGGCATCTACAACGACTACAGAAAGAAGTACCAGTTAAAAAGATATGGGAAACGAAGGTGCAGGGAAAAAGAAGTAGAGGAAGACCGAGAGAGACGTGGAACGAAGTGATGGCAAGGATTCTTGACAAAAAAGGAATATCATGGAACGAAGCAAAGGCGATGGCACAGGACAGAAAAAAAAATGGAAGAGATTTGTGCACTGTTAACAGATCACACGTTAATACCTACACCCGAGAGGGTAGAAGGTCTAAAGATTATATATATTTTTATGATCTGCTTTTTATTACTTCCATATCAATTAGTCTTTATTTGATTACTCCATTTAATTATTTAATTAAATTATCAAATTGTTGCAAATCAAAAAAAAAATTAAGAAAAAATTTCAGGGTGCCTTTTTTATAATACAAAAAATTATCTAAATTATCTTATGTTATACTTATCTTCTCTCGTGGTTTCAGTATCTCTTAGTTGATTCTTATCGGAGAAAAATAGGAAAGGGAAATAAATAGAAATACATAAATAAGCATACAGAAATATCTTTTATTATCAAAATCTATACTCTAAAAATCGATCAATTAAAACCTGTGGACATAGCTGTTCGAATGAAATTTTTACCACTTAAATTTATTCTAGTTCAAATAAAAATTTATCGGTTTGTTCCCGATAACTTTGATAAAACAAGCTAAACAAACAGATTTAGGTATTCGCAAAATTACTTATACTTCCTATTTAATTTTTGAAATATTGGAATCTTAATTCATATGCTTTTACTCAAAATTTTAGTTTCCGAACATAAAAAAAATCTTTCACATAAATTGACTGACCTTTTGCTTCACTCACAATGATGTCTCCTCTTGACCCAAACAGCTCTCCCTTGTTGACTATGTTAGGCTACACATCAAAGCCCTCTCCGTTCTCAAGCTTCAATTCAGCAGCATACCAGCACTAATTCTCCAAAAAACAACGAGCCAGGCCTCTTTTAACCAGTACTCGATTCAAACAACTCCCAAAATTCTCTCCTCTCCTTCTCACAATAATACAGAATCAAAGAGGTATTTCTTCTAAATTTGATCTGTCTCTCGTTCCACTTTTCAGCTCCACTCTCCACTATCAAACAACGACTGGTACTTGCTTTTTAACTATCCACGAAAACTTTGACTACTCTTCCGGGATGCCGGTCACATAATAATTCCTCTTTCAAAAACTATCTGAAAATTCAACCTTCTCTTCTTCCCATTCCAAATTGCCAAACCAATCAGAGACATTTCTTCTTCCCCATTCTTTTTTTCATTCGAAAAAACCCACACATTATTTCAAAAATATTCCTACCATCATAATAATTACTTTCGGGAAATTCTACAAAATTTACTCGGGGTTAAACAAAAAGAGATTAAAATTCCAAACTTTCTTTTACATTATTTTCTAAAGATATCATTACCTGTGGCTTTTGGCCTCGTGCATAACAAAGCACCGTTATAATCTCTAAATACCCTGAACAATTATTGTCTATTCATATCACTTTCAGGGAAAAAACTCATTAACGATAACCCACTTCTTAAAAACTACTTATAATAAATAGTTACAAATCAATATACAGGGTGTATCAAATTTATGTGCCCGCGTTATATTAAAATTAATAAAGTGTTTATTCTATCTTTGATTGATAAATTGATTGATACACAATAATATATATGGATATTTGTGTTCCCATTGATTATAAAAATAAATCTACTTACATTTAAATATCTCTTACTGCGACTTACGTTATGCAATACCGTATATTAATTCCTTGATATAAATTCCTATTTAGCTGTCATGATTTATGAACATGTTTATATATACGGTATTTAAAAATATAGTAATTTAACAAAAAACTCTGTAATTGGTATTAAATAAAATTATCAAATAAATATATTTTATTATCAATATATTAGCTGAAAGTGGTAGTTATACACATATAAATATGACTAATGGTTATATTTCTGTTAATCTCCGGATTAGTGTGGACGAAACTATAAATTCATTATACTAAATTACTATTAAGTCGTTTATATCAAAACAAAAAAATATCTGTTGGGATAAAAGGGTAATCTGAGCGACTATAGACTTAACATCGTAAGAGCGCACTGCCATGCCGTAACTCAAGACAATAATGGATAATCAGAACGAGTAAAATCATATGGGAACTAGGTAACCTTTCTGAGTTTAAAAATATAACAGAAACAAGCAGAGAGGCCTCTTTGCCTTTATAGTTTTATGGACATAAACGTGTATATGGAGCTTAGATGAAAAATATTTTGAAACAAGAAAAGTTAGTTGATGCACGTGAACTAAAAAAGTCCACACAAAACAAGAAAAGCGAAACGTGTAAAACCCAAAGCTAAAAATACAGTCAAGAGAATATTCCAGAGAATATTCCTGTAAGAACAATTTTTTTGCCAATTTCATTTTGAAACTGTCTGAGTCTTGAGTCTGAGTCTGGTATCACCTCTAATGTAACAGAGATGTCAAATAAATAATAATATCTTACATGCATTAAGTTCCCTTAAGTTTCCTATTTGCAAGTGAATTGCGATATTTATGCATGTTTCATTGATTACCATAAAGCGTTCGATACAGTAAAGCACGACAAGCTGATGGAGATATTAACCAATATTGGAATAAACACCTGTGATTTAAGGATTATCAGCAATCTGTACTGGAATCAAACATCATCTATCCGGACAGAGGCAGGAGAATCCGACGATATCAAAATCAAACGTGGGGTCCGTCAGGGATGTATACTATCCCCACTGCTGTTTAACATCTACTCTGACGAAATCTTTCAAGAAGCATTGGATGATGTTGAAGCCGGAATTAGAATTAACGGAGAATGTATCAATAACATAAGATACGCAGACGACACTGTGGTATTCGCTGACAGTTCTGAAGCCCTACAGGAGTTAATGAGCAGAATCGCAGAAGTCAGTGAGAGATACGGACTTTCACTAAACACTAAGAAAACCAAATGTATGATGATCTCTAAGAATGAACAGCAATTTGGACGAATCAGTGTGAATGGTCAACAAATAGAAAGAGTAAAAACATACACCTACCTTGGTACGAACATCAATGAAAATTGGGACCATTCTATAGAAATCAAATGTAGGATAGAGAAAGCAAGATCTGCATTTCAAAAAATGGCAAAGTTGTTCAAATGTCATGATTTGTCGATACCCATAAAAGTCAGATTACTACGATGTTATATATTTCCTATACTGTTGTACGGAGTTGAGTCGTGGACTCTCACAGACGCCACCTGCAAGAAAATTGAGGCTTTTGAGATGTGGCTTTATCGTCGAATCCTGAAGATATCTTATACCGACCACATTACTAATGAGGGTGTTTTGCTGAGAATGAAAAAAGAAAAAGAGCTGTTAATCAAAATAAAAACAGCCAAAATCGAATACCTCGGTCACATCATGAGGAACAGTGAGAGATATGGACTGCTGCAACTGGTGTTGCAGGGAAAAGTAGAGGGAAAGCGAGGACCAGGAAGGCGAAGGATTTCCTGGCTGAGAAATCTACGAACGTGGTTCAACACAACCACTACAAATCTTTTCAGAGCAGCAGTGTGCAAAGTGCAGATTGCCATGATGGTCGCCAACATCCGAAACGGATAGGCACTACAAGAAGAAGAAGAAGTTTCCTAACTAGCAGACTTATTGGGTTAAATATGTCTGTATGTGGTGTAAGTTTAATATTAGCTAATATAATGTTTTTTTTTTCAATATTTTTTTAAATTAATTTTAGACTTCGCTGGATACCGTCATAGTGTACCTTGTTTCAGCTGCCCAAGCTCACTTTGCATTCTGCGGCAGCGAGTTCGCACGTGTGTAAGACGGCAATAAGTTGATAATACTTCTGCATCTGTGATGCAATTTGCAGTTTGTATAGTCGTAGAACGTAGAATATGATATTCTGTGCATTTTAGAACACCAAATGCAAATTTTTTTTTAGCTCAGATAATGGAGAATAGGTTCTTCATTCGTGTTTTGGGAAGAATCTGACAAATGTCCTTGGTCAACATATTTGAATTGTATGGTCTCTCAATGCACGATAATTCTCCTACAAGGATTACTAAAACTTCATCTCCCATAATTTATTATATTGTCTCTGATTTCTCACCCCTTGAGTCTGCTCTGCAATTATTAATGAGGTACTATTGGATCATAAAGCAGTATTTACGAAGTTTAACATCTTCAGCAAACCCTCCTCGAAAACCCGACGTTGAGGTAGGATTTTCTCCGCTCAGAATTTTTATAAATTTCAAAATTTATGCCCAACTTCTTTTTTTTATCTTGAGAGATCCGCAATCAGCCTATTAGGCAATAAGCGTTTTTTTCTGACAATGAAGCTGATGACATGTAGAGTATTATTCCAATGAATAATCTCTTTCAAATATATCTAAACCTAAGTTAAACATTGTTGGTATGATTTTACAATAATTTGCCTTAAAAAAACTAAACTAAAGTCTGTGTGAATTAGATAGATCGGATGGCAGTTGACGTTTTAGCCTACGGATTTCATTGGCATCGCGCACGTTTAGTTCGGCAGCTAACTGATTCGGGTGCACTGACACTTTTTCACTATAATTGACACTAAAATGATGTATGGCATCTTTGATGGATTCTAAAGGGATATCATGCTGAATGATTTTGTTACTGACGTAGTAGGGAGCATCAACAATAGTTCGTAGTACTTTATGTTGGAACATCTGCAAGATGGCTATGTTGGAGTTGCTAGCAGTTCCCCACAGCTGGATGCCGTAGGTCCACACAGGTTTTAAGATTATTTTGTATAATTTTATTGTCTATGGAGAGTTTTTATCTGCGACCGATGAGCCAATACATGTTTCTTAATTTGAGGCCAAGTTGCTTGCGCTTAGTGAATATATGTTTTGTCTAAGTCAGTCGTCGATCCAGGTGCATTCCGAGGTATTTGGCACTATCAGATTGTGGAAGTTGACAATCAATGAATTGAACAGGTGGGCACGTTTCTCTGCGGAGGGTAAACGTCACTTGTGTTGATTTAAATCCATTTGCTTTTATAACCCAATTTTTTTAGCCAATATTGGACCTTGTTTAGACTAGTTTGCAGGTTCCTAGAGGCTGATGTTGGGCCAGTGTGGGAAGCCAAAATGGCTGTATCATCGGCAAATATCGCAACAGTAGTAAGTCGTGTTGATGGCACGTCTGCAGTATACAATAAGTACAGAAAGGTAAGATAAAGTTCAATTACCAGATGACGCTAGTCACCTAATCCATTCACGTCAGTTGCAGTGTGGGGGATAAAATCTCGGTGTTGATCACTTAGAGTATGGAGCAGCAGGCCTACGTCTCTCCGATGAGACTCCAATAAGACTCGAAAATCGTCGATTCAGAGTTCTGGACTGCGCTCCGTATTCTAAGTGAAAAATAAGATTGTTTTGCCTTCGTATTGCAACTGAATAAGAATGGTATACATTTTTATTTTTAAATTAGTACAGAATCGGTCCAAGTACACTACCTTGTGGAACTCCTGAATTTATTGGATGTAGCTCTGTATATTCACTTCCCTGTTTTATTTGGAAGTGCCTATCTGTCAGGTATAATTTTAGAAGTTGAAATTGGGGATGCGGTAGTAGCTTCTTTAGTTTAACTTGCAATCCTTCATGCCACACCTTGTCGAAAGTCTGGGATATATCGAGGAAAGCTGCTGAACAATATCTTTTACTACTCAGGTCCTTATTGATTTGATTTACCACTCTTTGAACTGGTTCTATTGTCCCGTGTTTATTGCGGAATCCGAATTGGTGATCTGGAATTATCTTCTTTTCGTCTATTATAGTTTTTATCCTTAACTTCTGAGTGGCATTTTCGTTCTATGGACGTGGACTATCATTTTAATGATTTTTTTGAAAAACTTGTCTATATCTTCAATAAAGCATTTTCTTTAATTACAATTAAGCCAAAACATCACAAACCCTGGGCTGCCAAAGGTTTCCGCATATCAGCCAAGAATATGCGTTCTCTACTGTATATTATCAATAAATTTGCTACCAACGTCTCTGTCGCTCAATATATCACCAAGTACAGGGTAACCTATATAAAACTCATCAAATCAGCTAAAGAGTTTACTATCAAAGTCGACTGGGAAGCTCTAAAAGTGTTGCAAAAGAAACTTGGTCCATGATAAACGATCTTTGAAATAAACCTGAACCCCTGAAAATCTCAACTAATACTTCGTTAATGTGAGTAAAAATATAACATCTACTATTTTTCTGCAAAAAGATACTGTAGTACTAATGGACTATCCATAAAAATCATCTCAAATCTCACAAAAAATGTGTTGGGACTCCTTGTCTTGCTAATTAATGATTCCTTTGAAAAAGATAAATTTTCAGAGTGCCTAAAGATAGCCATGATTATTCCTTTTCGTAAGGATGGTGAAAAATCTAATGTAATGCCTGCAACTATAATAGACCTGTTGCCTTATTACCGGTACTCTCCAAAATTATTGAGAGACTCATAAAAACCCGACTTGTGTCCATTCTCATTGATAGCAACATTTTATCACAAAATCAGTTCGGCTTTTTAACTAATAGATGTACCACTAATGCTATGTTTTTTGTGCTTCATGAGGTTTACCAAGCCCTAAACAATAATCTTTATACTACCACTATTTTCTGTGACTATGCCAAAGCTTTTGATTGTGTAAATTACGACATTTTGATTAAAAAACTCAATTTCTATGGAATTCGAGGTATTTCTTGGAATTGGTTCCGATCTTACTTGAATAATAGGAAACAACCGGTTAGAGCAAATGATACTGACTCTAGTCTCAAAAACATTGTACGTGGAGTACTACAAGGTTCAGTATTGGATCCTCTACTGTTCTTATCTTTATAAATGACATCACTAATTTAAAAATCGATGGAAAAATTTTCATGCAAATATAACTTCTGATTTGTTTTTGAAAAAAAAAGGAGAAATCCAATTGGAAGCATATTAATGTTAGTTAGCGATGTTTTTAGTCATTGGCCTTATTCATTCTTCTTTAGTTATGTATTATTAATAGATGCTAGAAGTTTTACTGGCTTAGAATATTTAGTTTTAAAAAAACTGGAGTTAAAAGCGAATAACGAATTTTTGTAATTTGGTAAAAAATGACATTTCCTTCAGAATAGAAAGATTAGCATCAGAGATAGGAAAAAATGTTTAAATATGAAATTGTAGGTTATTTAATTCTCAAGAACTTGGTTTGAAAAAATTTTTTCTACGGCAAAAATTGAGTGACTCGTAAATGAGTATTATCGAAAAACATTGATTTTTTCGATATAAAACTAACACTTTCGATAGCGAATAAATCGAAAACTATTAATTTTCTCAAAAAAATGTATAGAACATTTTTTGCTTAGAATGAACATTTTTATCAACTTTTGCGGTCAAAATATAATAAAAAACTTCCACCCTCGAGATGCGGTGGCAACCACCCCCATGGTAAAAGCGCCTTTCGGCATCATATAGATTTTGATCCTTGGACTATCCACTACTTATTCTCAAATTTTCAAGCAAATTGATCAATTCTTTAAAAATTGCGAGGTGAAATGCTTCGGTTCCTGGACTATAACGATTAGTTGATGTTAATCAAACGAATTTTTCGTTACATACATTTGTAATCGAAATCGGAAAGAATTAATGAGGGAGCTATAATTTAAATTATTTTTTTTAATGTAACGTACAATAAACCTGTAATCTGCGGGAATATTATAACTAAATATGATCAATGATCAAAGAAACTACACTCACCTTTTGTAATTAAATAAATATACATATTATTCCTTACTATCTGCTGTGTAAAATGTAGTCCACATTTTTCGAAATAAAAAAATATTGATTTGTGAAATGCCGCAAGAATGATACATGTGTTATGTAAATATTTGGTTACATATTTAAACATATTATTACTAATATGTAAGTGGAATCTTGAACAAAGGTTTATAGATAAAATACTTCGTAAACACAAGAATAATAATAAATATTGAAACAAAGAATAAGGATTTTTGTGACACTACTTTATTATATTAGTTTATTTTTCCATTTCTACTAGTTCTGTAAAAGCTGGTATACATTTCCAGAATTCTAGATTTCGAAGTCAGTTTCACAAATGAATGGAAGTTGTGCATTAAGGCAATTGACACCACTGACTTACAACAGACGGCTTTCGAAAAAAAAGTGAATCCATGCACAGTGTCGCTTTCATTTGATCCTTTACTACGTTTATACCTACATCTACAATAGCTATTTGTATAACAAGGGAGGAAAGTGCTACTTTTCCTCCCGAGAATGAAGTTTACTGCCCGAGCGTTGCGGAGGGCAGTAATCATTCAAGGGAGGAAAAGTAGCACTTTCCTCCCATGTTATACATATGGTTTTTCCACCATCCTCAAATAACAAGTCATTTTTTCATTTTTACTTAATTTATTTATGTAACTAACCGACAAAATTTATTAAAACTAAAACTAACATGTAGGTAGAATATGACTGTCAACTGTCAAATATAAGTCAAATTATTAATGTAAACATTGTTAAATCAAAATAACAATTTACTGTTTTTTACCATTCTGCAAAATACAGAGTGTTTTATAAATAAACGTTAAAATGCATAGATATTTACGTAAAAATGTAAGATATTGTACAGGGCGTCAATAAGTTATATTTAATGAATGAAATACCATGACGTCACTTTTACTTTTCCTTCCTAGGGAGGAAAAGTACAACTTTGCTCCCTACAATCTGGTCCGGAAAAGTCTACTTTCGGTAGAGGTAGGTGGAAAAATTATTTCCCAACCCAATTAAAATTTGGATACCACTTGGATTGAGCTGGAGAGCACTATATTTTTTGGACATAGATTATTTTCTTGATCAGCTTGTAGCTGTTGAGTTTGCCATTTATTTTATTTATCGTATGGATTTATATTCTTATCATAAAATTCATGGTAGGGGAGCCCAAGCGGGGATTTTTGCAGTTACTCGAGCGCATCAGATTATCCCATGGGGAGAAACCTTGTACCCTGTAAATGTACCTCTGCCGTATATTGGCTCTCAATACAGGGGAGTTCGTTAAGGGAGGGCCGAAAAAAATCTCTTCTTAGAAAAACTCGAAATCGTCAGATTAAAAATTAAGATAAGGTTAGTTAAGTACATGCAAAACAGTGTATATTTCAAAAATCTGACGATTTGAGCGGAGCGTAAGTATATGGGTGAGTCACAAAATTTCACAAGAAAAAGCGAATATTTCACGAAATGAACATCAGATCGAAAACCTGACCATTATACTTATTCAATATGTTTGAAAAATCTATCGAATGGCACCAAACACGACCCCCCACGGGGTGGGTGGAGGTTACTTTCAAATTTTAAATAGGAGCCCTCATTTTTTATTGCAGATTTGGATTCCTTGCGTAAAAATAAGTAACATTTATTCGAGACATTTTTTAGAATTATGGATAGATCTCGCTATATTTGGAAAAACGATTGTTGGAAATGGAAAATTAAATTAAAAAATGGAAAACTTTGCTTAACTTTTTTTGGTTTTAGAACCTACTCTTTACAACCCAATAGATCCCCATAACGCTCGAGTTACTGCACATTTAGCATACTTTCCTCCCCTACTATCATGTTCAACGTTGTCGCTTGTAGTATTGGGTAATGTAATTTGACGGTGATCTTTTAAGCTTTTGTAGCCTTTTTTGTACAATAACAGCGTAAGTACTTCGTTCCGGTCTTTGGGGATCTTCTTTCTCGTAATTTTTTATTCAGCAGTGAGTTGAGTGTGTTGATATCGATTTTTTTCCATTCTTTAACCTTTCTTAGTGACTCATATTTTCCTGACAATTTGTTGTTTTTCATTTGCTTGAGGGTCTTTCTTGTTTCTGCTTTACTAATTTCTGGCTGGAGATCGGAGTGTAAATTTTTGATTGTAGAGTTCAATAACATATCTAGTTCTTTAAGTGGATTTTAAATTGTTTGATACTTAGGCCGTTGTAATATTATTGTGTGACCGTAAGGATCTCATTCCTGTTTCTTGTCGTGTCTCTAATACTGTTTTTTATATTATTTAGTTCTCTTTTGCACTTTTGCCTAGTGTAGGTCTCAGGCGTTTTCAGTTTCTATTTCTTTCTATTACGGTTTCGATTTGTTTCTTTCCTTTTGCTCTTTTATTAATTTGATAATGTTTATATACGGGTGGAATAAAATACAGGTCATAAATTAAATCACATATTCTGGAACAAAAAATAGATCAATTGAACCTAACTTACTTAGTCCAAATGTGCACCTAAAAAAAGTTATAGCTCTTTGAAGTTACAAAATGAGAATCGATTTTTCCAATATATCTAAAACGATTAAAGGTTTCTTATTGAAAATGGAGATATAGCATTTTTATGGCAGGAACATCTTTAAAGAAAATATAGTGAAATTTGTGTACCGCATAAAATTTTATTGAGGTTTTGTTCCCTTAAACCGAAATTTATGGGTATGTTCCAATTTAATTATTATTGTGGTACCATAAGTTAAACACAATGTTTTAAAACTTTTTTGCCTCTTTGTATTTTTTCGATAAGCCAGATTTTATCGAGATGCGGCTTCTTTTTAATATGAAAGATGAAGTTTTCGATCCTAATAGCATTATTAATAATATTTAGAAAATATTAAAATATTACTAAAAGATTTTTAAATCGAAAACTTTTTGGCCCATTTCCTTGGTAACACCTCCAAGGCTTCTACAATTTGAAAGCCAAATGGATGCTGAAGCGAAGAAGACAAGAGGGAATTAAAAAAACTTACAATTCACGACCCCGTCTGTTCAGCTGGTAAATTCCAACAGAAAATGGACCTAGTTACTCGAAGGAGTAAAGACCAATATAAGAATAAAATAAAAATTTTATTTTTAATTCAGTTGCAATGCGAAGGCAAAACAATTTTACTTTTCAATTAGAATACGGCGCGCTCCCGTCCCTTGAATCGCGATTTTCGGCTCTTATTGGAGCCTCATCGGAAAGATCGTAGGCTTGTTCTCCATAATGGAGAACAAGCCTACCATGATGGAGAACAAGCCTACGTTCTTTCCGATGAGGCTCCAATAAGAGCCGAAAGTCGCGATTCAAGGGACTGGACTGCGCTCCGTATTCTAATTGAAAAGTAAGATTGTTTTGCCTTCGCATTGCAACTGAATTAAAAATAAAATTTTTATTTTATCTTTTTAATATGTTTACATAAAATTTTTATGGAGATTTTGTTCCTTTAAACACCCCAAATGGTTGTCTACGTTCCAACTACACTACTGTTGCGGCATCATTAGTTAAAGACAATGTTTGTAAAACTTTTTTGCCTCACTAAAGGTGAGAAATTTGACCTTGGACTTCCACTTCTAGAGTTGCACTCTACTGTTTTGAAGTCGCCAAAATAGCACAAAAAACATAAAATATTCTATTCGACGCGACTTACAAGCACAAGTATATACTTTCGGTATTTTACATTATTTAGTGCTGGTTTTCATGTAATTTACAGTTAGACTGTTATGACCTGAAGTTTGTCAAAAACGACTTAAAAATTATTAGCGAAATCGTATATCAACCGAGAGAGAAAGAGTCAACAGAGATACTCTGGGCTAATTAGCAAAATTCATGAAAAAGTTATTTACCAGCAGTTTTATTGCTGGAATCGAAATATAAGATCCTATATATTAATAATATAGGTATGCAAAGTCCGCAGATAGTGTGCTACTTTTTTTTAAACAAAATGGCGCCGACAAATCGTATTTTTTTCAATTATTGCTCTATAACTCCGAAGATTTTAACTTTACAACAAAAACACTCACATAAAAATTCACCGCAATTAAATTCTGCATAGAGATTTGTTTTTCACGATTAGCTCCGACGAAAATGTTCCTCGGAAAATGCGGGTTTTCCTAACAAAAACTCTAATTTTCAAATAAAGTTTTAGGTAAGTAATTATTTAATCAATAATTAAATAACTTAGTGACATCAAAGCTTTCTTGGTATAGAGTGTAATTCCAGAAGCCGGTGAAAATTAAACGAATATTTTCGCAACAATTCAATTGTTAATTAACAAATTGTGATCGCAATAATAACCAAAATAATCATGATACATTGATCAAAATTATAAAGATTATAAAGATGAGATGCTTATTTAATATTTTATCGACAAAATATAATTTTTTCTTTTTTTTGCATAATCTTTAAATTTTGAAAAAAAAGTTATAATACGTTGGTCTAATTAGTAAAGTACAAAGAAAGGTTAGTTACCTGCAATTTTATTGCTGGAATCGAATTATAAGATCCTACATATTATTAATATAGGTATGCAAAGTCTGCACATAGTGTGCTACTCTTTTTATAAACAGAATTGCGCCGACAAATCGTATTTTTTTCAATTATTGCTCTATAACTCCGAAGATTTTAACCTTACACCAAAAACACTCAAATAAAAATTCACCCCAATTTAATTCTACATAGAGACATGTTTTTCCCGATTTACTCCGACGAAAATTTTCCTCGGAAAATGAGGGTTTTCCCAACAAAATCTCGAATTTTTGAATATTTTTTTTGGGCCAGTAATTATTTATCAATAATTATATAGCTTGGTGAAATAAAAGCTTTCTTGGTACAGATTATAAATTCGGAAGCTGGTGAAAATGAAACGAATACTTTAGCAACAATACAATTGTTAATTAACAATTTACAGTCGCAATAATAACCAAAATAATCATGAGACATTGATCAAACTTAGAAAGATTATAAAGGTGTGATGCCTATTTAATATTTTGTCGACAAAATATAAATTTTTCATTTTTTTGCATAATCTTTAAATGTTAAAAAAATTGTTATAAACAAATTAACATTTCTCAGAAATTGTTTATTATATTCTAATTTTAAAAATACTTAAAATGCGTATTTCATATGTCTTGAAAATGAATGTTTTAAAAAATTTTCCAACCATTTGCAAAAAAGTTATGAAACAGCAAAGTAAATATACGATTTCTCCGTTGTTTATAAGTTGTTTTATTTGTTTCAAAGCCTAAAAGTGAGTCTATGGTACAATCTAATTACTCACAAGGATTGTCAAAAATTAGTGCAATGGTTATATTTTAATCAAAGATTAAAATTACTTTTTTTGTAATTTTTAGCGCAAAAGTAGGCCTGATACAGAGTCGGAGCTAAAATGTTCACTCGAAGCGACTGACACGCAGCATACATTATTTATTAAAAGTGTATGATATGTTAAACAGTAAATGGTTAAGTTCAATTAGTTACCACTATAAACAGCCCGGATTAACCGATAATAGTATAAAAGGCCCGGTTTCAGGTAAAACTTATTTTAGGCTTTATTATGGGAGTACCGTCTAGTCAGTGTTAATTGCAAAAACGAACTCTCTCTACCTCAGTGGCTTATCGCTCCGGGTGGGTTTAACAATGGGCAGGTCAGATAAATTTAATAATATTTACGACCGCACTAATTGAATTCAAACCATTTACTGTTGAACAAACCATACGTCGCGCGGCCGCCGGTCGTCGCTCCGAGTGAAAATTTTAGCTAAAATACTGTATTATTCTACTTTCGCGCGCGTAAATTATAAAAAAATATATTTATAATCTTTAATTAAAATATAATCATTAAACTTATAATCGATATTTTTTTGTACATAATTAGCTTGTACTTTAAACTCACTTCTACGCATTTAAAGAATTAAAAAAAAATAAACACCGTAGTAATCGTATGTTAATTTTGCTGTTTCATAACTTTTTTGCAAATGGTTGCAAAAAAGTTTTAAAGCATTCATTTTCAAGATATTTGAAATGCGCATTTTAGCTATTTTTTAAAATTATAATATAATAAAAACTTTCTGAGAAACTTTAATTTGTTTATAACTATTTTTTTAAACATTTAAAGATTATGCAAAAAAATAAAAAATTTATATTTTGTCGACAAAATATTAAATAGGCATCTCATCTTTATAAGATTTCAAAGTTTAATTAATGTATCATAATTATTTTGGTATTATTGCGACCATAATTTATTAATTAACAATTGAATTGTGGCTAAAATATTCTTTTAATTTTCACCAGCTTCTGGAACTATAATCTAAACCAAAAAGGCTTTTAAGTCACCAAATTATTTAATTATTGGTACATAATTACTTATCTAAAACTTTATTTGAAAATTAAAAATTTTGTTGGGAAAACCCGCATTTTCCGAGGAAAATTTTCGTTGGAGCAGATCGGAAAAAGCACGTCTCTATGCAAAATTTAATCACGGTGAATTTTTATTTGAATGTTTTTGTTGTAAAGTTAAAATCTTCGGAGTTATAGAGCAATAATTGAAAAAAACACGATTTTCGTGCGCCATTTTGTTTATAAAAAAAGTAGCACACTATCTGAGGACTTTGCATACCTATATTTTTAATATATAGGATCTTACAATTCGATTCCAGCAATAAAATTGCTGGTAAATAACTTTTCCCAAAAATGGTCTAGTCTCCGATAATCAGCCCAGACTAAGAGCTTTTGTGGCTGATCTTATATTTAAAGTACCGTTTTTTTAATTTTTTGAAAATATTATTTCTGTGTTATTCGAATGACTCTATAGCATTTATTTCAGTAAAAGTAATTTATGTGTGCTTATTACAAATACAGTTCTGTAAACATCTCGATATTCTCAGAAACAGGGAATTACAACTTCGTCTGTAATATACGTTTTGTGTGTAATCCGACAAGATTCGATCGCTAGAAATCGTAAAATCTACAATTTGAATAATGCGAACAGACATCAAGACATTATTTATAAGCTACAGGGAACTCGACTTTACAACTCACTGTAGAAGAGCAAACATTTATTTATGGTTATGATATTTTAGTTTCTATTAGTGTTCCAGTTAATGCGGAGATGCCTTCGAATTTATGATAACGTGGTAATTGAATAATGTCGGGCAATTTTAATTAAAGAAATTTCTTGTGTTCGAGCCGCATTTATGGCCATCCTTAATACGCACTACAACATTGTGCGCTGTTTTCTTTGCTCAAATATCTGATAAATATAGTTCGATAACGTGTTATAGCCATAGGCGAGACTAATTGATGATAGGCATAATTATTTTGTGGTCATCTTGAAGATGAAGTACAGAACACAAATATATGTTCAGACAAGCAGGCCATCGAAATTTGTAAATCTTAGAATCCTTTCCATTCGCAAATTAATTTCGTTAAGAAGATACTTTAGAACCATTTATAAATCTGGATTCTTTGACTCCACCAAGAGTTAGATTAACCAATAACTCTAATAGTCGGTATCTTCTAGCCAGATTAAGGGAACCGGATATCTTAAAAGCCATTAAACTTCATCTTGCTTATCTACACGACCAACCTGCTTCTGTATTTTACGATGGATTTACCAACACAAGCGTTAAACTGTTTTTGGCTTCCGAAGGGCTTCCTACCAGCACGGAAGATCTACGAAAAATTGTTCTAGAATTTAACGAAGTCTATGGAATTGGTCCAGATGAGGTGGAAGCTGATCTTGCTGCTTTTAGGTCCTTTCTCGCTTCTGAAAGAATTATCCATTTACAAAAATCAAGGGAATGTCACCAAAATTACTATTCCGCTGTCTCCTAAACGAAAATTTAAACATCACGACGTACTCTGAGGGACTAGAATCCTCAAATTATTTCAGTGATAACAACTTTAGCATGGTTCTGATTAATATTCGTTCTATAAGATATAAAACTGATGAATTATTTCTATTTCTAGAGGAATTAGGGTTTGCTCCGATAGTTGCGGTTACTGAACACTGGCTTGAAGTCAACGAGCCTTTTTTTGTAGAAAAATATTCCACTATTGCTAGGTACGATCGTCAAAGTTCAGCGCATGGTGGCACCCTGATTCTTTCTACAAATAATGATTTTTCTCTGGTAACAAAATATGATTTTCTATTAAGCGAAGCATTCTTTGAGTTTTCCTTAGTTTACAGTAAGAACTTTAATCTTTATATTATTTGCATTTATAGATCACCTGACTCTTGCGTGGAACTATTTTTTCAGAACCTGCTTAATTTGTTAGATGACCTGCCCCATAAAAGCAGAAAAATTTTATGCGGGGACTTTAACATTAATTATGCTGCTGCTTGTGCTACACAAATATCCCTGGTCAACATATTTGAATCGTATGGTCTAACAATGCACATTGATTCTCCTACAAGGATTACAAAAACTTCATCTACCATAATTGATTATATTGTCTCAGATTTCTCACCCCGTGATGTCTGCACTACAACTGTTAATGCGGGACTATCTGATCATGAAGCGGTTTATACGAAGTTTAACATCTTTAGCAAGCACTCTTCGAAAACTCGACGTTTAGGCAGGATTTTTTCCGCTCGGAATTTTCGTAAATTCCAAAATTTATCCTTAACCTCTGAGTGGCCCTTTCCTTCTATGAACGTCGATAATAATTTCAGTGACTTTTTGAATAAGCTTGTCTGTATCTTCAATAAAGCATTTCCTTTAATCACAATTAAGCCAAAACATCACAAACCCTGGACTACCAAAGGTGTCCGCATATCAGCCAAAAATATGCGGTCACTACTGTACATCAAGAAATTTACTACCAACGTCTCTGTTACTGAATATATCACCAAGTACAGGGCAATCTATTTAAAACTTATAAAATCAGCTAAAAAATTGTACTATCAAAATCGTCTGAGAAGCTCTAAAAGTGTTGCAAAAGAAACTTGGTCCATAATAAACGATCTTCGTAATAAAACTCACACAGCTCAAACATTTTCCCTTCCAGACCCAGAAAATCTAAATGAATACTTTGTTAATGTGAGTAAAAATATAACATCAACTATTGTGTCACAACAAGATCCCATTTCCTATCTCCCTAATTCAGGAAAAGTCTCGAATTCATTCTTTATAAGACCGGTTGATAAATCTGAACTGATTCAGACAATCAATAATATCAAAATCAACTCTTCCTGTAGTACCGATGGACTATCCATAAAATTTTTCTCAAATCTCCCAGACAGTGTGTTGGGAGTCCACATCTCTCTAATTAATGATTCTTTTGAGAAAGGTAAATTTCCAGAGTGCCTCCCCAAAATTATTGAGAGACTCATAAAAGCCCGACTTATGTCCTTTCTCGTTGATAACAATTTTTTATCACAAAATCAGTTCGGCTTTTTAAATAATAAATGTACCACAGATGCCATGTTTTCTGTACTACATGAGGTTTATCAAGCATTAAACAATAATCTGCACACTGCCACTGTTTTTTGTGATTATGCCAAAGCTTTTGATTGTGTGAATCACGACATTTTGATAAAAAAACTAGATTTCTACGGAATTCGAGGTATTTCTTCGAACTGGTTTCAATCTTACTTGGATAATAGGAAACAACTGGTTAGAGCAAATGATACAGACTCTAGCCTCAAAAATGTTGTATGTGGGGTACCACAAGGTTCAGTATTGGGTCCTCTACTTTTCCTTATCTTTATTAATGACATCACTAGCTTCAAAATCGGTGGAAAAGTTTTTCTTTTTGCTGATGATACCAGTATCACTTGGAGCAACTCAAATATCGCAACTCTTCATGCTACTATAACTTCTGATCTACTTACAATAAAATCTTGGTCCGATTCAAATTTACTCTCTTTTAACGTAGATAAATCAGTAGCATTGTCCTATAAAGGAGCTCTTCAACCCTTACCTCTTCATAACAGCCAGATCAGTATCGTTGATTCTGTAAAGTTTCTTGGTATTTTTTTAGATAGCAATCTGAAATGGTCCCTTCATATTGATGTGTTAAGCAAGAAACTATCCTCAGCTTGCTTTGCAATAAGATATGTTTCGAAGGAAATGAATTTAGCCTCTTTAGGCTATTGATTATATTCAAAATAAGATAGCTAAAAGGAACTACAACGTTAACGGAGTTTTATTATTTCATATGATCAATGAACATCTATATATGAAAAAATCGCGGAGTGCTACCATTTAAAGGGGTGCGTTTTTGAGAAATGGGTGAATTAGTCCCTGGGCACAAGTTACATTAGAGTGAGTTCTATGCACTTTTGGTACAAACATATCTATATAAAAATTATTCCTGGTTAAACTTCCTATCCAAATATCACTTCTTAAAGTCAATGATACTTTTTTTTACAAAAATATATTCAAAAGAAAAAGCACAAAGAAACTCGAAAGAAAGACATTTTGTTTTTGTCCCATAACTTTTGTCCACGGGGATATAAGTATAGACATTACTTTACAAAAAAAAACTTACAAAATTCTTCTTTAAAACGTTGTTTAGTAGAGGCAATTAGGTTTTACAGTTTTCGAAATATGATTTTTCAAATTTCGCCACTCACAGAAATTTTGGGCAATTTTGCTTGTTATTTCGCAAAATATTGTTCTGTAACTTTTTTCTACGTAACTTTAGGTATATACAATGGTACACGTAATAAGAATAGAAATCAATTACATTAAAATGGTCTACTGTAGAACGTTGTACGACTTTTTTTTAAAGAGATTAGGTATGGTTTTTCAAAGTTTTATATTTTTAACGATATTTTATAATATAATATAAAAATAAAATATTATTATTATATAATATATTATATATTATATAATATTATATTATATGTAGTATATATAATATAATATAATATAATATTATATATTATATATTATATATTATATAATACCTAATATAAAAAAATATTATTTTTTACAATTTTTACGATTATTTTTGGAATTTCTCATTATAATTTTTTTTCTTGTACATGAATGTACTACACATTACTCAATAAACAGGGCTTACTTTCTGTTGATTAAAATGGTGTATCATCTATATTTAAATATGTAATGGAAACCGAGTGATTCTTTGATATTTTTTACCTGTATTATTTAAAATTATTTGTTTTACAAAAATTACATAAATATTAGTCTTAGAAAACATCACTTTAGTTAAACTTATTTAAACGTTGACTTTAAAAAATTTTCAAAATCAAAGTCCATCTCTTCGTTAGCATTAGCTTCAATATCTTCCTCTGACACATCAGTTATCCTAGAGTTCCCACAATTAGTACCCATGCACATGCACCCTTTGCAGAATATTGAACAACTAATTCCTATCTTCCTACAACCGCAGTTTTTTGTACATCCTTTGTTACATTTACATGCTATTTTTTCAAGCAAAGCTTGTGGTGCAGGAGCTTTGACAGTAAATATTGGAATTAATCCATATTTTGAACTTTGTCCGGCCGAGTCAAGTGGAACCAAAATATTACCTATAAAAAACAAGATTCAATCATAACACACAATCACATAAAAAGCTATAATGAGGAATTTAAAAAATAATGCTAAAATCAAAAATCGTTGCAAGTACTTACTACATTTTGAAAAAGCATATCTTATTTAAAAATAATCCTAGAATTTTTTATAATACACCATTTTAAAGTAAACAGAATAAACTTTCTTTTTTATTCAATAATATACATATACCTAGGTGTAAAAAAAAAGTTATAATGGGAAATTTAAAAAATAATCGTAAAAAATATAAAACTGGTTAAAAATGTAAAGTCTTGAAAAAGATAATCTCTTTAAAAGAAGTGGTACAACAGTATACAGTAGAACATTTTAAAGGTAATTGATTTCTATTCCTCTTATATGTAGGTACCATTGCATATGCCTAAAGTTACGTAGAAAAATGTTACAGAACAATATCTGCGAAATAACAAGGGAAATTGACCAAATTTGTTGTGAGTGGCGAAGTTTGAAAACTCATATTTCGAAAACTCTAAATCCTAAGGACCTCTAATGAACATCATTTTAAAGACAAAATATGTAAGTTTTTTTTCTGTAAAGTAATATCTATACTTATATCCCCGTGGACAAAAGTTATGGGACAAAAAACAAAATTTCTTTCTTTTGGGTTTCTTTGTGCTTTTTCATTTGAATATATTTTTATAAAAGAAAGTATCTTTGAATTTAAAAAGTTATATTTTAGATAGGAAATTTAACGAGGAACAATTTTTATGTAGTCGTGTTTGTACCCAAAGTGTATAGATCTCACCCTAATCTAACCTGTGCCCAGGGACTAATTCACCCATTTCTCAAAAACGCACCCCTTTAAATGGTAGCACTCCGCGGTTTTTTCATGTATAGAGATTCATTGACCATATGAAATAATAAAACCCCGTTAACGTTGTAGTTCCTTTCTATAGTACATAATCAATAGCCTACTTCCAAAATAACATATTTTTCTTTGTTCGGGTCATATCTTCGATATGGTCTCCCTTTTTGGGGTTCTGGTACGGCTGCCTAATCTGATGTTATTTTTAAATTACAGAAAAGAGCAATAAGATATCTGTTTGGCCTCAGAAGAACAACACATTGCAGAAGCTACTTCAAAGATCACAGGATTCTAACACTACCTTCTTTATATATTTTAGAAGCAGTTTGCTTAATTCGTAAACATCTACATGTCTTTCCAGCAAGACATAAACATGACTATTCCACCAGAAATTCTACCTTTGACATCTATTTACCGATCCCGTCCAGTCAGTTAGTAAAGAAATCTATATTATATTCTGCAAAAAAACTTTACAACCATCTCCCTCTACAACTTAAATCTGCAACATCTGTCCCCAAGTTCCGTAAAATGACTAAAGCCTATTTATCTGAAAGACCATATTATTCAACAGCAGAGTTTCTTAACGAATAACTAAGAAAGTACAGTATTCTTATTTATAAGTATAATCTTAATCTATATTTGAGTGTCATATGCAGCAGCTTAACTTAACTTATTAAATTTTTTAAGGTAGATTATGCAATTTGCAATTTTTTTTTAAATTTTGCAATCGATTGTTACTGTTTTTTTTTGTTTCTCTTCATTATTTTTATTTATATAGACGATTTATATCATTTTAGTAAATTGTATTTGTTATTTGTTATTGTTCTTATTTATGATTCTGTAAGCTTTGTCTATAAAATTCTTAAATTTTTCATGACAGTAAAGCATATATCTATTCTATTCTATCTTAGAACAGCTCAGTAGATTCAAATATAAAATTACAGAAATCATCGAAAAAGTAAATAAGAAATATAATTGCAGAATTGCGGAAAATCCGTAAAAATAGTACCTAAAATATACACACAACCAAAATTATAAATGTTGATCTGAAGCTATTTCCTTGTGGCATTTTTATAATCAACTATTTTCAATGAGAAATAAGCCACAATTTTACCAAAAAAATGATTTTATTAACGTTTCGAAGCCCAAATCGGGTTTCGTTTTGGGCTTTTTGGTTTTTCGTTTCCCAAAAAACGAAACCCGATTTGGGCTTCGAAACGTTAATAAAATCATTTTTTTGGTAAATTTGTGGCTTATTTCCCATTGAAAATATTTGATTACAAACTTATAAATAATCACGATTTATTTCAAAGCAATATTTATTTCTATTGAAAAAACTTATTATCGTTGCGAAGAATAAAGGTTTTTATTGAAAATAAACAAATCGATAAAACAATCAGATAGTACAGGTCGGTACAGTATTAGGTCTGGATCCCGCGTATGAAAAAAAAGTTGATTAATAGCAAGCTGAAAATTTGTTAGTAGCTTAAGGGTGTCTAGTCGGATAAACTTTGATATATGGGAACACTGGAACAGGGGCAGTTTTAATTGTGGAACAGGTTAAAAATTTGGAACGGTCACACCACGAAAACGGCACATTTATTTTGTCCGACAGAACAGACTTAAACTCTCCGAACAGAGATTAAACTCTCATGCAAAAATCAGACTGTTATTTATCACCTGTCATAATTACTGTCATTTGACATATTCTATATGTTCCACTCATTAAAACTCCCATTTGGTGATAAATAGCAGTCTGATTTTTGCATGAGAGTTTAATCTCTGTTCGAAGAGTTTAAGTCTGTTCTGTCGGACAAAATACATTTGCCGTTTTCGTGGTCTGACCGTTCCAAATTTTTAAACTTTTCCACAATTAAAACTGCCCCTGTTCCAGTGTTCTCATATATCAAAGTTTATCCGACTAGACACCCTTAAGCTATTAACAAATTTTCAGCTTGCTATTAATCAACTTTTTTTTCATACGCGGGATCCAGACCTATATAGGTTATTTGCTTGAGTTGCAAATTGAATGAAAATAAATAAACTAACTTTTTCGTCCAAAAACGAAAATATGCCTCATGTGGGGTTATAGAACTTACAACAGGGAAAGATTATTGGTCTTGGGGAGCAAGTAATGTTCTCAGAGGGACATAGCTGCAGAGCTAGGCGTAACACAGGGCGTTCTGTCCAAAATCTATGCTAGGTAACAGATACTAGGAAAGCTCAAAAGTAAAGCAAGGAAAAGTCGCCAAAAAGTAATAACGGCTCGCCATGATTGTTTAGTTTTCCAATCATCTGGAAGACACCCCACCGTTTCTAACCTGCAGCTCCAAAGGCAGCTTTTGGAAGCTACAGGTGTAACTGTTTCAGTTGAAACGATAAGAAGAAGAGTTCGTGTCCAGAAGTATACAGCAGGAGACAGCTTTGGGTTCCCGAGTTATCCAGCCAGCACAAAATTGATAGCCTAAATTCGTGCCTTCACCACAAAAACTGGAACATTGTGAATTGACAAAATGTGCCATTTTCAGAGAAAGTCAGGATTTGTGTAAACTCAGATGACCCACGTAACCGTGTAGTTAGAGGTCGGGGAAGACAAGCAAGAACGAAAACTGTCAGATTTGTTCACAACTATAAAAGGGGAAGTGTAATGTTCTGGAGAGGAATTGTGATCCCTAAAAAAACTCCTCTTATTTTCATCCAATCAACTTTAACTGCTCACAGGCATGTTGATAACCTGTAGTTAGGCTCTGGGGAGATGAACAGGAGAAAATTTAATTTTCATACATGATAATGGACCTCCACATACCATTACAGTGACTAGAGACATCATTGAAGCAGAAGCTATCCCTTGTTTGGAGTGGCCTACTTGCTCACCCGAGCTTAACAGTATAGAGTATTTGTGGGATATGCTTAAGAGAATAATTAGACCTCGACGGGATAATCCACAAAACACCGCACGGATAGTACAAGTGTCGTGTTCATATTGACAATGATATATCGAATTCATCTCCAAATGCCAACATTGGACCAAGAAACAATTTCGACATAACATCACCAACACCAACACGGCGAGCATGAGACTTTATGTGGGTTCTTGTATTCTACTCCTCTGCATTCTCCAGGTATATGGTACACTATCAGTAAAAAGGAATGAATTTCGGTATAAATGCTTTATTTTCTCATTTCATTGGCTATAATTTAGGATCTACATTATAGTCATTGTGAAGTTACTTTATATAAAAAACCTGTCTCTGCTGACAGGCAAATATAAGATTCAATTAAAGACTTAGCTTGTAATGACAAGGCTTTTTCCGGTGCTGTCCTAGGTCATCTACACTACAGCTCCAGATCTTCTTCGGGAGGCGTCAGGTGGTAGTTTGATATACTGGTGGTTCGGTGGTTGCCTCCCGCGCTGTGTAACTGTTCGTCAAACCCATGGGTGATGGTCTTGAGGAACTGCTATTTACCATTTACGATGTGATTTACTTTCTGGGGAACATTCTGTAATCAGGGCAAAACAGACGATGTAAAGCTAGGGTCACGCCCTTCCCCTGGGTGCCTAGAAGAGAAATAAAGATGTAGATAACCCGCAGTATAAATTTATGAAGGGCCCCTACCACCCAAGTCAACAAAACCCTAATATTCCCCACCAGCAATACAGAAAATCTTAGAGGTGACTTCTAAACCAAATTCAAACCCCCAGTGTTTTAATTTAAACACCCCAATTACAAAATACAATTAAATAAATAAATAAAAATAAATTAATTAAATCCCACATATTTCTATAAAATTAACGTACTAAACTAAACTTGAAAATAATTAATATTTAATACAACTGCTGATGCTAATGAATTAGCATTCACGGAAAATAAATCAATAAATACCCCAAAATTATTTTCTTATTGGATGAATAAAATTTGCAAAACAAATAGGTAAAAATATAAATATATTCTGCAAATTCGAGTTAGTCAATTAATAAAAAATATGATCTGAAAACTAAATGATAAAACCACAAAAACAACTTACCAATTAGGTCTGTAGTTGCTCGATACTACCTACTTGGCGAAGATTATAGAAATGAACCAGAAAGGCACCAGCACGGTATTTATGAAAGTAAAAGAAACTAATTGAAGGTCAGTATTAGCTGATAACGAAAGAGACACTCTTATTGAAATTGACAAAGTTGAACGTTTTAAAATTACAAAACAAATTAATGGCTTGATAAATAACTTTGCTTCGGAATAAAATATTTAGAAAGAACGAATATTGGAAATAATTAAACGGTTTAAAATGAAAATGACAATATTATTTTCTCAATAAATATTATTCGAGATAATGGAAATAATTTTCCAATTTAAATCAGACATCATAATTTCATTATAGAACTGAAAATGTATATACAGAGTGCACAAAAAGAATATAAATGGACCGACTAATAAATATTTGCTAAAAATGAAAATCAACAGCTACCTGAGAGGACCTCTAAATACAGAGTGGATCTTATTAAAATAAATTCTACAAAGTTGCGGGTTTGCACGCTACACAAGATGCTCTTGAAGAATAGAGCAACCTACCACAACAAAATGTTGATAATTTGATTAGGTGCGTGCCTACGCCAACTGAAGCTTGCATAAGGACTAGAGGTGATAACAGTGACTACAAAAAAAACAAAACAAAATAGGAACAGTTTAAACATTATTCGTTTTACATTGAAATTTTTGATACTATTGACTTTAAAACAACTAGTTTCAATTTTTTTTAATATTTTATTGTTTTATTGAATTGTTATATATTTGTTATTAAATTGCTTTAAAATAAATATAGTTTGACTTTGTGTGTTTGTTTTCTAAATTCGCACGAAATAATAAGAAATATCAAATGATTTCATATAAGTTTGATTATGTGTATAAATAATATAGTATTATAAAGAAACTAATAGATCAAAAACGACATATTTTTGAATACAAACAAGACCTACGGATACTGAAATTTCTTACACTAATTGTGAATATGGAACAGTGTGAAATAATATATAAATATTGTCGACTCCAAACATAGTTCCTTGTGGTCATTTTTCCCATTGAAATAAACCACAACAATTAATAGTAAAATTACATGCAACTGACGTTTCGATATCCATTTCTAAAACCTTCGTCTTACGTCTTTCTTGCCCAAATTTTTATTATTCTCTATTTAAGGCACCATTCAAGCATTCCATCACGTTTCTTGCTGTTCTTCTTCTTCTTTAAGTTCCATCTTCTATCGAAGGTTGGAAATCATCATGGCAATGCGGACCCTGTTGACTACCGCTCTAAATAGCTCTGCATTACTGCATTCGAACCATTCCCGTAAGTTCTTAAACCAGGATGTTCTTCGTCTTCACACATTTCGCTTTCCTCGAATTTTGCCCTGCATAATAAGTTGTAATAATGAGTATTTTTGCTCTCTCATCACATGTCCCAAGTACTCAAGTTTTCATCTTTCGATATTTAGTATTATTTCCGGTTAATTTCCTACCCTTCTAGTTACTTCCACGTTCGACATTCTTTGAGTCCATGATATTCGTAGGATTCTTCTGTAACACCAAAATTCAAAGGCGGCCAACTTATTCAAATTAACTTGTTTCAATGTCCACATTGTCCACGCTTCCAAGTCATAAAGAAGAGTAGAGAACACTTAACATCGAAGCATGCTTAGGCGTAGTTCTAACCTTATATCCCGACAACAAAGAAACTTTTTAAGTTTAATGAATGATGCACGTGCTATTTCAATACGTGTCTTAATTTTTTTGGTTTGGTCTATATTTGATGTTATCCATGTTCCTAAGTATTTGTAGTTATCCACACTCTCAAATTTCTTGCTGCTAGAGCATCAATAAATTCATATATCCAATTAAAACGTGGTCAAACTCGTTTCTTTCGTTTTGCTGTTATCCATTCCAATAGTTTCCGCTCTTCCTTCTCGCTATTTCAGTTTTTATTCCTACCTAGACTCTCCTAAAGATTTACTTATCTCTCCACATTTTATGCTTACCGCAATTAATTCTTCTTTGGTATGTATGTTTCTTGTAACCAGCTTTTGTTCCAGCCTTCAAGAATAAAGTAAACGTTTAGTCTCATTATCTAGACCAGTGGTTCTCAACCTTTTCACCACTGAGGACCACTTGTACCTTTCAGAATTCTTGGCGGACCACTTAGATATTAGTATTAATATTTCCCAATAATAGGTAAAATGAGATGAACACTGAAGTTTTACTAATGAATTTATTATCTACAAAATAAAAAAAGAAAATACATAGTGAAAGACAAAATAAATATAAAAAAACAAAATAAAAGTCATAGATAGCGCCAAATTAAGACGTTAATGACTCCCTTGGTCTTGCTTCTTACTTGAAAGTTTCTCAATATTTGGCTTGAAAGAAGTTAACGCCAGTCTCATAGGAGCATTCAAATTTAGCAACCTATTACTGTGTTTATTCTTGATGACATATAATGTTGAGAATGATACCTCACAGAGATAAGTGGAATAAAAAGGAAGAAGAAGTTTCAATGCTTTTTCACTTAGCAGTGGACTTTCATGAAGTAATCCTATCCAAAAATCTGCACCATTTTCGCAGTGAGATTTTATCACTTTTAAATGATCATCGGATGAAATTTCAATAAGCTGTTCATTTTCCTGAATAGACAGATTATTATCGTGGCTAGCTAAAAAGGGATCAATCACCCACAGATTATTTTTCCTCACATCTGTATCAGCAGGGAAGTACTTCTCAAAGTAATCTTGAAGCGATTTAATGTAGGACTTAACCAGTGCATGTAAAACATCCTCATTTAGGCCTTCATTTTCAGAGATAAAATCTGAAAACAAGTTGAATATTTCAAACGATCCTCTTCCAGCTTCGGACTCCCATAGCAACAATTTTTTCTTAAATGAATCAATTTTTTTCCAAAGGTCAAATGCGGTTTTAGATGGTCCTTGCAGGACTAGATTCAATGTGTTGAGCTGTTCAAAAATATCTGCTAAAAAACCTAACTGGGCCATAAATTCTCCGTCACGCAGTGTTTCCGCTAAATCAGGTTTTTTTCATCAAGATATATACATACTTCTTCTCGAAGTTCATAAAAACTGGCTAAACCCGGCCGTTGGACAGCCACCGAACTTCTGTATGTAGAAGGAGATTGGAATGGATGGATCCCACGTCCTCGCATAACAAAGCAAACAATCTCGAACTAAGAGCATTACTTTTTATAAAGTTCACGGCCTTTACCACAGTAGTCAAAACCTTGTTTAGGTCGGGACTTAATCTTTTGGCAGCAAGCATTTCGCGATGAATAATACAGTGTGTTAAAACAATATCACGGTTTCCTTCTTTCCTTACAAAACTTGGCAAGCCTGTTTTGTGACCTGTCATTGCCGCGGCACCATCAAAGCAAAGTCCTACACAGTCTTTCCAAGAAAGATTTTTAAGTGTGAAATATCCGTCAATGGCTTTAAAAATGTCTTTTCCGGTTGTGTTACCTTGCAACTCAATCGAGGTCAGGAACTCCTCGGATAATTTTTTGTTGTCTTTATCTATGAATCGTATATAAACAAGAAGAATAGCTTTATTGGTAATATCTGAAGATTCATCAAGTTGTACAGCAAAAATCTTTGAGGAATGAATTTTCTTTAGAAGTTGGGTTTCAATATCTGATGCCATATCTTCAATTCTCCTACTAACGGTGTCATTGGAAAGAGGAATATTTTGCATTTGTTTAGCTTATTTATCACCTAAAATTGCTTTAGTTGCATCTAAGATACATGGTAAAACTAATTCCTCACCAACAGTAAAGGGTTTTTTGGTTTTTGCGATTCTAAGTGAAAGTTGATATGACGCCTTCAAAGTAGCTTTATCATAAGTTGAGTATGACTTAAGGATATTTTTTAACGAAATCTACATGTTTTCCGGCAATTTTTATGCTTTGTTTCAAAGTGTCTAGTTAATTTTGCCGGCTTTATTGCCTCATTACTTAATACCTCCGCACAAATTACACATTGAGGTAACTGGACACCAAATTCTATAATGAATGTAAATTCACATGCTATGTAGTCGGGATTCTACTTACGGTTAGCAGCCTTTCTTTTAGGACCAGTTTGAGTTAATATTGTGCTATCACTGGTAGAAAATCCTGCTTTAACGTTCTCAATATCCGTCTTCTTAAAAAAACCCGAAAGTTTTATCTGTTTGCTCATTTTAGTAAACTACAATCACCAAGCAAAAAACACGCACGGTCGTCACTTGACAGTTGAGTCAGCACTGCACTGAGTCACTGAGTAGTGGCGCGATCAAAGACGCAGTGCCCTGTACGTACATGACAGCGGCCGAAACTAAACGAAGATAACGGAACTAACTATTCGGCGCGTGAGGGAAAATACGCGGAAGATTGAGGCGAATGAGAGGGTCGATTCCCACTATACCTCCCGTTTACTTTCCATACACCTCCCATTAAAATTCTATTCTCACTATACGTTCCGTTTACTTCCCATACACGTTCCATACACTCTCCATTAATTTAACCACTATTCTCACTAGACGTCGCGTTTACTTTCCCCATTTAATATTCCACACCTTTTGTACCGGTTTAGTAACATTTTACCCTAAATTTTTAATTCGAATACACGTGTTTTTTCCGGCTTGAATGTGGTCTGAAGAAAATTTAATAATAGAAATGTAAATATACATGCGGACCAATGTAAAAAGGGTTATTTCACATTTTTGTTTTCTTACCGGCGCGCCGCGGCGTGAGAAATACAAAATAAGATTTACTATTTTATTTGGGCATAAGCCACAATTAAAGTTTGAAATCAAGTTTACCTGACGTTTCGACTTTCACTTCGGAAATCGTTATCAATATAAAAAACATTCATAAATTAAAAATTTAACTTTGTTTCTGGTGAAGCAACGCAGTTGGAACGAGCAGATAATATATAATTGTGTCACCGAAAAGCGAAAAATGTAACGCACAACTTGGAAGAACCTATAGATTTCTATCTTCGTTTCTGGTGAAGCAACGCAGTTGTAACAAGCAGATATATTATTGAGTCACCAGAAAGCGAAAAAGGTAACGCACAACTTGGAGGAGCCTATAGTTTTGAAGCAACGGAGTTGGAACAAGAGATATATTATAATTGGGTCACCAGAAAGCGAAAAAGGTAACGCACAACTTGTAGGAGCCTATAGTTTTCTAACTTCGCTTGTGCTGAAGCAATGGAGTTGGAACAAGCAGTTATAATTGGGTCACCAGAAAGCGAAAAAGGTAACGCACAACTTGGAGGAGCCTATAGTTTTCTAACTTCGCTTGTGGTGAAGCAACGGAGTTGGAACAAGCAGATATATTATAATTGGGTCACCAGAAAGCGAAAAAGGTAACGCACAACTTGGAGGAGCCTATAGTTTTCTAACTTCGCTTGTGGTGAAGCAACGGAGTTGGAACAAGCAGATATATTATAATTGGGTCACCAGAAAGCGAAAAAGGTAACGCACAACTTGGAGGAGCCTATAGTTTTCTAACTTCGCTTGTGGTGAAGCAACGGAGTTGGAACAAGCAGATATATTATAATTGGGTCACCAACAAGCGAAAAAGGTAACGCACAACTTGGAGGAGCCTATAGTTTTCTAACTTCGCTTGTGGTGAAGCAAAGGAGTTTGAACAAGCAGATATATTATAATTGTGTCACCGGAAAGAGAAAAAGGTAACGCACAACTTGGAAGAGCCTATAGTTTTCTAACTTCGCTTGTGGTGAAGCAACGGAGTTGGAACAAGCAAATATATTATAATTGGGTCACCGGAAAGCGAAAAAGGTAACGCACAACTTGGAAAAAGCTATAGTTGTCTAACTTCGTTTCTGGTGAAGCAACGCAGTTTAAACAAGCAGATATATTCTAATTGTGTCACCGGAAAGCAAGTAAGGTAACGCACAATTTGGAAGAGCCTATAGTTTTCTAACTTCGCTTCTGGTGAAGCAACGGAGTTGCAACAAGCAGGTATATTATAATTGTGTCACCGGGAAGCAAAAAAGGTAACGCACAACTTGGAAGAACCTATAGTTTTCTAACTTCGTTTCTGGTGAAGCAATGGAGTTGAAACAAGCAGATATATTATAATTATTGTGTCATCAGAAAGCGAAAAAGGTAACGCACAACTTGGAAGAACCTATAGTTCTCTAACTTTGTTTCTAGTGAAGCGACGCAGTTGGAACAAGCAGACATATTTTAATTGTGTCACCGGAAAGCGAAGAAGGTAGTCCCTGAAATGTTCAGGACTATATATCCCAGGGTGTATAAACGAATGGACACTAAATAGAAGAAAAAAGAATTGAACAACCACATAGCAGAATAGAGAGACACGTGTGGTCAAAATAGCAAGAAATAAATCACCAATCGATAGAAGTATCGGCCGAACAAGCAAAAAATGGAGTGACAATATTCCGTAGAGGTTATCAATCCGCCGATGAACCTGCGGAATTGCTTAAGAAGATATTGGATGAAGAAAATATTTTAATTCCTTGGCAACAGCCGTCCAAAATATTGCCGTCTTTAAATGTATTATCACTGTATTTTTTATTTTCAAAATTAAAAAGTCATGTCAGACAAGTTCTATAAATTTTTTAATTGTCCAAATTTTTCTCACCATGTATTCCCCCTATCCATAACCGCTACGTATTCCCCCAATCCATACTCTACCCGTACCCGACAAGTCACATCTTGTAGAAAAAAATACGTGGCTGAACCGCGAGGTAATAGCAATATTCACATTATCCATAGGGTAACCGAGACGTCGCCGAAAAATACGTGGCCGATATTGAACTCAATGCTTCGGGAATAGAAGGTAAACGTAACGAAAAGTGGGCATATACTATATGATTTGTATTTAATAATATTTTATGGAAACGGAATGCCATGCGTATTGAAAGTAAACGGGAGGTATAGTGAGAATCGACCCTTCAATCTGTGTTCAGGCGCGTTTGATCGTCTGGAAAAGTTTTGAGTTAAAAAAATAGGACGACGCATTAATTTACGTCTCACGAGCCAAGATTTAAATTGATTATTTTATGACTGTTCACTTCGCAGACCACATGAAAACCGAAGACCCTATTTGGCTTCGAAAGCCCTTCTACATACTCAAAAGGCTGTTCAAAAGTCTACAGCCATTTTCACCTTGGAGTTTAGATATTCTTATCATCACAATTTATATTCTAGGTTCACCCCTAGACACTTCAGAGACCTAGAAAAATTTAGAGCTTTCCTAAAGAAGGCAAGCTTTCTACTTGTATGAATTGTCTCATTCCGGGTAAAGGGAGTCTTCTGAGAATTAACTCGGAGACCCTGCTCCCATTACTAACCTTTGACGAATCCAAGAGCCGCCTGTGCGACCAAACGCAAATACACAAATACACAAATTTAAAACGTTGCGTCGTTGTAATATCCATAAAATATTTTAAGGATCCAGTAATAGAGATTATTTGTCACGATTAAAACGATTCTTGATCATTTTAGAGGTTGCGGACCATGAGAATTCATTGTTATGGATTATACAGGATATGCGAATGATTTAAATTTAATTTTATATATTAGTCATTAGAACAACAATTTAACCAACTATTTTACTTTTGTGTAAATTGATGAGATTTAGGTATTAATGGATCGATTTGAATAAGTGAGGTTTGATTAGCTAAGGTTAGGTTTGGTTAGGTTAAATTAACTTGAAATATGTTGGATGGATGACGAAAGGAAAGAATTCGATATATGAGTAAGAGAAGTGGCCGTGATTTGCAACAATTGTTTCTTTCTGATGTTTCTTCTATAACTGAATTATCCTTTATTAAGGGCGATACGGGCCTAGTTCTAATCTTCTACCACTCCGCAGTGTTACGTTTAGTTATCTTACGTTTTATTAGGTTCATTTTACTGAAAATATATATTCATTCAATTTGCATCACTTTTAAATCAGTTAATGTTAGATTAGATTAGGTTAGCTCAAACTATGACCGTCTGAATAGTAGCCCATGGTCCTGGAAGGTGGCTTATATGTATCTAACATCAACTTCAATAATGTCCCAGCAACTTTTGGGCTTTGAACACCGTTGGAGTCATGTTGCAGGAACACTGCATAACCGAGACTAATAGATGGTTTGGCCCATCTACTAGAACTAAGGTATGTTATGTTTTGTTTTAAGAAAGGTACCTAGATACTGACTAGCAAAAATGATCTTTGACGAAAAAGACAAAATTCTATAATTGAACTAGTAATGTGAAGAAATTATATTAAGGCGAAACGTTTTGGCAGAAGTATGTAATATTAGGATACTCGGCAAAATTATCGAGTTCAGAAATTTTAATAGTTTAGGCAAGGCAGCTTTTAGTAACTTCGTGGAGAATTGATCGCATCCAAGTCGAAGACGTCTTACACTTACTGTATAGAAGAAAAATACCAATCAACATTATACAAACCATCGAAAACATATACTTTCATAATCTAATAGAGGCAAAGATAAATGGAAAACTAACACAGTTTATATCAGTAAAAAGCAGAGTCAGAGAAGGTGACTCGTTAAGCCCACTTCTCTTTAATATAATATTGGACGAAGTAGTAGAAGCAGTACGTAAGGGTCATGGTTACAGAATGGGGAACAAAGAAATCCAAATATTATGTTATGCAGACGACGCCGCATCAATCGTGGAGACAGAAGACGATCTCCAAAGATTAATACACACATTCCATACAACAGCTAAGAATGATATGATTATGTCAGCAGAAAAAACCAAATGTATGACAACATCTAAATACCCACTACGATGTAAAATCGAAATTGATGGGAAAATTATAAAGCAAGAAGCAAGGTTTCGGTATCTGAGAATATATATAACCAGTTACGGAGACGTTGAAAAGGAAGAAGGAAAACAAAGCTTAAAAGCAAGTAAAGCGGCGGGATCTCTTAATGACACAATCTGGAAGAACAAACACCTAAGACAAAATACTGTAACGGGTAGTTCTTCTAAGGACGACAGACTTAGTAAAACACAAGTTAAAAATAAAGTAAACATATTAGAGATAATAATATACAGTTAAAAACAAATAAAATAAAATATAGCTCCGTCTTCTGCAAAGGAAAAACAATATTAAACTGTTTTATAGTTATCCGATCATAATCGAAACATTAAAATTATACGATAAACAGTATATTTATATATGTTACAGTTCAAGTTGATTATCCAGTTGGAGTTGACTCCAACTAGTTGGAGTCGACTCTAACGGCTGGTTTCAGTAAATGTTGATTATAGATATAAAATGAAGATTTATATTCAACATTTACTAGTAAAAGTCGACTCCAACTAGGAAAAGTATACTCTTCCCAATGCCATTTAGTAAAAGTTGATTCTGATTCACACAAACAGCCGATTCGAGAAATTAAATTAATGTTACTGAATACGTTCAAATTAGTCTAGGCTGTATCGTCGTCCCCGTTAGTGAAATTGGTCCGATTCGAATTTTTTGCACAAACTTACTCAAAAAGAGGTCCTTATAACAAATCTACTGGGTGCCAGGCAGTACCTTGATCGATAAATTGTTTAAACAATTTTTTTAGACAAATTCACAAAAATAATTTTTTCACTTCGAACAATTTTTTTAGATCATTTGAGTTATTCTGAGCAAAAAAAGGTATTTTGTGATTTTTCTCTAAAATTGATTGTTGTCGAGTTATACGCGATTTAAAATTTGAAAAATGCAAAAATAGCCATTTTCAAGGCTTAATAACTCGGTTAAAATCCATTATTATGAAAGTCAGAAAGTGACCAAATCAAAGTTTATAGCCCGCTGTACAAGATCCAGCAGAAATTGTTGTCACTATTTTTGACATTTTGCGCTCATTGTTGATAATTAGAAATAATATCTTATTAATGAAATAATGACAAAAATTTCTTCAGGATCTTATAGAGGTAGCTTTAATCTTTATACAGTGAGCACGTAAAGGTTGGAATAAATTCATTTTCTCGAGAATCGACGATTTTAGAAAGAAATCCGGAAACAGGTCAATTTTTATTTTTAAATTACGACTTTTTGGCATATATACCATAGTAGTGACGTCACCCATCTGGGCGTGATGACGTCATCGATGATTTTTTTAAATGGGAATAGGGGTCTTGTGATAGCTCATTTGAAAGGTAATTCAATTCTCTATTCAATAATATAACTAATAACATAATTTTTTATACAGGGTGCCCAAATCTTTTTATTTTTTTTTTATTAAATTTACTGACATTAAAAGAAGAATGCAAGTAATTTATTTAATTCAAAATACATTTTACTGCTCTCATAAAACAGAATAAAATGTTTATTTGAAAAATAATCATTGCTTTTCGCTTAAATTAAATGTTCAAACTGTCAAGAGGAAGGTCGGTGGCTGCTTTAATACTGAATTTAAGCAAAAAACAATATTTTTATTTGTCAAATACACATTATTTCCTGTTTTCTGATAGGAGTAAAATGTATTATGATTAAACAAATTACACACATTCTTCTTTTTGTCAAAAAATTTAATTCAAAAAAAATATTTTTTGGACACCCTGTATAAATAATAATGTTAATGTTTATATTACTGAATGAAAAATTGAATTACCTTTCAAATGAGCTATCAGATGACCCCTATCCTCATTTAAAAAAACGTAGATGACGTCATCATTCTAGAAATTAAATGTTACTGGAAATAATTATGTTCAAATTGTGATATTTATATTCTAGGCTGTATCGTCGCCTCCGATAGGTAAATTATTCCAGTTTGATTTTTTTGCACAAACTTACTCAAAAAGAGGTCCTTATAACGAATCCACAGGGTGTCAGATGGTACTGTGGTCGAAAAATTGTTTAAACAACTTTTTTAAACAAACTCACAAAAAAAATTCATTTAGGACAATTTTCTTTACATCATTTGGGTCATTCGGAGCAAGGTCAAAAGAGGTCTTTTGTGATTTTTGTGTAAAATTTATTGTTCATACTTGTTTATTGTTATATTTATTTCAAAATACAAAAATGACCATTTTCAAGGCTTAATAACTCAGTTTAAAAAATTATATTAGTCACCGAAAGTGACGAGAAAGTCACCGAAAGTCACGAGAAAGTCCGAAAGTCACCAAATAAAATTTTAACGACCCCCCTACAAGGTACTGAAGAAATTTTTGTTATTATTTTATTACTAATCGGTTATTTTTAATTATTAACAATGAGCGCTAGGAGCGTATTGACGCAGCTATCAATGTGAGTGCGAGTGAGATGCACCATTGCACCATTTTGACATTTAAAAAATCAAACTTCTGTTAAACCACAAAAACCCTTTTTTTGTAATTTATTGCTCACATGTCATCACCATGACAAGGCGAAAGTTCTTCTTCTTGTGGTGCTTTCTCCTTTAGTGGAGGTTAGCGACTACACTGCAGCACAATGCGGCTCTAAACAAAGATGTTGAATCAAGGCCGGTCCAGTCTCTGATATTTCTAAGCCATGAAATCTGGCGCCTACCGGGACCCCGTTTTCCTTCAATTTTACCCTGGATGATCAGTTGCGTGAGGCGGTACTTTTCGTTTCTCATTATGTGTCCCAGGTAGCTAACTTTTCTGACTTTAATGATTTTTAGCAGTTCCCTACCTGTACCTATTCTCCTCAGAACATATTCGTTGGTGGTGTGGGTTGTCCAAGGTATTTTCAAGTCACTTCTATAAAGCCAGAGTTCAAAGGCGTCCAACTTGTTCATCAGTATTGTGTTGTGTCCAGGCCTCCGTTCCATACAAAAGTATTGACCACACATAGTAATGCAGAAAACGACATCTAAGGCTGATATTAATGCTACTGTTACAAAATAAGCTTTTCATTTTGATAAACTCCTGTCGGGCTACCTGTACTTTCGCTCTTGACTTTTTGTTTATAATCAAGTTCAATTGTTGAACCAGCAATCAAGATATTTGTACTGGCTTACGTATACAAGCTGTTGGTGTTTCACATATTTATTGGAAGAGGTAAATTTTTGTTCCTTGATATTTTTATAACTTTGGTTTTCGCAGTATTGATCTTCATCCCCATTTTTGCACAACTCTCAGTATCCCTATCCAACAGTATCTGCAGACTATGGTCCGAATCAGTCATTAATACTGTGTCATCTGCATAGCGGATGTTATTTACTCTCTGACCGTTTATCCTGATTCCTTCTGAAGAGTGCGATAAAGAGTTCTCAAATATTACCTAAGAGTAGACGTTAAAAGTATGGGTGATAGCACACAACCCTGTCTAACATCTCGTTGTATTTCAATTGGCCTTGACGTATTACCATTGGTCTTTACGATTGCTGCCTGATTCCAATAAATAGCCTCTATAATTTTAGAATCTCTTTTGTCGACTCCGATGTTGTTCAATCTTTCTATCAAGGTCTTGTGCGTCAGGGTCTAGGACATTTCGCCGTCGCCGTTTCGCCGTCGCCATTTCGCCGTCGCCGTTTCGCCGTCGAGCCATTTCGCCGTCGCCGTTTCGCCGTCGAGCCATTTCGCCGTCGCCATTTCGTTGTTAGCATTCGTACTTATAATTTCGGGATGATCATTTTGTATATAAGTTTTGAATGGTTTTCGAACGATTCAATACTATCACTTTTGCATAATGAAGTTTTTTATTTTTGATAGAGTAAAAACAATTGAAATTGAAATCACTTTTCTCAATATTGTTTATTTCCGGAAATCTGATAATAGTCTAGCAACTTCAGCATTTTATTTACACTGATATTAAGTATAAAGAAAAGTTAGTATGTTATCACGTTCTTGCGACATTTAGTATAAAAAAAGTTAGTATGTTATCACGTTCTTGTAAACTTAACCAATGCCGGGATGGCGACGGCGAACTGGCTCGACGGCGAAACGGCCGACGGCGAAACGGCCGACGGCGAAACGGCCGACGGCGAAACGGCCGACGGCGAAACGGCCGACGGCGAAACGGCCGACGGCGAAACGGCCGACGGCGAAACGGCCGACGGCGAACTGGCTCGACGGCAAAACGGCCGACGGCGAAGTGGCTCGACGGCGAAACGGCCGACGGCGAAGTGGCTCGACGGCCAAACGGCGACGGCGAAATGGCGACGGCGAAACGGCGACGGCGAAACGTCCCAGTCCGTGTGCGTCACCCTATCGAACGCTTTTTCAAAATCTATGAAACAGATAAAAAGGTCTGCTTGCTTATCTTTGTGCCAGAGTTTGAAGACAGAATATTGCTTCTCGTGTCCCCATACTTTTCATGAAGCCAAATTGTTCTTGACCGGTGACCTCATCACATTTTTTATAATACAGTAGAATCTCGGTTATCCGCCATAAACAGGCCGACGGAAGAGCGAATAAGCAAAAATGGCGGATAATAGGGAGCGTTAAATGACACATAAGTTGAGCCCTTGATGATTTCCAGTCTCCGATAGGAGTGGCACAAGAAGAAGAAGAAGAGAATCAGTTTAATTTTGACTGACATTGTACATTGTAGATAGAATGATTTAGGATGAACGAAAAAAACTAGCGATTTTCATCTGCCTTGCTGATGTATCTCGTTTTGTTGCTGCCAATACTCGCCATCTTGTAGCATCATAATATCGACAGCTCTTTCTTCTTGTTGCTCGGAATGCTCGACTTATTTGATCTCATCTTAAAAGAATTTTACTCATTCTTTAATATTTTCAAAGTTATAAAAATTTGAAAAAAAAATTATTACTTAAATGGAGCGGCGGAAAAAACGGAACGGCGGATAAATAAAGGGCGGATAACCGAGACTCTACTGTATATTCTGTTCTGTATGATACGCAAGAAAAGCTTTAGAATGTTATTTAATAGACTTGTAAGGCGGAAGTCCTGGCATTATTTGGCATTCTTCTTTTTAGGTAGTGGTATGAAGACTGATTCAAGCCATATTTTAGGGATAGTCCCTGTATTATAAACATTATTAAATAGTCCAAGAAGAAGGCCTAACTTTCTCGTTGATTAACTTCAACAGCTCAGCTGGTTTTTCATCTTTTCCTACAGATTTGTTGTTTTTTAGTTGACGTAGAGCATATTCCAGTTCGGACTTCAGTATTGGAAGAGCTTCGTCGTTAGTCTTCCCACATGTTTATTTGTTCTTCAGGACTTGAAATCAGTTTGCCTTCTGCGTTGATTAGATTATTTAGTCCTTGTGAATATGTCGTGCTTGTGAATTCCTGAGTTTCTTATACAGATGGAAGTCATCATGTTTTTTTATATAAGTTTTCGATTTCTTCACATTGTTCTGTTATCCATTTTTCTTTTGCAATTTTTATTTTTTGTTTAATGGTTCTATTTAATGCTTTGTACATTGCTTTATGCTGTTTGAATTTTCTTCTTTTATCCATTAAATCCAATATTTCCTCTGTCATCCATCTTTGCTTCCGTGGTCGCTGTTTTGTGAGCATTTCAGTTGCCGTTGCAAGGGCGAGTCTGATTTCCTCCCGAAGGCGAAAGTTAAGGATGTTTAATTATATGAAAGTGTGCTAAAAAACAGTGCGAAAAATTAAAAGCCATTTAAAATACATTGTTACTTCAGACACACTTTAAGCCCTTCATGTACTGCTATCTATATTTACAATTTTCACACAATAAAACCTTTACTTACATAATATGAGATAAAGTAGTATAAAAATTATATGTAAAATATAGATATTATATAAAATTATATAAAATTATATAAAATTATATTATAAAAATATAGATAAAAATTATTTTTTTGAATTTAACAAAAATTGGTTAAACAATTTTTCGACCGCGGTACCGCGTGACACCCTGTGTATTTGTTATAAGGATGTATTTCTTTGAGTAAGTTTGTGCAAAAAATCGAATCAGAATAATTAACCTAACGGGGACGATGTTACAGACTCTACTAATAAGCAGTTAAAACGGTCAAGACAAAGAAACGCACACTCATCAAAAATGCACTTGAGATTCTCGTATAATCAACATTTACTGAATCGATCCAGAAAGAGTCAACTCCAACTAGTACAAGTTGATTTAAATTTTTAAAATCAACTTTTACTGCTCGTTTCAGTTGGAGTTGACTCCAACTAGTTGGAGTCGACTCTAACTGAGAATCAACTTGAACTGTAACATATACAATAACAATCTCGCTTCGTTAAATCAACATAGCCCTATATTCCGATCCGGAAATCATTCCTCGCTACTACCGCCTACTGCGATAACGATTATGGCAAGACCCACGTCACTACTATGGCGTCCGCCTAGGCATAGTCGCACCTCACATACGGTGCATCTTTTGCCAAGCCAGCTAATGTTAGTTCAATACGCTAGCAGCAGCTGTTCATTAGTTCAATACGCTAGCCACGACTGATTTTCTCATTCTCCTAGCTCGCCTTAAATATGCTCTCGATGCCCTCTCCTTCGGTTTCCCCCAGCGGTGCTATGCGACAATGCTGACACTCCTCCGGTCGTCTCTCGTAGAGCAGCTCATCGCTTGGCGAGGTGTCATATCGTTACAAGACAAAAGCAAGAATATATAAAGCCGCAATTAAACCTATATTGACATATACGGCGGAGAGAAGACCTGACACATCTAAAACGGGACGACTACTAGAAACAACAGAGATAAAAATACTTCAACGAATATCAGGAAGTCTGTTGGATAGGGAGAGAAGCGAAAACATAAGAAGATCATGTAATTTAGAAGACATAAATGGATGGGTGAAAAAACGAAAACATGAGTAGAACGAATACATTAGTAGAATGGTAGAGGATAGGATAGTATGAATAGCACGAGATAAGTCACCAAATGAACGAAGAAGTATTGGCAGACCAAGAAATAATGGTGCGATAATTTAAACAAATTAGGAGGCTAATATTGAAGAAGAAAACAGGCTTTAAAGCCTACAAACAAGAAGGAAGAAGAAGAAGGAGTGGCGAATTGAAAGTAACCTAAATTTGAATGACTAAAGAGATTTTCTGGAGGAACTAATGGGTATTCCGCAATTTTTTATTTAAAGATATGGTCAAATAACGTATATTTTGTTACTAAAAATACTGAAATACTTTAAAATAATGCTAATTTAAATATTCCACATACATAAAGCGCCACTATATATACGACCTTTCTGCATCTTTCTCATAACTTCTTCAGATTTCCAAAGTTATAATTACAGCTGTCACCACAGATCATCAGCGTGATAATGTATTTCGAATATCATTTGCTTATTATCATTTCAATAGAGAAGAGTCATAAATCATATTTATAACTACTATTCTTTCAAATTATAGTTAGATCATTGTTACTAAATATAGGTCTCGGTTACAGCATACGACCAGATGAAAAATTATAAAATTAATCAATACTCATTGTTCAATAACAACATTTGTAATCGATCGATAATCAGTTGACATTTAAATATCAGAAATTTATCATCATATGTTAGTCTAGTGAGAACATTTTTAAATTGCTACATGAGTTTTTGGTATGGATGTTGTTATTGATTATTCCGTTTGTTTAACGGTTTGCAATCATACAAAATTATGCTGTATACTGTTGTGAATATTAATATAAGAAGAATTAGACACAATAAAAATATTCATATCTTTGTTTTTGAAAAAACGGCAATTAGCTGTACTTATAATATCTTTAACCTCTGGCTCTATAGCATCTGGTTAACTAAGAGATTCATATGTGGGCTCACATCCATTCGTGCTAAACTGACTCTGAGAAAATCCTTTCGTTCCAGAATTGAAAGTTTCCTCAAGCCTTTATGGCTAAAAAAATTATATTACGTAACAAAAATATCATTATGCACAAAGAAATGTTATCTTTGGTCAATAGTTCTGTATGTTTGTAAGATGTGTACTAAAAGAAACAACTGCGTAGGTTGGAAGCATTTCAGATCAGGAGGCAGAAACTGTCGAATTCTGAATGAAGAATACACAACGGTAACTGATAAGTATAAGAACAAATACAACTAAAATTAGCCGTATACTAAGCCGCATTCAGACCGAACATATTGACCGCAGAACAAATTTTCAACTAAACAGCAATAATTAAAATGAGAGCATTGGGATGCAAGTTTATAATATACTTATTCGTCGATTTTAAAAAGTCTTATGATTCGATAGACTGAGGATTATTTCTGTCTAGACCAGAAGAAAAAGATCTGGATCTTAAAACAAGAATACTCAAGACAAACAAGAACAAACACGAAATCTAAAGTGAGATTCTTAAAAGGACTCTCAGAACTATTCAGCATAACTACGGAAGTTAGACGAGGAGATGAATTGTCACTAACGCTATTTAACGTTGAGTTACACCCGTCTCAAATTTTAAATGTACGTGCAATAACAGCAGAAATAACAAAAAGTAACCATAAATTGGTATTTTGCAAATTCAGAATGAAAATACATATCTTTTTCTTCTTAATGTGCCGAGACCGCTTGTCGATCGTTGCCTCTCATGTTGCACAGCATATTAAAAATCACTATCTTATTTACAGCCGCACGAAATAGTTCAGTACTAGTTTTCCCAAACCATTGGTGTAGGTTTTTAAGCCAAGAAGCTGTACGGCGGCCCACACTTCTTTTTCCCATTATTTTACCTTGCATGACCAGGTGTAGTATGTCATATTTTTCTGGGTGACGCATTATATGACCAAAGTATTCCGATTTGCGCCTTTTAACCGTGTTCACTACTTCGCAACTTTTATTCAAACCTTGCAAAACCTTTTCGTTTGTGACTCTTTCTACCCAACTGATCTTCAGAATATGGCGGTAGACCCACATCTCAAATGCTTCTAGGTTTTTTGAAAGCGATTCTGTCAGGGTTCATGCTTCAACCTCGTAAAGTAGTACTGGGAATATATAACATCGAACCATTCTTATGAAGTTCCAAATTTAGATAATGACTGCATAGGATTTTCTTAAATTTCATAAAACTTGTTCTTGCTTTGGCAATTCTACTTTTTATTTCTGTACTAGGGTTACAGCTTTCATTAATATGAGTACCCAGATATACAACATCACTTACTCGTTTAATTGAGTCATTACCGATTGTTACGTTATAGTTATTATTATTTACGGCTGCTTGTTTACTAATAACCATAAATTTTGTTTTTCTTGCGGTGAGTTTGAATCCATATATCGCGCAGAACGCCACCATTCGGTTCAAAAACGCTTAAAGATATTCAATTGATCTTGTCACTAACAAGGTGTCATCTGCGTATCTAATATTGTTCATAAGCATACCATTAATGAGTATGCCCTCTTTTGCGTTTTCCAACACTTCATTTAAGATTGTCTCAGCGTAAAGATTAAACAACATTGGAGACAATATACAGCCTTGTCGAACTCCATGCTTGATTTTTACTTTTTAGAGCACTGATTCCCAACCCTAACACATGCAGCCTGGTCCCAAAACAAATTTGCGATTATTCTAATGTCCCTACCGTCCAGACCGGTAGTCTTGAGAATAGCATTTTTTCATGGCGAACTTTTTCACAGGCCTTTTCAAAATCAATCGCGCACATGAAAACGTCATGATTTACATCTCTGCATCTTTGAATTAAAACTTAGATTGCGAATAGTGCATCACGCCTTCCAATGCCACAGCGAAAACCGAATTGAGTATTTGAGATTTTTTCCTCAATTTTTCTATATATTCTTTGATGAATTATGCTGAGAAAAGTTTTCAATACATGACTCTTATTATTCAATTAGGCTGATGGTGCGATAGTCGCTGCATTTTGCGGCTCTGCATTAAGTTGAATAATTTCGTAAGTATCTTAATGCCCTCGGTACCTAAAAGCTTTAGTGATTGTACGTAAATTCGATCTGGTCCGATCGCCTTGCCATTTTTTGCGTTCTTTATAGCGTATTGCACTTCTTCCTTAGTTATTGGAGCACCGCTTATGTCATTTAGCGTTTCTAGTTCGCATCTTTCATCATCGAATAATTCCTTTATATATTCAGTCCATCGTATTGTTTGACCTTCGATATCGATTCTAATTTTTCCGTTTTTATTCAGTCCTGCAACTTCTTTCAGTTTTTTGTGCATATTGTATGCGTCATAGATACGATCGTAGTTCTCAATTTCTTTACATTGTTGTTTATGCCACTCTGATTTAGCTGATCTTATGTTTCTTCGAATCATGCTGTTTAGCTTTTTGTATTCTATCAGATAAGCATTCTTCTATTTTCTTCTTGCATCCATTAAATTCAATATCTCTTCTGTCATCCACTGTTGCTTATTCCTACGCTGATTTTCCATTAGATGGTCTTCTTGGACTTTTTCCAGTGTTTCTTTGCATGACTCCCATAATTGTTTTTCTAAATTTTTATTTCCCAATTTCCGAAACTGATCTTCTAATTTATCGGTTACTATTTCTTTCACTTCCGCATCTGAAAGTTTATCTTTGCTGATCCAAAGAGATATTTTGAGTTTTTTAATCTTTTTAAATTTTAGTAATACTTTAGCTGCTAGTAAGTTATGGTTGGAGGGTACATCCGCTCCTGGATATGCTTTGGTGGATAAGACAGCGTTTCTATATATTTTTGATATACAAATATAATGAATTTGATTTCTTACTATTCTTCCACAAGTGTCCATAGGAGATTTCCAGGTGTAAATTCGTCGCTTAGGCAAGTCAAAGAAAGTGTTGGATATTACCAATTGTTTTTCTACGCAAAATCTAAGCATTCTAACAAAATCAAAATACATATAGAATACGTAACAAAATACCAGAGTCGTAACAAAATACCAGAATATACCACAAATCATAAAAAGAAGAAAACTAGAGTACTTTGCCCACGTGATCAGAAATCCGAAATATGATATGCTACATGTAATTATCCAAGGAAAGATAGAGGGAAAGCCCGGCCCCGGACGCAGAAAAATATCCTGGCTTAGAAACCTCCGCCAGTGGTATGGAGTGAGCACCACGACACTATTTAGGTCAGCTGTGGACAAAGTAAAAATTATGCGACTGATCGCAAATGTTTTGGGAGGACAAGCCACTTAAAGAAGAAGAAGAATACACCACCCAGATAAAAGTCAAAAGCTTATCGGATGACTCCACAAGATACCTACTCCAAACAAGAATAACAGAAATAAGCAGAAACATAATTATCACAGAAAGTGACGGAGTCAAAGAAAGCTGGACAAAAATTAAGTCTAATATCTTAGCCTCAGCCAAGTTCTTGGTGAAAGAAACATTAATAAAAAATAAATCGCTCTCAGAAAATAATACACAGCCATCATCTAGATCAGGAAATCAGGGGTCATCTATTAGTTTCCCTGAGGGTCCGTTTCGAAAATCTATGACACTTCCGGGGTCCGGATTTATACTGCCTGTGTCTGGCTGTTCTAATTCGGTTTCTTTGCGGATTCTTGTTAAAAATATCCCCTATAAACAAATCAGAAGGGTGCCGGGCGAAATTTTTGGGCAGAAATTGTTTAACATTTTTTTAACAAATTCAAAACATCACCTTTTTGCCACCGAAAATATGTTTTTAGCATTTTTGGGTCACCCTAAACAAAAAAGATCTATTTTATTAATACTGAAGAGTTTTTCGCATCGCAAATGCATATTTTCGCATTTTTCAGATTTTAAATCGCTTATAACTCGAAAACTAAAAACTTTTCAGAAATATGACAAGAGACCTTTTTTGTTTATACCCAAGAAACCTAGAAATACATTTTTTGAGGCAAAAAAGTAATTTTGAATTTGCTTAAAAAATTGTTTAACCCTTCTGATTTGTTTAAAGGGGACATTTTTGAACAGGAATCAGCAAAGAAATCGAGTCAGAAACATTTTTAATACGAAAGTATCCTCTCACATGGACTAATATGGAAAGGAAAACTAATAATATCTGACTGTTTTTTGGTTACTGTATGTATACTTTTGTGTAAGTTTTCCTGGTGCAATAAATAAAATATAAATTCATTGTGTACTGTTTTGATGTTATTATCAGTATATTTTGAAAACAGCAGTATTGTAAATTGTTAGGTACTGAGAATATTTTAAAAGTTAGAAATTTACATTTTGAATGCTAATGAAGGTTTTAGATATCTTTAATTTGGAGAAAGGAAACTGAGGACTTTAAAATAAATAATCATAGTACAAAATGCTAATTAACATGTTATCTTTTCTACATTAGTTTCAATGCATGTTGTTTGTGGCAAACTTATTAAATCTGGAAATTATTTTAATTAAATGCAAATCTGAAAAATATATGCACATCTGAAAATATATAAAAAATGCATATACATACTCATACTTAACTTATAGTAGAGAGCAAATAAATATAAAAAAATGCACATGACAATTTTATATTACAGTTTACTTAATTTTAAAATTAATGATTAGTAAGTATAACAATAAGGGGGACAACTCTTTACAAAATTAAATTATCAGAGCGAAAAATGACATTTTTTATGTAAAACCTGTCTGAAGTTTGGAGTGAGTTTAGTGCAACTGAGTCTCATTAAAGAGTTGAGATATTCATCTGTTAAATGAGATCTCTACCGATTTTCAACAAAGTTCATTCTTGATAAAGTGGCTTCGCACACATAAGTTGAGTCAAACATAGTACACAATTTCATGGCCGAATATTTTCAAAATTGCCAAACACTAGGTATATTCTGAATTTATTGACGGTCCGCACAAAACTAGCCCACGGTCCGGATGCGGACCGCGGTCCCCTAATTGGTGACCCCTGATCTAGATTAAGACACTACATAAATAGGCGAGGAAATAAAACACTAAAAAGCACAAAATTTACAAATTTTTCCCTGTAAGACGAATCCCTATGCAACTTGTTGTATTCGATTGGAGATGGTGTCAGGAAAGTTTGTTAACAAAATTCACGGTGATTAATTAAAAAATTCATTTTATGTAGAAGAGAAGAGAATCTCCAAAATGCGAAGAAAATGGAAAATTTGCAACTAGGAAAATATCGACAGAAATGAGATCAATTTGGTTACTCGGGGGTTTTCAAATTCGCACAATGTAATTGGTTCTTGAGATACCTGCTGCCCATGATGGACTTGGTTTCCTGGAGTTTTATGTTTTATGGTACTTTTATTCGAAATCAGTCGAAAGTCATTACTACGGGGGCTTCCGAGATCTCTGAACACGGATATGATAACCACAATGGTTTTTGAGCTATCTGTACCCAGGGTGGACCTACCAGGACCTACTAGGTTAAACCTACCAAAAATTGTAGAAATAATTATTAAAAACTTTAACTTATTATTATACAGATTATAATAACATTTTAAGAGAGTTCGGTCCTGGCAGGTATACTAGTTGGTGCGTATTTGTCAGCTCCAAACAAAATAGTTATTTAGATAGTAGCTAATGAGTAAAAAATTTTTATTTTCGCATATATAAGTGTATTATAGTGCGTTCAATTATTGTACGTAAGTACTCTTTAAAATTATATAAAGCCAAGTTATTTCACTGGAATTTATTATTTATCAGAAGTCGGTTTGATACAAATAACCCTAAACACGTTTATTCGTTATCTATAACGACATGATAAAATCACCTGTTGTAAGACAGGTCCGTATTTCAGGATTTACTTAGTTTTGAATAATAAATAAAATATGTCAAATCCGACTGCCGGGACTTCTGACTACAGGAGCGCCCAAATGGAAAACACTACTAAAACTTATTCTACTGCTTTGATTGAACAACAATTTCCAACAAAAGAACAAGCCATTGTATTCCCATCCATTGAAAACCTTAAACTTCAAGATTATCTGATTTCACTAGGAAAGTTGATCGAGCCCAAAAATATCCTATTTTCCTCAAGGCTTTCTAACAACAGAGTGTGTATGTACCTTGCAAACAAAAATGTCGTTGAAAATTTCATGAATAACTATGGAGGATCCATAGAAATTAATAACCAAAAAGTCCAAGCACGCAAACTAATCACTCCATCACAAAGGCTAATTCTGTCAAACGCTTGTCCCTCCATACCGCATGCTGTATTAATTCAAGAAATTGAAAAATTGGGCCTTCAACCCATGTCTCCCATGTCATTTCTCAAGATAAGCGCCGGTTTGCCGGAATTCAACCACATTTATAGTTTTAGACGACAAATCTTTATCACACCACCGCTTGCCCCAATACCTGAATCCATATTAATGAATTATGATAACACCAACTATAGAATTTATTTTGCACAAGATTCCTTGATCTGTTTTTCATGTAAAAGGCCAGGCCACACTGCAGCAAATTGCAAAACAATCCAAGAATCAGTTTCTGAAAATTATAACCAAAACCCCCACTCCCAATCATCTTCGCAACCCATACCTTCCGAAATACTTTCAACCAACCCCTCAAAAACTCCAACCTCACAACCAATTATCAATATAGATACAACCCAGTCCACACAAAATAGCTCAAAACGCAGTTTGGATGACATTGTTACACCTCCTCTAGCGCAAGATGCTAATTCAGAAAACCAAAGTCTTGAACCATTTGTTAAACCTAATGTTGCTCCAGCTAAAAAACCAAAGAAAAGTAAGGGAAAGACTCCAACTCACGTACTCATGGAACCGACCAAGGCATTCATCTCAGAGCAAAACCCTTCATTTGTTCTTGATTTTGATCAAATATCCGATCTATTTGAAAATGTTTATGGTGCACAGGACCCAGTCAGCATCATAAAAAACTACACTAGCGAATTTGAAGCTTTAGTGAAAATGCTAACAGCAATATACCCGTATTTCAAACAAAGATCGATTAAAGCTAGATGTACAAAAATTAGAAAGAAACTATTGAAGCATTTACAGATGGCTTACTCGGATACTGAGGCATCAGAGACTGAAAGTGAGTTTTCTCAAGAATAGAGTCATGAACTTCTGTGACAATCCCAAATTTCAGTTTTATTTATTATAAATGGGCTTCTCATCAATTTTGCAGTGGAACATTAACGGTTTCTATAATAACCTTCCAATGCTCCAAATAATTCTGTCCAGACACAATCCAGATATAATTTGTCTTCAGGAGACTAATTTCAAAAATGAAAACATACAAGCTTTAAAAAAATTTAAAAATTACTGCAAAAACAGAACTAACCAAGATAAAGCCAGTGGTGGAGTAGCTATCTTTGTAAAAAAGTCAATTGAAACTACAGTAGTTCCTCTCCAAACTAATCTAGAAGCAATTTGCATTAAAGTTAACTCGAGTCCAAATATCTACGTTTGTAACTTATACTTACCTTCATCAACGCAAGTAGACTCAGAAGCATTAACTGAACTCTTACAACAAATTCCCCAACCCAGGCTTATTTTGGGCGATTTTAATGCTCACAACTTTTCATGGGGCTCTTCTACTATAAATACCAGAGGAAGATTGCTGGAAGAGATATTTGAACAGTCCAACCTTTCAGTCTTAAACGACGGCAGACCCACTAGATTTAATATACAGAACGGTGAATCTTCATGTATAGACCTTACGATATGCGAACCAGGTCTGACCCCACAGCTCACCTGGGATAGGCTGGATTTCTTGTATAACAGTGATCACTACCCAATTTTTATTCATAACAACAAAAACCAACGTGGACGGACATTTACCCCAAAATGGAATTTAAAAAAACCTAACTGGAATCTTTTTTCAAATTTAGTCGAAAGCAGTATGACCACATTTAAAAGCACCTCAAACATAGACGAGACCCTTAAGAACATTGTTACCATTATCACAGAAGCAGCAGAAAGAGCAATAGGAAAAACTTCATACATAAAACAACGCAACCCCGTCCCATGGTGGAACCATGAATGCAAAACAGCAGTTGAATCTAGCAAAAGAGCTTTTAACAAATACAAGCGCTACAAGACTCTCGAGAATAAAATTGAATATACAAAACAACGTGCAATAGCCAAGAAGACAACTAGAAATGCCAAACGCCAGTCATGGACTCAATATGTATCAACGTTAAATGCAAACACTCCCATGACTGAAGTATGGAACAAAGTCAGAAGAATATCTGGATTAAACAGCAATCAGAATATCAAAAGCCTCGAGAGAAATGGAAAGGCAGTTACTAGTAATACTGAGATTGCTAAAATCCTTGCTAACACATACAAAAACCGATCCAGTAATATTAATTATAAAAAATCTTTCATTAATTACAAACAACATGAAGAAAATAAGAAAATTAGCATTACTCCTAACACAGATGAACCGTTAAATTTACCCATTTCTCAATTAGAGTATACGGAAGCATTATCAAATATTAAAGAAACTAGCGCTGGCCCGGACGATATTCCTAGTATTTTTATTAAACACCTTCCAGCGAGCGCTCACAAACAACTTCTAGATCTGTTTAACATTATTTGGCTTCAACACAAATTTCCTGAAAAATGGCATGAATCCATAGTAATACCTATACAAAAACCTAATAGTATTAAGACAAGTCCCGAGTCATACAGACCGATATCTTTAACATGCGCCATGTGTAAGTTACTAGAAAAGATTATTAACAATAGACTAAGATGGCACTTGGAGAGACAAGATTTGATTATTCCAGAACAAAGTGGTTTTAGAGACCAAAGGTCAACTATAGATAATATCATAGATTTGGAGAGTGACATTTCTGAAGCATTCGCACTAGGGGGTAAATGTCTAGCGGTTTTCTTTGACATATCAAGAGCTTTCGATACAGCCTGGCACGACTATATAATAAAAAAATTACATAGTTGGAACATTCAAGGTCACAGCCTATTCTTTATTAAAAATTTCCTTCAAAATAGAACTTTCAGAGTTAGGACAAATAACATAACATCAGATATAATGTATCCAGAAAATGGTATCCCTCAAGGCTCGGTTATAAGTCCTACTCTCTTCATAGTGGCAATCAATGATATCCTCAAAAACCTAAAATCGCCTGTAAAGGCACGAGTCTACGCAGATGATCTTGTAGTTTTCTGCAAAGGTAAAAATATACAAAATATATTTCGTCATACACAGAACTTTATACAAGACTTAGAAATCTGGTCACAAAAAACAGGTTTCTGTTTTTCCGCTGAAAAAACTCGCTTCATCTTGTTTTCAAAGAGAAACGTCACAAATATCCCCAACCTAAGACTATGTGATGAAAACCTAAAGCGTGCAACGTCAATTAAGTTCTTGGGCATGACATTCGAAGAAACCCTAAGCTGGAAACTTCATATAACAAATCTGATGTTATCTTGTCACAAGCGACTAAATCTTCTACAAACTCTGGCCAATAAAGAATGGGGTGCGGATCGCCAAACACTTTTAATGTTATACAGAACATTAATCAGATCAAAATTAGATTATGGGTCTACTGTGTATTCTACAGCGGCTAAGACGCTGCTGAAAAAACTTGACAGTCTTCACAATCTCGCTTTACGTATAATATCTGGAGCTTTTCGCACAACACCAATCGAAAGTCTGTATTGTGAAGTTGGAGAACCCTCCTTAGAAGACAGAAGAGTTTATTTAAGTGTAGCATACGCCGCAAAAATCAGGTGTAACTCAAAAAACCCTACTATACAAAATTGTTTTACAGAAAAGTTCCCAAATCTCTTCATAAATAAACCAAGAACGGCCAAACCCTTCTACGCAAGAATTAGAAGCTACTTAAATCAAATAAACTATGCGTTCCCAGAATGCTTTCCTTCCAAACTGTCCTCAATTCCTCCGTGGCAAATAAAGAACCCTCAGTGCCTAACACACCTCATTTCTTTCGATAAACATTCAACAAACCCACAGTTAATCAAATCCGCCTTCAATGATATACTCCGCAATTACAAGGAGTATACACAAGTATACACCGATGCATCTAAATCAAATGAAGGCACTGGTGCTGCAGTCATAACCCCAACATCAACAAATAAATACAAACTCCCTTCAGAGTACTCTATTTACTCTGCTGAATTATACGCTCTATACCAGGCCACCCTTGCTGTCAATGCGTCCAGTAATACCAAATATATCATACTCACAGACTCTCTAAGTTCGGTACAGTCAATCCAATATGTCTACCCATCTAATCCTTTGGTCATCAAAATAAAACAAGAAGTTCATACCGCTCAACTGAATGGAAAAATTATCATATTCCTCTGGATACCATCCCATATTGGAATTCAAGGAAATGAAGAGGCAGACAACGCTGCAAAAGAAGCTGCAACTAGTGATAGTGCGGAGTGTACGGAAACATTTACGAGTGCGGATGTGAAAGCGGCGGTCAAACGTAAAGTGCGGTATATGTGGGAAGAAAAGTGGAAAGTGTCATCGGCCAAGCTACGCGAAATTAAAAAATCGATAAAACCCTGGCCAACATTACCAACAAGCCGGAGAGACCAGGTAATATTAACGCGACTCCGATTGGGTCATACGCGATTAACTAATAGTCATGTTTTTTCCTACAAACAAGAACCAAGATGTGACAACTGTGAAGAAAAGTTAACAATCAAACATTTATTGGAGAATTGCGCAGCATTAACGCCAAAGCGCATATTGTACAATATACCAAACAAACTGAGTGACATTTTAGGCCTACAGTGCAATATGTCAAATTTAAAGAGGTTCCTAAGTGCAATTAACATTTTATACAATATATAAAAACACAAATGTATTAAAAATTATTGTTCACCACTATTGTTTCGCTAATAGCCAATTTGGCTGATGCGATTTTTGTTAATAAAAAAAAAAAAAAAAAAAAAAAAAAAAAAAAAAATAACATTTTAACTCGATTCGGTGTAATATTGAGTTACAGCTTTAGTCTTGTTTAATTTTAATGACAAAGGAGAGATAATATCAATATCTTAACACATATCGTTCTTTTAAGTACATTTATACTTAATAGCCTATTAGCACACCTTTAAACAACTGATAAAATAATACATGCTATGATTCATTGTAAACATTTACCAAAGATAAGACAAATACTCAGGTATTCCTTATTACTGTAAACTATTTTTACAGTATTTTAAAAGTAAACGATAGGAGTAAATGACCCTCCAAACTGCTTATACAGAATTTAAATTCTCGTAATGTCTTTATTACAACAAGTAAACGTTTGACTTTATCAATCTTGAATCTTTATAGTCAACTATACTAGGTAAATAAATTTTAATCTGCAGTGGTAACGGTATACGCAAGCAATCTAAAAAATTCAAATGGCATTAAAGTTAATGAGTGTTTAATAGTGTACCAAAGTTTAAAAGCAATTTTTATAGACATTCCTTTCAACCAAATGATGATATTGCCAATGATGAATAACAATGTATAAAAGTAAAATCAGATGAAAGATGAAAATGATATCAAGTAACAAAATGAAATAGATGGCGACATAAATTACACGCAACTCGTTTGCAAAAAATATACCATTTTCATGAAACTAGACAGACGGGAGCTTCAGCGTACTTAAATAAGAAATTGTATTTGAGATTAAAAATTAATGGCTATATTACCTCTGACAAGACGTAATAGCGAAGCAGGGTGCATATATTGCAATTTTCATAATAGAAATATCTAACTACTATAGTTTCTTTAATCGGCCGATTTGCGCTCTCTTGCAATATAATTTTAATTTCATTCTACAATAATAGTCTGGTGAACCTACCTGACTCAAAATCTGTGGGGAAGGAGGAAGACCCAACCCTTCGGTCCTAACTTAACTTTCGGGTATTTCCGTCTTTAGACATTAATTTTCGTAATATTATCAAGAACCACATACTTCAGTGGTGTATTAAAATAAATTTAAATGTTAAAATTTAAAATAAAAGCTTATCGCAATTTTTACTATATCTACAAGGCTACAAGCAAGTAATTAAAACAAAATTATCCATGTTTCTATATGTGTTTCTATAATGAGAATTATAAAAATAAATAGGCATTGAAATCTAAAAGCCGTGATTTTTTTAGCATTATAAAGTGAGTACAAAGACACACATAAAATTTTTTTGTGTTTCCACCTTCCAATTGCTGTGCACATAATCTAGACTATATCCATTTTTTTTTATAGTTTTATGATTTTTTAAAACTAATTCTACTAGCCTAACCGTTACCTGATCGTTATGGTAGAATAAAATTAAACGTCGATTACAAGAGAGCGCAAAACGGTCGATATAAGAAAATAATTAGCTATACATCTCCATTAAGAAAGTGTTAGAGCGCAAACCGGCCGATTTCTGGTAAGGGCGCAAAACGGTCGATCGCATACCGGCCGACACCCTTTTACACTACAATTATTAATAAATTAATTACTACCTACACATTACAACTGGGTAGTTTAAAATCAATGATATTAGTTAACATAATACTGGTAGGCCTAAATCCCGCATAACAAAAAAAAGTTTATTCATAGCAAGCTGAAAATTTGTTAATAGCTTAATAGTGACAAACTAGTCGAACAAATTTTTGATGAATGGGAACATTGGAACAGGGGAAGTTTTAATTGTGGAACGTGATTTTAATTGTGGAACTTATCATTCTGGCAACTTTGTGATTTTCAAAACTAACAGGTTGTTTTTAAGTTTATTCAATAGCAAACTTTATACAGGGTGATTGATCAGTGGGGCAAAGCTCAACAGATCCGCTATAGTAACAGGTAGAAATAAAATTTAAAAACAAGAATTGTAGCCAATTTTGAGCTTCACATTACAAAATTAGTTAGAATATTACAGGTTGTATTTACAAAGTTTTAACCAATTTTGTGTGAAAATCGTAACAAGTTCAACTCCCTGTATAAATAAAAATAAGCACAAAAGCAATGGTTTATTAATGCCATATTTTTTTATTTATTGTCAAAATTTTCAAGAATTATTGACATTGCTACTTTTCTTTATATCAAATATAGGGTGAGTCAAAACGCAAGTACATTATTTTCTCAGTAATGTTAAATAGAACACACTATATTTTATATCATTATTGAAAAGTAACATTACCGTACTTTAATTTTTATATAACATTCCCTATGTCCAAATTTATTAGTTTTCGAGATATTTTCATTTTTCAGAGCAAATTATTTTAGGTGTCTAAATTTATCTAAATTTTAAGTAAGCCATGACTGAATTGACAATTGACGATTACTAATTATTATCAGTCTGGTAATCAATGTAACAATGTAGCAAATAAAGAAATAAAAATAATTGATTAGTAATACATTTTAGAAAAAAAAAACCACAACATGTAACATTTTTGAAACAATTAAAAAGTACTTTTTTATGTAAATGTTACAAATAAAGAAAGAAAATTATGAATAAATTTTCCAAAAAAACACACACAAACACAAAATACAACATTTTGTTGAAGACAATTAAACACTACTTTTGTATGTAAATGTAACAATGTAACAAATACAGAACGAAACATAATTTATCAGTAATACATTTTGCAAAAAAACATGTCTGAAAAAATTAGAAGCTACTTTTAATAAAATATTTTTAATATTTAATCACAAAAGGTGTTCAAAATTACCTCCTAACACATTATTTATGCACGCCTAAAAACGATCATTGAATGAGCTGCTTACTCTACGATGCATTTGTAAATTAACACATCGAAATACACTTTGTATTCTATTTTTCATCTCATCCCTTGTTGTTGGAGGTATTTTATAAACTTCATTATTAACGTAACTCCAAAAAAATCAGTCCAGTTTATTAAATTCTGGTGATTTGGTTCCAATAGACGCTACTGGTCCATTGAAAAATAAAAATATCTCGAAAACTAATTAATTTAGACATAGGGAATGATATACAAAAATTAAAGAACGGTAATGGTACTTTTCAGTAGTGATATAAGAAACAGGGTGTTCCATTTAAAATTACTGAGAAAATAATGTACTTGCGTTTTGACTCACCCTGTATTTGATATAAAGAAAATTAGCAATATTAATCATTCCTGAAAATTTTGACAGTACGTAAAATAATATGGCATTAATAAACCATTGCTGTTTTGCTTATTTTTATTTATACAGGGTGTTGATCTTGTTACGATTTTCATATAAAATTGGTTAAAACTTTGTCAATACCCTCTATAACAGTGGTTCTCAATCTTTTTGAGTCATGTACCACAAAATACTTTTTAATATTTTTGGTACCACCTAACTGAAATAACTACCTATCTAGATAGGTAATCTAATTAACTGTAATAGTGGTGATTTTGATAGTTTTGCGTTTTGTGTACCACCGCAAATAATGATGTGTACCACCAGTGGTACATGTACCACAGATTGAGAACCGATGCCTATAACATACCCACCTTTATATTTTTGTGATGGAGAAGAACACAATTTTGAGAACAGAATTTCGAATTAAAAATAAAATATAGGGTATTCCATTTAAAAAACATAAGTTTGGACTTATCCCAATGTGTTAACGAATACCCTAACAAATTTAGTAATATTCTAACTAATTTTATAATTTTAAGCTCAAAGGTGGCTAAAAATTTTGTTATTAACTTTTATTGCTATCTATTACTATAGCGGCCCTATTGAAATTTACCCCACTAATCATCCACCCTGTATATGAAAAAATGTTTGTCCGAAAATTATTTTGGGCATTTTAGTAAGACCGACACGTAGAACATGTCTAATGACAGGAATTATGTTGGTGATAAATAGCAGTCTGATTTTTTGCATAAGAGTTTATTGAAAGAGTCACAAATCAATTGGAATTTATGTCCGATAAAATACAAGGACGTTTTCGTAGACAGCGTTCGAAACCTGAAACCCGTAACCAATTAAAACTTCCCCTATTCCGGTGTTTACGTACATCAAAGTTTGTCCGACTAAACACCGTTAAGCTATTAACAAATTTTCAGCTTGCTATTAATAAATGTTTTTTTGGTACGTGGGATCCAGGCCTATGGGATTTGTTGGGTTATAATAAAAATAAAAATCAAACTTAAGTCTCACTACAAACTGATACGTTTAGTGAACTAGGCTTGTTCAATTGATCCAAAAAAAAATTATAGACAAACGTATCTACAAATAACAATTATCATTATAATAAAGGCACATATTCCATTGTTTCACTAACCGATGCATACCCTGTTTCTTTTTCTTCTTCTTCTTTTTGTATAGACGTGACTTTGTCTGTTTTTTCAATGTGCCTCTAGTAAGTTGTCGTTCCATGGTTTTCGTGGTCTTTCCACTGATCGTCTTCCTATTGGGGAACCGTCTCTCGCTGTCCTGACTACCCTATTTGTTATCATTCGGCTTATGTGGTCATTCCATTCTATTCTTGTGTTTCTTACCCAGTTATTAATGTTATCCACTTTGCATCTCCGTCGTATATCTGTACTTCTAGCTCTGTCCCATAGAGTCACACCAACGATTTTTCGAAGGGTTTTCATCTCCGCTGTTTCGAGCAATATTTTTGTCCTCTCTGTGTCGGGTCGTGTTTCTGTCGCGTATGTCATTATTAGTCTGATGACTGTTTTGTAAATTCTGCCTTTCATTTCTTTTCCGATATTTTTGTTTCTCCATATTGTGTCATTCAGGCAACCCGCGGCTCTGTTTGCTCTATTCACTTGATCTTCCACTTTTGTTTCGAGCCTTCCGTGGCTAGATAGTGTGATGGCTAAGTATTAAAACTACATCACTTGTTCTATTATCTGACCTTCCAGCTCCAATTTACATCTTATTGGATCTGCAGTTATAACCATGCATTTTTTCTTTTTTGGGGAAAATAAAATGTTAAATTTTCTGGTGGTTATGTTAAATTGGTGCAGCATACGTTGTAAGTCATCTTCTATTTGAGATATTAGTATTGCATCGTCTGCATAGCAAATTATTTTAAGTTGTTTTTCTCCCATTTGGTATCCTTTTTTGGCTCTTACTTTTTTATTATTTCGTCCGTGATCAGGTTGAATAATAAAGGACTCAAGGAATCCCATTGTCTTATCCCATTGCCGGCTTCAATTGGATCAGTTAGTTCATCTTCCACTTTTACTTTTATTGTGTTGTTCTGGTAGATGTTTAAAGGATGTTTTTGACTGTAGCTCGAAGACTTCTTTTACGGTATTCTCAATCTAAAAAGATTACCTTTTAACGCTCCCAGCTCCCATTTTCAGTAGCTCCCTGATGTGAAAATCTTAGAGCGATAAATCGGAACTATAGGATGAGTGCTGTAATATCCTCCATTTCTTTCGTTGTAATTTCTTTTACTACATTTGCGACGTAAGGCCGAGCATTGTGGTGCTCTGGACGTTTTCGTCATATTGCTTGGTAAACCTTGTTTGAAGTTTCAATATACAGGTTTTTGTTGATATGCACTCTACGTTCTCTAAACTCTATGAGCAACGGCCCTTCATGGTTGAAAAAAAATGTAACATGACATAGCCCTCAGAAGGTTGAACTTTGTACGACCACACGCTGATTATATTTGGATGGATTTTTGACATCAAACGCCATTTTTAAGTCACAATACTTAAAATCGCAGTCAAATACAAATGACAGAGACTGATAAGTATGACGTTTATAAACATCACATAAACAGAAATGTTAGGGTATACGCTGTGAGCTCTTAGGTAGAGGGGATAATTAAAAATTCGCGAGCGCCAGTAGTGACAAGTTTGTAAACCTTTACTGGAAATTTGCTTTTTGACGTTCTGCATTAAGAGTTGCATATTATAGCTTTTAAATGTCTCACGAAAGTTGTTGTATTAAACAGTGTCGAAATACTGGTTACAATAGTAACTGTGTATTCAGTATTCTACAACTTTCCTGTCGCTAAGCATAAGGTGATTCAACGACAAAAATGGATTGATGCAATTAGAAAAAAGTAAGTAAACACAATTTTAATTTTAAAACGGTAGAAAAATTTGAGCTAAAGGATCAGTTAGCACACTCTCGAAATTTGACGGTTTCAATTTTACAATCCAATCCTGAAACAAAATTTGAATGCGTGAAGATAACGACCAATCACAGCAAACGTAGGATGCCGTTAACTGTCATTCATAAGTTAATATTTAAGAAGTATTATATACTATAATTATATTAAATTATTATACTTTTTTGCAGAATAAATTTTTTCTAATATTAGTTGTCACCATAAACGTCAAAACTATAAGCAAAATCTTTCTACTGTCCTCTTTAAAATTCCGGCCGATATAGAACACTAGTCAACCGTTAGATGGCGATAGAAGCCATACCAGCGAAACTCACAGAGTATAGGCAACACTTTTTTCTTTCCAGAAAATTTCCGGTAAAAGTTATACTAGTAATCCTGTAGGTAGGTGGCGATACCAGCGAAGCTCGGGGCGGATAGAAAGTCTAATGCTCACAATCTTATTGAAGGTTTTTATTAAAACAGTTTTCAGGCGACCGGTTTCGGCGTTTACAGTTTATACGCCATCATCAGGCCCTTTAAGAAACTGAATAAGCTAAAATAAATAAGCTGTTATAAATACAGTTGCCCTAGGTTAAGTTTTAGGTTTAAGTCTAACAACAGGTAACAAGTTAACAGAAAATTTCACAATGGTGTTCCAACAGACCAGTACTATTCTGATGTTAACTGTTTATGTCAGTATATGATATATAAAGTATTAACAATGATATTATTGGTACTTACATATCAGTACAAGAAAATTACAGTGTACAATCTGATGTTTGATTGTAACATTGGGACCCAAGTGTCTTCCTTGATTTCAAACTCGCATGAACAATCGAATAATGTGACTTTGTTGCCTATACTCCGTCTACCGAACAGACGGAGTAATCACGTGAATAAATCACAATATTTCTTCAAAATACCTTAACTTATGCCCTCGTACACAATACCGATAACACCAGTACCGAATACCTTGTTATTGGTATTATGTACAAGGGCGTGAGTTAAGGTATTTTGAAGATATATTGTGATTTATTCACGTTATTATTCCGCCTATTCGGTAGACGGAGTATAGGTGTTCAGCTTTTACTCTCACAGATCCAAAGTGTGTGTGAGAGAAGTCAAATTAGTTTATTTTAATGCAGTACAATAAAAACACAAAAATATTTATATATATTTTTATAGATTACTTTATTTTAATGCAGTAAAATAAAAACACAAAAATATTTATATATATTTTTATATTTTTGTGTTTTTATTTTACTGCATTAAAATAAAATAATTTGACTTCTCTCACACACACACTTTGGACCTGTGAGAGTAAAAGCTGAACACCTAGGCAACAAAGTCACATTATTCGATTGTTCATGCGAGTTTGAAATCAAGGAAGACACTTGGTCCCAATGTTACAATCAAACATCAGATTGTACACTGTAATTTTCTTGTACTGATATGCAAGTACCAATAATATCATGGTTAATACTTTATATATCATATACTGACTAAAACAGTTAACATCAGAGTAGTACTGGTCTGTTGGAACACCATTGTGAAACTTTCTATTAACTTGTTACCTGTTGTTAGACTTAAACATAAAACTTAACCTAGGGCAACTGTATCTATAACAGCTTATTTATTTTAGCTTATTCAGTTTCTTAATGGGCCTGATGATGGCGTATAAACTGTAAACGCCGAAACCGGTCGCCTGAAAACTGTTTTAATAAAAACCTTCAATAAGATTGTGAGCATTAGACTTTCTATACCCTAACATTTCTACCATGTGCTCATATCAGCAGCGTTTTCATTATCACATAAACATTTCAGAACGTCAGTTGAGTGAGTACAATTATTTTTAAGGCTAACCTGACCATAGATGTGTTTCAATTGAACAAGCTTAAACAGTGATGAGCGCGCTAATAACCGGCAAAATAACGCAAAAGATGGAAAACATATTAAGTTGTGAGATAAAATGAGATGAAACTAGTAGAGGTGGGAAATTTAGCAATATAAACCTATAAATTTATATTATACCTTTATACGTATCAGAGGAGTTGGTCAACTAAAACTGTCACTGTCACAGTGGTAGTTGCTAAACTCGTCCAATACGTCTAAGGCTGGGAAACAATTAATATAATGTAAATTTATAGGTTTTTATCGCTAAATTTCCTACCTTCGCTAGTTTCATCTCTTTTTATCTCACAACGTAATATGTTTTCTCTCTTTTACGTTATTTTGCCGGTTATTAGAGTGCTCATCACTGTATATCTAATTTAATGAAAGACGGTTTAAGGTTTAAGCGGGAAACAGTCGCGCTCTCTTCTGTCACGTAAGCAGTTGCGCGATTAGATTTTATCTCACAGTGTGAATTTAAATACGAATTTAAAACAAATTTTTATGTTATAATATTTTTATTTACTTGTTATGTTTAAAATAACTATTTCTAACAATTGGTTTTCTGGCTAATTGGTTTTCACCAAAGCCATAAATACCACAAAAAATTTCAAAAAAATAAAAAAATACCTACGTATTACTACAATCATCCTCGATGCACTTACGAGTAGAAAGTAATATTGCAGAATTTTTCATCAAGTTATCACGGAAAAGGATACAATGTTATGTAGATTTTTCTAACGGCGCGACTGCTCCCGGGTTAATTTCATTTCAGAGACCATTTCTAATTCCCTGTCATCTTAACAAATTATTAAAAGTAAATTGTAAAAAAACACAATAGCGACATCTATTAAAAGTAAAATTCAGAAGACACTACCGACTGTTCTGAAGAGTTTCGAAATTAAGAAATACAAAAAAGTTATTGCAAATAAAACCCAGAAGTAAACATTTATTACAATTTTGTATCATTATTAAAATAAACAATCATTACATTTAAAAAACATTTCACAATGTCAGTTTTTATATTTTCTCTACAGGGTGATTGATTAGTAGGGTAAAGCTCAATAGCTCCGCTATAGTAATCGATAGCAATAAAAGTTAGTAACAAAAATTTTAGCTACCTTTGAGCTTCACATTACAAAATTAGTCAGAATGTTACAGGGTGTTCGATAACACAGTGGCAGACCAAACTTACGTTTTTTTAAATGGAACATCCCATAGTTTATTTTATACTCGAAATCCTGTTAACTTCTCCATCACAAAAACATAGAGGTTTGTAATGTTATACAGGGTATTTACAAAGTTATAACCAATTTTGTATGAAAATCGTAACAAGTTCAACTCCCTGTATAAATAAAAAAAGCACAACAGCAATGGTTTATTAATGCCAGATTTTTTTAATTATTGTCAAAATTTTTAAGAATTTTTGATATTGCTAATTTTCTTTATATCAAATACGGGGTGAGTCAAAACGCAAGTGCATTATTTTCTCAGTAATGTCAAATGGAACACCTCGTATTTTATATCATTATTGAAAAGTAACATTAACGTACTTTAATTTTTGTATAACATTCCCTATGCCCAAATTGATTAGTTTTCGAGATATTTTCATTTTCCGAGCAAATTCTTTTAGGTGTTTAATTTTATCTAAATTTTAATTAAGCCATGACTGAATTGACAATTGAAGATTACCGATTATCAATCCGGTAATCAGTGTAACACTGTAGCAAATAAAGAAATAAAAATAATTTATTAGTAATACATTTTACAAACAAAAACACAACCACTATATGCTACATTTTTGAAAAAATTAAAAACTATTTTTTATGTAAATGCAACAAATAAGCAAAGAAAATTAGTAATAAATTTTACAAAAAAAAACACACAAACACAAAATACAATATTTTGTAAAGACAATGTAACAATGTATCAATGTAACAATGTAACAAATATAGAACGAAATATAATTTATCAGTAATACATTTTGCAAAAAAACATGTTTGAAAAAATTAGAAGCTTCTTTTAATAAAATATTTTTATATTTAATTACATAAGGTATTAAAAATTACCTCCTAACACATTTATGTATGCCTAAAAACGATCATTGTATGAGCTACTTACTCTACGGAGCATTTGTAAATTAACTCATCGAAATACACTTTGTATTCTATTTTTCATCTCATCCCTTGTTGTTGGAGGTTTATAAACTTCATTATTAACGTAACCCCAAAAAAATCAGTCCAGTTTATTAAATTCTGGTGATTTGGGTGGCCACGCTACTGGTTCATTGAAAAATGAAAATATCTCAAAAACTAATAAATTTAGACATAGGGAATGTTATCTAAAAATTAAAGTACGGTAATGGTACTTTTCAATAGTGGTATAAAATACAGGGTGTCCCATTTAAAATTACTGAGAAAGTAATGTACTTGCGTTTTGACTCACCCTGTATTTGATATAAAGAAAATTAGCAATATCGACCATTCTTGAAAATTTTGATTATACGTTAAAAAATATGGCATTAATAAACCGTTGTTGTTTTACTTATTTTTATTTATACAGGGAGTTGAACTTGTTACGATTTTCATATAAAATTGGTTATAACTTTGTAAATACCCTGTATAACATAACGAACCTTTATATTTTTGTAATGGAGAAGTTAACAGGATTTCGAATTTAAAATAAAATATAGGGTGTTCCATTTAAAAAAACATAAATTTGGTCTGCCACTGTGTTATCGAACACCCTGTAACATTCTAACTAATTTTGTAATGTGAAGCTCAAAGGTGGCTAAAATTTTTGTTATTAACTTTTATTGCTATCTATTACTATAGCGGAGCTATTGAGCTTTACCCTACTAATCAATCACCCTGTGTGTTCAAAGGATGGACCCGATCGGTCGAGTAATTTTTAACAAATCTTATATGTTATAAGAGAATAAAATTGATTTTGCTCAACTTTTGCTCAGTGTATTTTGAGCGATATTCGGTTTCTATAGTTCCTTATCTTTTAGTTATCTACTAATAATAGTCATGCGACTTACACGAACTCTATGATCTAATTTTGCAGTAGATTGTTTTAATTGGTCTTTTGTATCCCGAATAAAGTACGTGCCTCCTAGTGGCGGGATACGGGCAGCAATACATTGGCTTATAGGGTAGTCCTTACAGTAGGGATCCTGGCCTATACAGAAAAATGCAGGCAGGTGTGGGGTAATACTGCACTTTGGTTGCATTGGTGGTGTATTGGCTAAACGTGGAGAGCAGGGTATGGTGCTGATAAAGGCATTCAGGCATCAAATATCCAAACAAAATCTTTTCAGGCCACAATAATGAAAAGACCTTCTCCAATGATATAAAATAAAAAACTTATACTGAAATGATGGCATCTCCTGAGGTAAAATGTGCTGGAAGTAAAATGAGCCTCCGTTCGAAATTCCAGGTGAGGACTCTCTCAGGGGGAACACCATTGCAGGTTAGAAAAATCAGGATAGGGTCGTGGAATCTTGGTAGTCTTACAGGTAAGAGTCTGGAGTTAGTGGATGCGCTCAAACGAAGAAGAGTTCAAATTGCTTGTATTCAAGAAACTAGGTGGAAAGGACAAAGGGCGAAAGAATTAGGTGAAGGATACAAATTTTGGTATGTAGGGAGTAGTAACACTAGAAACGGAGTTGGTATAATTGCTGATAGTGAAACGAAAGATAACGTAGTAGAAGTTGTAAGAACGAGTGATAGAATGATGTCAGTGAAATTTGTAATTGATAAAGAGGTATTGAATATTGTGTGAGTGTATGCTCCCCAAACAGGTCTGGGTGAGAATGTAAGAATAGCTTTCTATGATAAATTAGGAGACGTACTGAGTGATATTCCAGCAGAGGAGAAAGTTATAATAGGGGGTGATTTCAATGCACATGTGGGCCAAACCAAGACAGGATATGAAACAATACATGGGGGATTAGGCTTTGGAACTAGAAATGAAGCTGGAGATGACATGCTTGATAGCAACCGCATTGGATATGGCCATTGTTAACACATTCTTTAAAAAGAGAGAAACTCAACTTATTACCTACAAAAGTGGACAACATCAATTCCAAATAGACTAGTTCATGATAAGGAAAGAAGACATACGTGAATGCAACGATTGCAAGGTAATAGTGAGACAGTAAGCCAACAACATAAGCTGCTTGTTCTGGACATCGAAGTAAAAAGCGAAACTAAACAAAAATATCGGAGAGGACCACAAAAAATCAAGTGGTGGCTGCTGAAAGATGAGAAAGAAGGTCTATTCAGGAGAAGAATAGTAGAAAAAATATGTTGGAACATAAAAGGAAGCCCTAATACAATTTGGAGAAAAATGGCCAGTATTATTAGAGAGACTGCTATTGAAATACTTGGGAAAACATCAGGAAAAAAGTTTGAGGATAAAGAGACTTGGTGGTGGTCAAACGAACTACAAGGAAAAATAAAAGAGAAGTGAAAATTATATAAAAAGTGGCAAGAAACCAGATCCGACACAGATATTCAAAACTATATGGTGGCGAAAAAGGAAGCGAAAGTAGCAGTAGCAAAAGCCAAAGCAGAAGCGTATTCAAACCTATACGATCAACTTGATACCAGGGAAGGCGAAACGAAAATATATAAAATAGCCAAACAGAGAACAAAGAAAGCAAAAGATTTTAATCAGATTAGATGTATTCGAGATGAAAAGAATAAAATACTAGTTCACGAAAGGGAAGTCAAAAAGAGATGGAGAAAGTAATTTGACAGCTTATGAAATGAAGAATTTGACAGAGAGCTTGTAGAGTCAACGGAGACAGTAGCAGCAATGGTCACCAAAATAACCAACGAGGAAGTGGCTCAAGCTCTTCAAAAAATAAAGAAAGGAAAAGCGGTAGGACCAGATGATATTCCTGGGGAAGTATGGAGAGCATTGGGAGAGACAGGAACAAGGTGGCTAGCAGGTCTATTTAATAGAATTATGGAAGTCGGACAAATGCCAGACGAATGGAGAAGCAGTATACTAGTACCTGTTTACAAAAACAAGGGAGATATACAACAATGTACAAACTACAGGGCTATAAAACTGCTTAGCCACACCATGAAAATATGGGAAAGAGTAATTGATAGACGGATACGTAAAGAGACCGAAATATCCGAGAATCAATTTGGCTTTATGCAGGGTAGATCGATTGTTCTTTCGAATCGAAAGAACAAGCTGGTTTTAGAAAGGGATTTAGCACAAGTGATCATTTATTAAGTATGAAAATCCTTATAGAACGAGCAAATGAATACAACATCCCTCTATATGTAGCGTTCATAGATTTCGAAAAGGCTTTTGACAGTGTCGAACATTGGGCAGTGAAAAGTTCTTTGATTAACAGCAGAATTGACCACAGATATACAGACCTAATAGCCAATATATATAAAGATGCCACAACAACAATTAAAGTATACGAAGGAACACAATCAATTCAAATAAATAGAGGCGTAAGACAGGGTGACACAATATCACCGAAACTTTTCAATCAGGTTCTGGAAGATATCTTTAAAAGATTAGAATGGGAAGAAAAAGGTATAAAAATTTGTGGACAACGCTTGAACCATCTAAGGTACGCCGATGACATCGTATTGATAACCGATAAAAAAGAAGAATTGTTTGAAATGATGAAAGAACTGGACATAGAAGCCGGAAAGATAGGCCTTAATATGAATTACAGCAAGACCAAAATCATAACAAATACAGATGAGGACATCACAATGAGGATCGGACAAGATGAAATAGAACAAGTTCACGATCATATATATCTGGGTCAAATTATAAAACTTAACAAGGAAAACCAAACAGCAGAGATCAAAAGACGAGTTAGACTGGCATGGGCGGCATTTGGAAAACTAAGCTACATCCTTAAAAACAAAAGATATTCACAACATCTTAAGACCAAGGTATACAATCAATGCGTACTCCCTGTTCTCACTTATGGTTCACAAACGTGGACGTTTACAAAAGCAAACATGGACAAGATCATAAAGACGCAAAGAGCAATGGAAAGGCAAATGTTGCACATAAAACTATTGGATAAAAAGAGAAACGAGTGGATAAGAGAGAAAACCAAAGTTAGGGATGTTAGACAAGAAGTTGCAAAGTTGAAATGGAGATTTGCCGGACACACTATAAGACAAAAGGAAGACCGATGGAACAAAATTCTCATAAATTGGAGACCGTGGCAATATAAACGAAGCAGAGGAAGACCACAAATGAGATGGGCAGATGATGTCAAGAAGCACGTTGGCTCTAGGTGGATAACCGTAGCGACAGACAGAGAAGAATGGAAAAGGATTGGGGAGGCCTATGTCCAAAGATGGACCGAAGAAGGCTAATTAGATAGATAGATAGATGCAGGGTAGATCAAAAACAGATGCAATTTTCATTATAAGGCAGTTGATGGAAAAATATAGGAGTAAAGAAACAAACGTTCATATGGTATTCATTGATCTTGAGAAAGCATATGATAGAATTCCTCGAGATATTCTGTGGTGGGCACTCAATAAGAAAGGAGTCCCTGGTGAATATGTAAAGATTGTGAGGGATGTATGAGGGAGTAACGACTAGTGTTAGGACAGGTGTTGGAGAGACCGATAAATTCCATGTGAAAGTAGGATTGCACCAAGGCTCTGTGCTTAGTCCGTATTTATTCTCATTAGTTTTGGACCGGATAACAGCGAAACTACAGGGTAACCTTCCATGGTGCTTAATGTATGCTGATGACGTCGTGTTAGTAGGAAATAGTGAAAGAGACTTAGAACAAAAACTGGAACAGTGGAGACAAGCTCTGGAGGAAAAAGGTTTAAAACTTAGTAGGACAAAAACAGAGTATTTGGAATGTTCATTTAAAAATGGAGCTACTACAAATAAAATGGTATCTTTGGATGGTGAAATGATTGTGAAAAGCAATAGTTTTAAGTACCTAGGATCGGTATTACAGAGTAATGGAGAAATAGATGGAGATGCATGCAGTAGAATTAGGGCTGTATGGATGAAGTGGAAACAAGCGAGTGTTGTGTTGTGCGACAGAAAAATTCCAATGAAGCTGAAGGGAAAATTCTATAAAACAGCCATAAGAGCGGCTATGATGTACGGAACTGAATGTTGGGCAGTGAAAAAGAAACAGGAACAACGAATGCATGTGGCGGAAATGAGAATGCTTAGATGGATGAGTGGAGTGACAAGGAAGGATAAAATTAGAAATGAGTATATTAGGGGAAGTCTAGGTGTGGCACCAACTGATGCCAAAATGAGAGAGCATAGGTTAAGATGGTTTGGTCATGTTCAACGTCGAGACGTTAATCACCCAATACGAAGAATAGCTGAAGTGCAGATTCCTGGAAGGAGTAGGAGAGGAAGACCAAAGAAGACTTTGGGGGAGACGATAAGGCAGGACATGTTGGTAAAAGGGATTAACATTGATATGACCCAAGATAGAATTGTGTGGAGAAATGCAATTAGGGAAGCCCACCCCGCATAGCGATAAGGCAAAGAGAATGATGATATCATAATTTGTCTTTTGCAGCTTCCACCTGTATATTTGACCGGGATTCAGCCTTTTAAGCCGTCTGCTTGTACCCCAGGAAACGAAGCATTTAAAAATCTAGGAATTACTGGTCGCCATTTTTAACGGGAATATCCGGGTGAAGTCCGGAAACTGGAAGTCCGGTTGGAAACAACCGGACCTTTAAGTACCGTTAATGATGGTAATTTAAAAAGGTAATAAAACCCATATACGATTTTTTAGCGGGTCCCTTTCTAATGTCATTTGTAATTTTTATTACCTATTTGAGAGTCGCTCCTTTCCTCTTTACTCTGTACTCTTTATTCGCTTTATCCAGTTTTACAATATATAGGGTGAGGCAGATAACTGGCCTATTAGAAATATCTCGAGAACTAAAGGCAACAGAATCATGAAAATTGGAATGAAGGGGTTTTGAAAAGTGATCTATTAAATTAAAATATTTTCATCTCTTTGCAACTTCCGGTTATACCGGAAGTTGCTTATAACTTCGTTTTTTTCAATGGGACACCCTGTCTATTTCTACATTTTTGGATTCTCCTCAATATCTTCTTTCTTAAAATATGAGATTTTGTAATATTATACAGGGTATTTTAAAAGATATTTACATTTTTTTATTAATTTCTTAGCAACATTCACACCCTGTAGAATTGTAAAAGTTTGACATTAAAAACTCTGCTTACGTTCAAGTGATTTTTAATATAGTCTACTATTGTTAAGAATCATTAGTATACCTAATTTTGAAATTAGTATACAGGGTTGGTCGAAACACGGAATGAATATTTTTTGAGTTTTCTTAAATAGAACACCCTATATTTTAGTATTGTAATGAAATGATATTTAATGGTACTTTTTTATTTTAAAAGTATTCCTTATACCTAATTGCTTTAATTTGTGAGTTATTGGTGATTCAATCTAAACATTAATTGCAACAAAAAATACGTAAAATTTTATTAGGTTGGTCGTGAAAAAATTTAGTCACAAATAATTTTTCAGAAACAAATACATATTAATCAAGACTGATCCTTAAAATTACTAATAATGGTTTAGCTATCAAAATACCTACGTAGTTATGATTGTTGGTGCGACTAACAATTAAGCACAAATTAAAGTAGTTAGGTATAGGGAATGCTTAAGAAATAAAAAAGTACCATAAAATATCGTTTCATTACAATACTAAAATACAGGGTGTTCCATTTAAGAAAACTCAGAAAATACTCATTCCGAATTTCGACCAACCCTGTATACTTAAATTAAAAATTTAGCTATACTAATGATTCTTAACAATAGTAGACTATATCAAAAATCATTTGAACGTAAGTAGAGTTTTATATGTCAAACTAGTACAGTTCTACAGGGTGTGAATATTGCTACGAAATTAATACAAAAACGTAATTATCTTTTAAAATACCCTGTATAACATTACAAAACCTCATATTTTAAGAAAGAAGACATCGAAGAGAATCCAAAAAGGTAAAAATATGCAGGGTCTCCCATTAAAAAAAAAACGAAGTTATAAGCAACTTCCGGTATAACCGGAAGTAGCAAATAGATGAAAATATTTTCATTAAATAGATGATTCTTCAAAACCCCTTAATTCAAATTTTCATGATTCTGTTGCCTTTAGTTCTTGAGATATTTCTAATAGGCCCTTTATTTGCCTCACCCTGTATAGTATGAATTGACACTCTGAAGATCAGAAAAATAAACAAAAGTTTTTAAAGAATATATTAGTGTTTTTTTTTAATTACAAAGTGGTCGTAATATTCTACGCTAGATGATAATCATTTATAATGCGATATTATGTTTTAGCCTTCGTGCAGTTTATATATCATTTGTTTCATTTAATAATGAATACATAATTATTAAAACTAATGAATAGAGATATCAAGATCGACATTAAAAAATTATCTGACATTAATGCGGCCCGTAAAATATACAAAGATCTTTGTCACAATTTACTGGCACGAAATGTATGAATTAATAATGTACTAATTTTAATTTTATTACACTGACTCGGACATAAAAAACAAATATTGACAAATTATTATTATTATTATTATTAACAGGTACTACTGTAACATAATTTAGTTTAGGAAACTTTTTTATAAATACAGTGATTTCCGATCAGAAATCAAAATATTTCATACACACTATATTTTTCCTAGAAAGAAAATAATGGAAAGATGGAGGGAGCATTTCGAGCTGATACTGAATGGAAAGCAAGGGAATACAATGGAAAAAGAAAGCCACATCAATAGATGATCCATGAGAAACACTGAAAATCAAGAAACCATAGAAAGAAAAAGAACTGGAAGAAGCAATAAGAAAGATAAAGATTGGAAAAGCACCAGGAAGCGATGAAGTAGCACCAGAAATGATGAAATATATAGAAGTAAAAGCAAAAGAAGAATTATTATACATATACAGGGTGGTGAATCGGAAAACGGTGAAATCGGTGATATAAGAAAATCAATGTAAAATTTTAAACTGTTGAATTCCTGCTTCCCTAATTATGTTACATCAAAAGTCATGAGAAGTTATTTGTAGAGGATTGAAATCTGTATTAGAAACATAAGTTACAATTGTTCTACGATTTAAACACATTCCAAAATTTTGAAAAATATAATGTATTTACCGCAGTAGGTATGTGTGGACATGTTAGGCCACACGTTACTAATTAACTGACAGTGAGCACACTATTGACTGAAGAAAATATCTTTATTATTAATACTTTCTCCTTAACCTTCAACTACACGCGCTGGCGTAATTTGTACCAGATATAAGATAGGTTTGATAGGTAAGATAGATGGCCAGATATAAGAGTTCTACTGCAAATATATTAAAAATTTAATTTTTGACCTTGTTTATCTCTCTAGCCTATCACTGGAATGTGCTTTACAATTTGGTTTTAGTTTCGTTATAATCGGCGTTCTGGGAAGATCGTAATTTACAGTTTATTATTTATTGTTTCCGGTGGTGGACAATATACGCCACGATTATATTAATATAAGTCGTAATATAAACATATATTTCAATTGTTTTTTAGTCATTATGGCAAAAAATATATTTTTCTTTATAAACAATACTTTTTCTCCTGGAAAAAATCACATTTCAAAAAAGTTTTTATTGGTAATTTTTATTTATCATGGAATCCAGTTATTCCATGATTCCAGTTATAAATCCCAATTGGCTTACTGAGAAGGAACTCCAAGTATTCACTAATGCCGAATAAGGTTTATAACAAACAACTAAGTGTATTAAAAAAAAATAAACAAACCCGCTGTTTTTAAGTGTATTTTCTCATGACGTATAAAGTACGCCACGCGTGTAGCTATGTTATAACTTGATGCGCGAGTTAAAGGTTAACTGAGGGTATCTGACCAACTTTATTGTGTTTTAGACAATAAATGATAAAAAAAATAAAGAAATTGACAGTTCAAATTGTTAACATAATAAATTCATTGTCACCGAATGCAATCTTATACACATTATTGCACTGTGTGTGGCGTAACTTTGGCGTATTTCTCTGAAAATTGTATTATATTTTTACAAAATTTTGAATAATTATTGTTCGTAAAACAATACTAACAGTTGTTTTCAATACAGATTTCAATTCTCTACAAATAGTTTTTTATGACTTTTGATGTAAAATTATTAGGGAAGCAGGAATTCAACAGTTTAGAATTTTACATTGAGTTTCCTATGGACCGTGTTCCAATTCACCACCCGGTGTAACCTAATATGGAAGAGAAAAATAACAGCAAGAGAGTGGACAAATGCAGTAACTATACCTATAAACAAGAAAGGAAACACAAGAGACTGTAAGAACTATGGAGGTATATCACTATTATGTGTAGCAGCAAAAGTATACGAAACTATAATAGAAAGAAATATCAGAAAAAAATAGAACATATATTAGAGGACGTACAAAGCGGATTCAGGAAAGGACATAACACACAAAACCATCTATTCACCATGCAACAAGTAATAGAAAAGTCTTAAAGAAAAACAGGGAAATATATCTGAGCTTTATAGACATGGAAAAAGCTTTTGACTCAATCAAAAAAGAAAATATATGGGAAAGCCTAAAGAAGAAACAAGTAAGTGAAGAACTGATAGAAGCAACAAAAAGTATATAATATGTTACCGGCCAAAACCCGATTTCAGGACACTAGTTTGTCCTAAGCCAAACTAGTTTGTCCTAAGCGCGTTAAACTAGTTTGTTCTATCTCGCGTAGGCCAAACTAGTTTTTCCTAGGCCAAACTAGTTTATCCTGATATAAATACACACACTTCAAGCCAAACTAGTTTGGCCTATGCCAAACTAGATTATCCTGATATAATAAAGACTCACACTTCAGGATAAACTAGTATGGTCTAGTCTAAACCAATTTAGCCGAGTCCAAAGTAATTTAGCGAACATTTAGCGGGGATTCCCAAATCACGTCCCAACAGGGATGGCAAAAAAAATTATACATCGATATTGTATTATAATATGGTACATCGAATGAAGATATTGATACATGCTATCAATCAATATATTCTTGTATAATTAAATAATATAAAAAATAATACATAGGAGGATGAGGTTTTCTCCAAAAATTAAAAGAAAATATAAACTTACGAATAAAATCGTGCACGAATTAATATTGTTTTCACCAGTTTTGAAAAAACGCATCCTAATACCAGTTTTGAAAAAATGTGAAAACGTTGAATTATCCCCGTCCGTCTGTCCGTCTGCCCGTCCGTCCGTCCGTCCGCCCGTCTGTCTGTCTGTTCGTGAACTCAACTCCTCCGTCATTATACCAGGTAGAATGACAAATGAGGTGTCAAATGAAAGATTATAATTCAAGGATGGTACTAAAGGTGAGAAAATTGACCTAGGCTGTCCGTCCGTCCGACCGCGAATATAACTCAATATTATTGTTTGTTTGTTACGAATAATTATAATTTTAATAAAAATGATTATTTTTTTCAAAAACAAAGTATTTTATTCAATTTATTATTTATATTAAGCCACACTAGTTCGCTAAATTGTTTTCCTCTTCTTGGCTTTTTCCCATTATGAGTTTGCCGTTTTCGTCTTCCACAGCACTCTATTCTCCCAGTCGCCATCTCTGAGGTCTCTATCTATCATAGCATTTCCTATGTTAGTTTTCCATCTCATATCTGGTTTTCCTCTCCGTCTTCCTCCCCGCGGGTCCCAGTCCAGCAATATTTTCGGCCACCTGTGCTCCGGCATTCTTTGTACATGCCCGTACCATTTCAGGGCTCGACTTTTACTACCACAACTTTTTTGTAATTGAGTATTCTACTTCTATTCTAATATCCATAAGGAAAAATTTCCTGTAACTGGCTGTATACCATTAATTACAAAAATTGAAGACAATCTTCTGTGTAAAAAAGTATATTTATTTAAAACCCCAATAAAGGGCTATATTAAAAAACAGAACGTTTTCGCTCTAAAGAGAGCATCATCAGTGTTCTAAGCAAGCTCTACATGCTAAGCCACCAAAAATACATGGGTTAAAACCCTTAAAACGCCGACCAAAATCTTACATTGGCGTGTTATATATTAAACCCTGGCGATGGGTGAAATTTAAACAAGATATACCTCAAAGTATCATATGACTATACCACGTGTATGTGGGTGGTTGAGTTGATTTCTCTGTCTTCACAAAGAGAAAGGTAAAAGCCAACTTCTATTCTGTTTCATATTTCCTCTGCCTTTTTCTATCCCACCTGATGGTAATTTTTAGACACCTTCTCATAAACTCCAATTCAACTGTTCGTATTTTATTTCGTATTATTGTTGTCATTGGCCATTCTTCTGCTATTGTAGGGTAATATTCAGCACTATGCCCCGAAAAATCCTTTTTTGTTTTCTTTAATTATGTAGAGTGTTCTTCCATATCACGGAGTGCGTTCGTGGCTTGTTTTCCCCGTAATATTTTAATTTATATAAATATCTTTCATACAAGCGCCATCTCGGTTTATCATTTACCCTAAATATTTAAAAGTCTTAAAACTCATAATAGTGTCTTCTAAACTTACATTTAAATCAGGAACCAATCTGAATCAATTATGTACTTTCGACTAGAATAAATTGGTTTAGACTAGGTAGGCTAAACTAATTTATCCCGATATAAAAACATACACTTCAGGATAAACTAGTTTGGCCTGAAGTGTGCGTCTTTATATTAGGATAAACTAGTTTGGCCTAGGCCAAACTAGTTTGGTCTACGCGCGATGGGACAAACTAGTTTGGCCTAGGCCATACTAGTTTATCCTAACGCGCTTAGGACGAACTAGTTTGTCCTACCCCAAACTAGTTTGTCCTGAAATGGGGTTTGGCCCGTAACATATACATGAAAACAAGAAATACAATAAGAGTGATAACTATGCAGTCAGGACCATTTGAAACAACCCAAGGAGTTACACAAGGGGGAAGTCACAGCCCAGTGCTATTCACACCTAAATGTAATAGATGAGATAGTGAAATAATGTAAGAGAACTTTCAAAAAATACTGCAACGGTTGGAACAAAATGCGGAAAGTTTATGGACCCAATAAAAGAAAAGTTGTTGCTAATGAAAAGTTTTTCTTATACGTCAAATTCCAAATCGAATATTTTAACCTGAAATAACCATAAAATGAAATACTTTTCGTGGAAAACTCATGAGAACTTTTTTAAAGTGTTTAAAAAAACTTTATTTTTATTTTTTACAAAAGTTTTTAGCGTTAAAGCTAAGCCAGTTACCTTCAAAATATTGTTAATCCCATTTTTTGATAAAATAATTGTTAAAATCTCCCCCTATTTAGCACCCCAAATGAAACTAATCATTATCGCTTTACAAATTACTTTTTATAACTTTTATAACTTTTATATCTTTTTTATATGACCTGTAAGTTTCACAGGTTCAATGTTCTTATTTTTGAAAGGGTTAGCCATATCTTAAACACTTTTTGTCTTAAAGACTAATGCCATCATATTTATAAAAGCAAAACACACATTTCTTTACTCTTTGAGATTTTTCGTATCACTAATATTTTTTAAATCATTTTGAAAAAAGACATTTTTCCAAAATAAAAAAAACTTTTTTTACAAAAATAAGAAATTTGAAAAGGTTAAACTTACAGATCATATAAACAATAAATATTTAAAGTAAATGATATAGCGCTAACGATAAATTTTATTTGGGTTGCGAAATAGGGGAAGATTATCACAATTTTTTTTTTACCAAAAAAGGAACCAACTTTATTTTGAGTGTAACTCGTATAGTTTTGGTGCTAGAAACTTTTATAAAAATAATAATAAAGCTTTTTTGGTAACATTTAAAAAAGTTTTATTAAGTTTTTCCCGAAAAGTGTTTAATTTTTTTGTTACTTAAGGTTGAAATATTTGATTTGGAATTGGACGAATAAGAATCATTTTTCATGAGTTTCAACTGTGCTTTTAGTGTGTCGATAGACTTCATAAATAAGTACAACTTTTTTTTGTATCTTTATGCTACATTTTTGCTACAAATATTTTTCGATATCTAATATTTATTCGATAAAAGATTTATTTTTGAGTTATTTGGGAAAACCCTTCTGAAAACGTGATTTTTTTTTGTTGAAAAGTAAACATTTTCACTCGTAAATGTCTTGAAAAGTATTAACATAGATAAAGAAACTTCATAGAACAGAAGTTGCTTATAATTAGTCAATTTATACATTTCCGGACTTATTTTAAACGTATGTTTTTGACCCTAAAAAGTGGTGCCACCCCTCGAAGTAAAAGCAACCAACGGCATAAGACCAATTTTGAATTGGAGTGTAACTAGAACCTAAATCTAAATTGTCAAGCAAATACGTCCGTCGTGACGCTGATAATTTCACTCTAAAACTGTGATTTACTGAACTATTGGTGTATTCATGCATTGTTTATGACGACTTATATTTTTTTATCTTTATTGGTATAGAATAAAAAGAACAAAAATTACTAAATGATTACATTAGTACATAGTATTATTCTATGAGAAGAACAACTTTCTTCGTGCATTACTATCAGCGAATATATCTACAATTTTATTAATTCGGATGGGCAACTTCTTTTCAATACTGCACTGCTTAAAAAACGTATATATGCGAATAATATATCAACACATTTTTACATATATTAGACGAAAGATGGGGCCCCTGACAAATTGTATGTATCTCTGAATAATTGTATGTATCGAAATACTAAACATAGGTAGAGATTAAAGAGGAAACCCATTTCTAGATTTAGAAATATTGTTCTAAAATTCGGCAAATTGCAATTCTAAAATCTTTCAATAGTCACGTACAAAGCATTATAGTTTACTGTCGTCACCATAAAAGTTCGGGAGACCGGAAAGGATATACACACGTAAAATAATATACATAATATCAGACATATATACATAAAATTACACATATTATATAAAAATATATACATAAAATAATATACATACTATACAACAGGGCCAAGACAAGATGGGGCCCCTGGTAGATTGCCCCCCCCCCCGCAAGCTTCATGCTGCGGGGGCCTCTGTTACGCCCCTGCATAGAAGCAAACAAATACAACTTATATGTAAACAAAGAAAAGATTCGGATAATGAAAAGAACAAGGAAAAAAGGGACGGAAGATCAGGAAGACGTAATGGTAGATCAACAAAAAACAATACAGACAAATTCATACAAATACTTGGGAACAGTAGTCAACAACAAAGGAGACATCGAGGGTGATCTTAACAACAGAATGGAAAACACAGGAAAACTATTCCAAGCACTAAATAGAGGATTCCTTAATAATAAAGAAATATCAACAAAGACCAAGATGACAATATACAAAAAAATATACAGACCTACGGTGACATACTGAGCAGAAAACTGGATCCTAAACAAAAGACATCAGAGCAGAATTCAGGCAGCAGAGATGAAATACCTTAGAAGGACGATCGGAATAAGAAAAACAGATAGAGTAAAAAATGAGGAAATAAGAGAAAGACTCAAGATCAAGCCGATATTCGACACAATTAGGGAGAAAAAATTGGCATGGTTCGGACATCTAAACCGGATGGACAATATAACAGACAAGTGAAACGAGTGTGGGAAGCAAAACCAACAGGGAAGAACAGAAGAGACATTAAACAGAAGATCCATTAAAGAATAGAATAGTGCCATCTTCCAGATACTACAAAGTAAGGGGAAAACTTTACAAGAAGCAACACAAATGGCAACCAATAGGAAAAAATGGAGAAACTTTATTAAGAGCTAGACGCAACTCTAATTTAATCTCGTTTAACGTAGATAAAGCAGTAGCATTATCTTATAAAGGAGCTCTCCAACCCTTACCCCTTAATAACAGCCAGATCAGTACTGTTGATTCTGTAAAATTTCTTGGTATTTTTTTATACAGCAACCTTTAATGGTCCCTCCATAATAATTTGTTAAGGAACAAACTATCTTCAGCTTGCTATGCTATAAAATCTGTTTCGAATGAACTCAATTTAGCATCTTCCAAAATAACATATTCTTCTTTGTTCGAGTCACATCTTCGTTATGGTCTTCCTTTTTGGGGTTATGGTACCGCTGCCCAATTCGATGTTATTTTCAAATTACAAAAAAGAGCAATAAGATATCTGTTTGGCCTCAGAAGAACAACACATTGTAGAAGTTACTTCAAAGATCACAGAATTTTAACCCTTCCATCTTTATATATTTTAGAAACTGTTTGCTTAATTCGTAAACATCTACATGTCTTTCCACCAAGACCTAATCATGACTACTTCACGAGAAATTCTACCTTTGACGTCTATTTATCGACCCCGTCATCTGAGTTAGTAAAGAAATCTATATTATATTCCGCAAAAAAACTTTAAAACCATCTCCCTCTACAACTTAAATCTGCAGCATCTTTCCCCAAATTCCGTAAACTGACAAAAGCCAACCTATCCGAAAGACCATATTATGCAGTAAAAGATTTTCTTAATCAATAACTAAGAAATTACACTACCCTTTGCACAAGTAGTATTTTTATTATTTTTCATCTGTATTTGGGTGTCATATGCAGCATTTTAACTTTTAAACTTAATTACTAGGTAGACTATGCAATTTGCAATTTATTTAAATTTTTAAATTTTGCAATTAACTGTTTAACTTATTATTATTATTTTTAATTTATACTGACGATTTATGTAATTTTAGTAAATCGAATTTTTATTGTTTTGTTTGCTTCACTTTTTGTAAGCTTTGTCGATAAAATTGTACAATTTTTCATGACAATAAAGCATATTTCTATTCTATTCTATTCTTCTGTAAATTCTCATTTTGGCCTTTCTGCTATGATCATAACATATTCTCTATATACAGTGTTATTGTAAATAATTAAATATTTCTATTTTGCATAAAAGTACATCTGTATATAGCATGTTTTCAGCTCATAAAGAATTAACTTCACCTTAAAAAATATAATGTTAACGTCAACAATCTAAGTGGTTTAAAGAAAAACTACACCTAAACTCAATAAACCTTTGTCAGAAGTATCAATAGATATCGGATCAGATCGAGACAATAGCCACAACCGTTGTCAATTCGAAATTTAAACCCGATGTGAGCAGATCGACTCAGATATGGCGGCGAGGCAAGAGATTTGTTTCTTAAGAGATGCACCGGAAACAAGATATTACCTTTGGTTTCTAATTGACACATCCAATGACTGTACACATACAGAATACAGACTAGGTCTTTTATTTTTTGTCGTTCGTTGTTAAACTCAACTTTTATTTATTTTAGACGGTTACGTTTTATGTGGTACAAGATAACGATTTATTTGCTATTAGTTTAACAGTATTTATCTAAAAATGTGTCTAAAAATACGCAATAACGTAAAAATATACTAACAGATACTACTTTGCGTAATAATATTGAAGTAATAATATAATATTACGATACAGACACGAAAACGACAAAGAAGATGTTACAGTGGGAGCCGGTAGAAAGGCAAAAAACAGGAAGGCCCAGAACGAGATGGTTGGATGACGTGGAAGACGACCTGAAAACCAAGAATATAAGACAATAGAGGAGAAGGGCACAAGAGAGATTTGAATGAAAGGATATAGACAGACATTTAAAGACCCATCCAGGGTTATGATGCCAAAAGGAGAAGAAGAATAATATAATATTTAAATAAATGAGTGAAATGCTTTGTAAAAGTTATATTTTTATTAACCGTTCTTAAAACAGAACGTTTTCAAACTAAAGAAGTCATCATCAGTGCTGTTAATAGATTTAACATGCTTGGGCTGCCAAAATATAGGGGTGCTTATATGAAATTAACGTAGATAACATAACGTAACATAGACCCCACTTCGGCGTTTTTAACGCCAAAGTGGGGTTATCTAATGAAAACATTGAAGGAGTGCTGGGCACAAATGGACTGGGACAGAGAAATGAGAATGGCGACCGTCTAGTGGAGTTCTGTGTACAACAATATCTGACAATTACAAACACGTTATATCAACATCATCCACGGAGATTGAGATTACACATGGCGCAGCCCAGATGGACGAACAAAGAATCAAATAGACTATATCCTAATAAGATCAAGGTGGAAGTAGTCGGCCAACATCTGTAAAACATATCCTCAGACTGTGGAAGCGATCATCAACTCCTGGTATTAAACGTTCGACTTATTTGTTTTAAAGTCCCCAAAAGAAGACCCCAGAGAGAAGTCATGTCTCTAAATCCATCAAAAATCAATGACTTCCAACACAACCTAGAAGAAGTCCTTTCTTTAGACCAAGTAGATAGTGACCCTGAGAGAACTTGGATCTATCTCAAAGATAATGTAATCGAGACTGCAAACGACTGTGAGGCAGCGGTTTCCACTGGCCGTAAGTTATGGATATCCATTAATACGTGGACTTTGATTCAACGCAGAAAAGAACATAAAACTTGAAACGAAATAAGGCGGCGGATTGGACAACCCCAGCTAATTGAAATAATATTCGAAAATATTACCTCAATTATCCAAGATAGCCATCGCTACACCCTTAGCTTAGCTCAGTCTCTCAAGGTGTGTGTTCGACTTGTCCTAATCTTAGAAATTAACTATGAAAGTTTGAAATGAAAGCAAGCAAAACAATATTTTTAACTAATCATGTTTACTGTTCAATAAAGATATAATAAAAATATGACTTATTATGTGCATTAACAAACATATTCAAATTCTTGCGAAAAACTAACAATTTGTAGATTATACTTATGGCTTATGGTATCTGATGGTAACTTCTTGATGTCGAATGGTACTGCTGTAGAATTCTTGTAGGCCTGGGCGGATGTTCGGTCCTAGGCCCCTGCAGTTGAAGATGGTAGTTGTTGCAGTCTAGATGTCCTGGTCTTCATTTTTGTCAGGCTAAGTTCCATCACCGGTGAGATTGGCTTGATGCTCCCGAAGGGAGAAGGGAGAAAAGGTTGATTTCTTCCCAAAAACTAGAAGAGTAAAACACATATCAACAATCAAGAAGTTAATAACCAAAGTGTGCCAGTCTGCCATTCTTTAATCCAAAGAGTAGCATATGACAAGAATAAATTAAATGGAAATAAGTTGAGAAGAATAGTTAAAATTTAATTAAAAATCTTCATACATGTAAATTAAAAGATATATTCAAAACGAAAATATCAGAACACATGTTCTGACATTGGAGGTTAGTTTAGATATAAAAAATATTAGAAAAAGCTGTTATAAGAAACTAGGTATGCATGGAATATAATGCTTGTAATTAATATGATAAGAATAAAAAACTCACCCCAAAAGAGAAGATTTTATTTGGAATAAAAATGATTTATTTTTAACATTACATGCCTTTTTAAGAAATAATTTTTTCCTTTCCACTTAATGTCAGCGAGCGATGAAGTGTCACGGTCATGACAGTAGGACATAGGAGGTGGCAGGCATGTTCCGTATTGAGACAGATACTTACAGAGTAAGAATATACGGGATTTTAGTTAGATTTTAGATGAAAAGAGATATAGTAAATAAAAGATAATAAAAGAGGATAATAAAAGAGGGCGCCAACTGGTTTTTAACGAAGAAAACTGGTAAAACAAATAGAAGAAAATTATTGTTATTGAAACTTTAAATAAAATAAAATATTTATTTAACAATAAAATATCAAATATTTGACGTTTGTGACGTTACAAACTAGACACGGAACAAACGATGAATACAGAGCGTTATCGAGACAAATCAGAAAACAGTGCCGCAAAGACAAAGCTGATTACATATCTCAAATATGCAGAGAGATAGAGGAACATGGCTGTCGAAATGAACCGAGGGACTTATTCCAGAAGATCAAACTCCTTACCAGAGAATTTAAACCTCAAACGTGGTCTGTAATAGATAAGAAAAGTAATCTAAAGACCGATACTGACGAAATATTGGAAACATGTCGAAACAACTGTGGCGAGCTATATAAAAATAAAGAGGTATCAGTAGAAAATCAGGGGCCCTCTGACTAGGGATGGCGGTTTTTGACAAAACACCGGTTTTCGGTTATACCGGTTTTTTTGCTTACGGTTTAACCTGGCGGTTATAACAGGCCAAAAAACCGGTTTTTCCAAAAACCGGTTGTCGGTTTTTTTAATCCAATAGGTAACAATGTTACTTTTACAATGCACTTTAGTTTGCGATACTCCACTCGACTCGATACTCGATATCAATATGATCAAAATTAGTACTATCGAAAGAACATCAATATCAATATAAATAAAACACAATTTTTAATAAAACCATTTTATTCTATTAATTATTATATTTATTTATTATTTTATTATTATTATATATTTATTGATTATTATTAAATATAATATAGCGTAAGATTAACATATACGTATTGCAATAATATACAATTTAACCCAACCATTTCAACTTCCAATAAAAAATTTCCCAGACTGTTCCAAATGGGATTTAAAAAAATAATATCAACATAAATCTTTTACTTAAAAGTAAATTGGATGATGCAATTTACCTTTTATTTTTACTACCATCAGAAAAAATTTATCATGTATTACTTTTAACACGTTTGTACATATATTTGTATAATAGGTACATTTTAACTCATTTAATACTTCCTGTATGGGTGTATCGTTTTGAAAACGTAGGGAAATCCTTGGAGATTCGTATTCGTAATCGGTAATTCGATATTCATAGTCAGAATATTATTTTTGGTAATCAGAAAAAGTCATTCACCCACTTTCAATGTCAAGAGTCAAGTGTGAAAAATACATAGATGATGTTTGTCTACTTCAACCAGATCACTTCTTATGTAAATATTATGATTACAAATACCTTTTCAACGAAATATTATAATAAAACTTAATTGTTTCTGACTGATGTGAGTTTGCACTTTCAGTTTGCTTCTGTATTTATAAAATAAAATTTTAATTATGGTTTTGTTTGGAATAATTACTTGAAAATAATAATTATGATTGGGATCCAAAATAATACCTAACCTAATCCTAATCACCGTAAAAACCTAATAACCGGTTTTTACTTTAAAAAGAAAAACCGGTTATAACCGGGACAAAAAACAACCGGTAAAACCGGTTATTGCAAAGTAAAAAAACCGGTTTTAGGTTAAAACCGGTAGGTTTTTTCCATCCCTACCTCTGACTACCCTAGTGAACCTACTGTCTTACTCGCTGAAGTCAAAGATGCAATTAAATCACTAAACAGAAATAAATCCCCAGGTATTGATTCAATACCATGTGAAATACTACAGTTACTAGGTGATAAAGGATTACATATCATCTATTCTATCTGTGTCGCTGTTTGGAATTCAGGAACATGGCCATCTGATTGCTGTACTTTAATTTATATCCCGCTACACAAAAAAAGATGTGAAAACTACCGCACTATAGATGTGAAAACTACCGCACACTATCACTAATAACACATGTTACATGCTAGTAAAATCTTGTTGCATATCATCAAAAACAGATTAAAAACCGATCTACATTACCAAAACTTCAGGAACAAGCGGGGTTTGTAAAGGGTAAATGTACAAGGGAACAAATCCTGAACCTGAGACAACTCATTGAAAAGTCTAGAGAATTTCAAGTACCTATGATTATATGCTTCGTTGACTACCAAAATGCATTTGATTGTGTAAGCTGAATAAGTCTGTGGTCAATTTTAATAGAAATGGGCGCACCAATACACCTGGCGACACTTATTAAAAATCTGTATCAGTCCAATATAGCGACAGTGCGACTAGATCAGAAGTTCTCAAACCAATTCAAGACCGAGAGAGGTGTTAGACAAGGATGCGTGTTATCACCTGATTTATTTAACATTTATGGTGAACATGTCATGAGGATGGTTTTAGAAAAATGTGCCGGTGGAGTAACAGTAGCTGGTAGGAAAGTCTCCAGTTTAAGATTTGCTGATGACACTACACTTAAAGCAGCAAATGAGCAAGAAATGTTTGATTTTCTGGGAAGAGCTAAGTACGAAAGCAATAAAGTTGGTCTGAAAATCAATAAAGCCAAGACAAAAATAATAGTGGTCGACAGATTCGACACTATTTAACTGACTAACATGTTGCAGGAATACCAGATAGTAAACACCTTTGTAATGAATACTTTTAAAGTTATAATCAAAAAACGAAGAAAAGAATCGAGTTTTCCCTTCATTTTTTGACATTTTGATTATTTAAACAATGTTCCGGACCTATTTGAGAGGGAGGATAACTCAAATATTATTATTTAAGTTATTTTCAAGCAATTTCCGCAAAAAAATTTAAGTCACCTCTCAACGTCCAAATGTACTAATATTTTTACAGATGCGCCCTGGTCTAAAACAAATTTTTATTTTTTTTTCTCCATAATGGCTGATAAATTGAAAAGATATACGTTTCAAAGGAGAATGACAATGAACGATTTAGAAACGTTATTGCGTTTATCCAATTCTTCTCTTACAGAGGTTCATAAGCAGTCGCTTTTTCGTGTTCGGTACTCAGAGTTGGACGATGTTTTGGAGAGTTTTAATAAAAATCATCAAAACATCGTTACAAATCTTTTGAACTCTGAACCTACGGATGCCCAATTAGATTCTGAGGACATTATTCGTTCCCAATTTTTGAATGATTATTATCAGATCAAGGCTAATTTTGCGGACCTCTTTGAAGATGATGATAATAGTCAAAAGAATGAGCAAAATATCGCCGCTTCGAATGCAATACAACCTCCTAGTAATGTTCGCTTGCCGCAGTTAGAATTAGTTAAAATTTCCGGTGATTTTACGTCAGCAATTACTTTTTTTTGACTTGTTCGATGCGCTTGTGCACCGTAGACCTAACGTTGATGATACGAAAAAATTAACGTATTTGATTCAAAGTTTAGAAGGGCCTCCTTTAAGGTTAGCTAAATCCTTGCCTTTAGCTAGAGAAAATTATGTTAGGATTTATGATAAATTAAAAAATAGTATTAAAAAGGGTTTAAGGCAGGTTTTGTTTATATTCGATTCAGAGTTGGACTACCATCTCCATATAGCAACTATTTCAGCATCCTTATGCATCATCAGTGAAGATTATGCAGTCAAAACTCTGAAGGGAATATAAACATTCTGCCTCTTTTAAGGCAAAACATCGCGATGCAATGAACCCACCTTTTGAGACGCAAATCAGCGACATCTCTCGTATTACGAGGAAAACAGCGAAAAGCCCCAGATACAAAGTTTACTACTTTTTAAACAATTAGAATAATTGAAATAAAAATATAATAAACAATATTTTAAATCTAATACTTTTCGCTAATAAACTGCTTTCTGGCTGCATCCCATATCTCCGGATTTTACAATATATAATCACGTAGAGACGACGAAAATAGGAGAACGCAAATAGAGGACACTTAGGCCACGCATTTACCTTCTCTTCGTCTAGGAAAAGGACCGATAGACAGTTTCTAAATACTCAAAAACTAAGTAAAATGAAAAAGATTAAAAAGGGTTCAAGGCAGGTTTTGTTTATATTCGATTCAGAGTTGGACTACCATCTCCATATAGCAACTATTTCAGCATCCTTATGCATCATCAGTGAAGATTATGCAGTCACAACTCTGAAGGGAATATAAACATTCTGCCTGTTATAAGGCAAAACATCGCGATGCAATGAACCCACCTTTTGAGTCGCAAAGTTATTTTCAAGCAATTTCCGCAAAAAAATTTAAGTAACCTCTCAACGTCCAAATGTACTAATATTTTTACAGATGCGCCCTGGTCTAAAACAAATTTTTATTTTTTTTTTCTCCATAATGGCTGATAAATTGAAAAGATATACGTTTCAAAGGAGAATGACAATGAACGATTTAGAAACGTTATTGCGTTTATCCAATTCTTCTCTTACAGAGGTTCATAAGCAGTCGCTTTTTCGTGTTCGGTACTCAGAGTTGGACGATGTTTTGGAGAGTTTTAATAAAAATCATCAAAACATCGTTACAAATCTTTTGAACTCTGAACCTACGGATGCTCAATTAGATTCTGAGGACATTATTCGTTCCCAATTTTTGAATGATTATTATCAGATCAAGGCTAATTTTGCGGACCTCTTTGAAGATGATGATAATAGTCAAAAGAATGAGCAAAATATCGCCGCTTCGAATGCAATACAACCTCCTAGTAATGTTCGCTTGCCGCAGTTAGAATTAGTTAAAATTTCCGGTGATTTTACGTCAGCAATTACTTTTTTTTGACTTGTTCGATGCGCTTGTGCACCGTAGACCTAACGTTGATGATACGAAAAAATTAACGTATTTGATTCAAAGTTTAGAAGGGCCTCCTTTAAGGTTAGCTAAATCCTTGCCTTTAGCTAGAGAAAATTATGTTAGGATTTATGATAAATTAAAAAATAGTATTAAAAAGGGTTCAAGGCAGGTTTTGTTTATATTCGATTCAGAGTTGGACTACCATCTCCATATAGCAACTATTTCAGCATCCTTATGCATCATCAGTGAAGATTATGCAGTCAAAACTCTGAAGGGAATATAAACATTCTGCCTCTTTTAAGGCAAAACATCGCGATGCAATGAACCCACCTTTTGAGACGCAAATCAGCGACATCTCTCGTATTACGAGGAAAACAGCGAAAAGCCCCAGATACAAAGTTTACTACTTTTTAAACAATTAGAATAATTGAAATAAAAATATAATAAACAATATTTTAAATCTAATACTTTTCGTTAATAAATTGCTTTCTGGCTGCATCCCACATCTCCGGATTTTACAATATATAATCACGTAGAGACGACGAAAATAGGAGAACGCAAATAGAGGACACTTAGGCCACGACTTTACCTTCTCTTCGTCTAGGAAAAGGACCGATAGACAGTTTCTAAATACTCAAAAACTGAGTAAAATGAAAAAGATTAAAAAGGGTTCAAGGCAGGTTTTGTTTATATTCGATTCAGAGTTGGACTACCATCTCCATATAGCAACTATTTCAGCATCCTTATGCATCATCAGTGAAGATTATGCAGTCACAACTCTGAAGGGAATATAAACATTCTGCCTGTTATAAGGCAAAACATCGCGATGCAATGAACCCACCTTTTGAGACGCAAATCAGCGACATCTCTCGTATTACGAGGAAAACAACGAAAAGCCCCAGATACAAAGTTTACTACTTTTTAAACAATTGGAATAATTGAAATAAAAATATAATAAACAATATTTTAAATCTAAGACTTTTCGTTAATAAACTGCTTTCTGGCTGCATCCCATATCTCCGGATTTTACAATATATAATCACGTAGAGACGACGAAAATAGGAGAACGCAAATAGAGGACACTTAGGCCACGCATTTACCTTCTCTTCGTCTAGGAAAAGGACCGAAAGACAGTTTCTAAATACTCAAAAACTGAGTAAAATGAAAAAGATTAAAAAGGGTTCAAGGCAGGTTTTGTTTATATTCGATTCAGAGTTGGACTACCATCTCCATATAGCAACTATTTCAGCATCCTTATGCATCATCAGTGAAGATTATGCAGTCACAACTCTGAAGGGAATATAAACATAGTAAAAAATAGTAGGTATTTAAATAAACGTTTGGGTGCAATGGCACATTGGTGCAAAATTGAAGAAGCTCCCGCAACTATGTTTAAGAATTCTGATAGTTATAATAATTTGATTGATACCTTTTCGGAAAATTTATCAGCTTTAGAAAATTTGGGTTATAAAATTTCGGATTTTGTGTTAGCTTACAAAATTCTCACCAAGCTTGACGAGGAGACTCACCAACGTTTTGAATTATTACATGGGTCTAGTGAAATGCCTACTTTTATTCAATTATCTGATTTCTTAGAAAGTCCATGCATTTCGTTTGACTCATCCTTGTTGTCGCCTTGTTCTCCCAAGGATTCTAATAGAAAAAATAAATCGCCTTCTAAATACAATGCAAATAAAAATGGTTCTATAGTCAATAATCGCTATAGTTTTTTTTTCGAAGACTTGTTTGTTATGTTCTGCCGATCACCATTTAAAAGATTGTTCTTTATTTTTAAATAAATCTCCTTATGAACGGTACAACGCTTGTAAGAGAATGCGTCTTTGTTTTAAATGTTTAGAAAAACACGATTCTCGTAGTTGTAGTGTCACCTCTCGTTGTGGTCATTGTAATTTATCCCACCATAGTCTTTTACATTTTAAAAGTTCTGAAAGTGCCACTCACGGCGCTACTTCTGTTGCTGCCGCTCCGACTACTGCTTCTTCTGATGCTCAGGTTAATACTGGAACATTGAGCTCACACGCTGCATCATTAGATAGTGTTGCCTCAAAAAACTCGAGCGTTTTGTTAGCTACTGCTGTGGTAGAAATTATGGATAGTTGTGGATTGTATCAACCTGTTCGAGCTTTAATTGATGGGGGCAGCATGACCTCTTTTGTATCTCAGTCTTGTATTCGTCAGTTAGGTATTAGACATTCTTCTGCTACCTTATCGGTACAAGGTATTGGTGCTATAAAAAGTACAGTGGTTGGTCGAGTTGATCTTCAGATAAAACCTATGGATAGAGTGGATCCTATTTTTAATTGTGAGGCTTTTGTGTTGCCAAAAATTTGTGAGGACCTACCCGTTGTTAGTTTGGATGTTGGGCATTGGTCTTATATTGCTAATTTAAAGTTGGTAGATCCTCGGTTTCATCTATCTGGTAAGGTGGACTTATTGCTTGGAGCTGATATCTTTTCTCAGTTATTATTAGAAGGTAAAGTTCAAACTCCTAGAGGTATGTCTGATGCTCTTAATACCGTTTTTGCCAATGTCCTTATGGGTCCCTGTAGTTCGGTTCCTATGACATCTGCCACCTCGTTGTTTTGTCACGTGGATCAAATGGTTTCGTTGGAGGAGTCTGTAAAGCAGTTTTGGAGTTTAGAAACTGTTCCTGAAGTAGAATGTTCAGCTCCTGAAGATATTCTTTGTGAGAAAAATTTTGTTGAGAATGTTTGTCGAGACGGCTCTAGTCGTTATACTGTTGCTCTACCTTTCAGGGAATTATCTCCTGTTTTTCCAGGACTGTTTGAGTTAGCTGTAAATCGTTTTCTTTCCTTAGAAAAAAGGCTTTTGAAAAATCCTAGTGTTTCTCAGGAATATTGTACCTTTATGAAAGATTATTTGGATTTGCATCATATGGAGCTTGTGTCAGAAACTTCTCGTCCATTATCTTTTTACTATATTCCTCACCATGCTGTATTAAAACCTGATAGTTTGACTACCAAGTTGCGAGTTTTATTTAATGCTTCTGCTCGAATTGGAAATCAGGATTCTCTTAATCAGTGCTTGTTTACTGGAAAGAAACTACAACAAGATATTTTAACTATTTTATTGGGGTTTCAAATTCATAAATATGTCTTATCCACGGATATTAAGCAGATGTATAGGCAGATACGAGTTGAGAAAAGTCATTGTGATTAACAAAGGATTGTTTTTAGATTCTCTCCTGATGAAGAGTTACAGGAATTTCGGCTATTAACACTAACTTATGGTGTATCGTCTGCTCATTTTCTTGCCTTAAGGACTTTGTTTCAGCTGAGTGAAGATGAAGGGAGAGAGTTTCCCCTTGCCGCTGAAGTTTTGCGTACGAGTACTTATGTTGACGATATAGTTTGTGGTGGTGATACCTTAGAAATTGCGCTAGATCTTCGGAATGAGTTGATATCCTTGTTATCTCGAGGTCAGTTTGAATTGCGTAAGTGGTCGAGCAATGATATGCGATTATTAGAAGGTCTACCGGGGTCGCATATTGGTAAGAAACCTATTTCCTTTGATGATAATAGTTGTTCGTCACCTCTAAAAATCCTTGGACTTGTATGGAATGCACAGTTGGATTGTTTTTCTTTTGAAGTGACAGCTCTGGACAAATCTTGTACTAAGAGAAGTACGTTGTCTGAATTGGCCCGAGTGTTTGATCCTGTAGGGTTTCTAGCTCCCATGACTTTGTTCACGAAGCACCTTATCCAACGTTTATGGTTGTCCGGAATCGACTGGGATGACTCTCCTCCAGACTCAATTTGTAAAGTTTGGAACCAGTATAAGGAACAACTGTTATCCCTTGCACAGCTTGAAATACCTAGGTGCATGTTCGTGTCCAGGTATATTTGTTGTGAGGTACATGGGTTTTGTGACAGTAGTGAAAAGGGTTATGCCGCTGTTATTTATTTGCGTTTTGTTCTACCAGCTGGTCAGGTTTGTGTCTTTTTTGTTTGCGCGAAGTCAAAAGTGGCTACCATAAGAACTGTATCTACTGTCCGCTGCAATTCTACTATCTAAACTCATGCAGTTTGTAGTCAGAGTATTAGATCCTAAACTTAAAATCGAAAAATTAGTAGCTTGGTCCGATTCTCAGGTAGCTCTAAGTTAGATAAAATCCTCTCCTCATCGTTGGAAAACTTTTGTTTCTAACCGGGTTTCATATATACAGGAACGCCTTTCTCCTAATAGTTGGTTTTATGTTCCTTCTGCTCAGAATCCCGCTGATTTGGCTTCCAGAGGTATTTTACCTGCTCTAATGTTGAAGCAATCTCATTGGTTTGCAGGTCCTGAGTTTTTGTATAACACCGATCCCATTCCAGACGCTTCCTGTTGCTTTTCTGAGTGTGCTGAAATGCTTGATGAGGAGCGTACGGTAACTTTGGCTTGTGTTAATGATGATAATTGTCTTGAGAATATATTGAATGACATTTCCGATTTCTCGTTTATACGACGACTTATAGCTTGGATCTTGAGGTTTGCTTGGAATTCAAAATTCCCCAATGATAAGAGAGAAGGTCCCTTAAGTTCAAAGGAACTTTATGAGTCGTTGATTATGCTAGTTAAATATACTCAACATCGATATTTTGAAAGGGAGTTCGAGGGAAATGTTTTTTCCAAACCTTTTATGATTTTTTTATGAATTTTTCCTGATTTATCGATGATCAAGGAGTATTACGGGTTGGCAGTCGTCTTAGATATTTGTCTGTTTCGATTGATAAGAAATTTCCTTGCATCCTACCTCGCGAAAGTCGATTAACTTATTTGCTGATTGATTATTACCATAAACGATACTGTCATGCTGGGCTGCGTACAGTTAGTTTTTGCTTGCCCAGTCATTTTGGATTTTGTCTCCTAAGCGTGCTATACGCTCGGCTTTGTTAAAATGTATGCAATGTTGGAGGCACAATCCTAGAAATTACCAACCTCCAATGGGTAACTTACCCCTAGTTAGAATTTCCCAGGTTAAACCCTTCCTGAATTCAGGTATGGATTTTGGTGGACCGTTTTATGTTGTGATGAATCGCTATCGAGGAGCTAAATCTTGTAAGGTGTATCTTTGCCTCTCTGTTTGCATGGCCACCAAAGCTCTTCATTTAGAGTTAGCTAGTGATTTATCGAGTGAGACTTTTTTCTCTGCATGGCAGCGTTTCATAGCTCGTCGTGGTAGGGTTGATAATTTATATACTGATCGTGGCAGTAATTTTGTTGGCGCTGCTAAATACCTTAACCTCATGAAAAATGCTGCTTCAAATGAAAATATTTTCTTCCATTTTAATGCTGCATCTGCTGCCCACTTTGGCGGTTTATGGGAGGCGGGAATAAAGTCAGTAAAGACGCACCTAGCTCGCGTTATAGGTGATCAGATCTTGTCATATGAGGAACTAAACACGGTTGTAATTCATATTGAATCGTATCTTAATTCTAGGCCCTTGACCCCTATAAGTTCTGATCCTAATGATTTGTCAGTTCTAACGCCGGGTCATTTTTTAAATCTAGAACCTCTTTCGGCTGTGTTTGAACCTCTTGATGGAGCGTATATTCCTGCATCTCATTTGATGAGATGGAAGTTAATAAATCAAATGCATAAAACTTTTTGGGAACGCTGGAGCAAAGAATATTTGCATACTTTGCATCAGCGCAGTAAATGGACTTCATCCGATAATTTAAAACCTATCGAACTAGGAACGATGGTCCTTATAAAGGATGATAATATCTATCCGTCGCAATGGCGTTTGGGACGAATATCCCAAGTATTTCCGGGACAGGATGGAATTATAAGAGTTGCGGATATTAAGACCACAAATGGAATTTTTCGACGACCCCTGGTCAAGCTGTGTCCTCTGCCTATCTAAATAATTCCTTAGTTTTTTTTGTTGATTTTATTATTAGTATTATATTGTTTAATTTTTTTTTTGGGATTTATTCCAAAGTGCCATGACTTTAGTTATTTTTTTTAGTTTATTAGCTTGTAATAGTTTTAACATGCACCATTTAAAGCTGCATTTTGGTGGTGGAGAATGTTGTATTTTCATTTAAATTTGAATTAACTTATTTACACCAGGAAGGTAAATGGTCCCAACTCTAGTTATTTTGCCTTTTATCGCGATAGAAAAGAGGTTTGCTTTAATGAGTGCAAAAACTGGAGCCTTCTAGTGTTCGTCAAAAAGTAAGAGAGCTAGTTGCTCTACAATCAATGGCTCGCAAGTTGCTACTCAACCAACGGCTCGCTAGTTTGCCGGTGTAAAATCCTAGCTTGTAAGGCTTTTTTCGTGTATGGACTTGGTGCAGTGTTAAATGCAGCTGAGGGCCCTCTTGAAGACCAAATGCAAGGATTGAATTAGTAAGTAAACTTCTTTGCGGCTCATTTAATTATTCTATTCCTTTTTTTGCTCATGTTTAAGTTTTTTATTGAACCGGTGTCAAAGCTCCTTTAGAGAACAAAGAACCATCCACTATTTGAGATCCTAACATCAAAGATCGCAGACTGATGACTTTTCTAATAAATTCTTGAGGAATTGACCCATTCTCCATTAAGCGTAGCTCTCAGTTCCATTCCGTATCCTTCGGTTAAGCTCATCACAAACATGCTCTATTTGATTTAGGTCCGGACTCAATGCAGACCAATTTATTGTAGGTATCGATCTCAGCCAAGCAGATGGTGGTGAATCGTGCGCTGTGGCATCGTGCATTAAAATAAAGGCATCATCAATAAATCCCGCGTATGAAACCACATGTTCCTTCAAAATGCCTCTGATGTAAAGATCCGCAGTTAAACTTCATCCGCGTCCTCTATCAGACGCGAGAACCAACTCGGTTTTCCCATCCATGGAAATTCCTGTCCAAAACACACGAGAACCGCCTTCATATGATACAACATTTAGAAAATCGCTCTCCTGGCCCTCTATGACTCGACGTCTCTTGACGTTGCCGTGTAGGCAAATCCTACTTTCGTTGGATAATAATAATCTGACTCCATTGATAGTCGTCCCAATTCAGGTATTCGCGAGCACATTCTAATCGCCTTTGCGTCTGAGCTACAGTTAGCTTAGGACCCGTAGCTGCCCTTTTTGGTGACAGGTTGGCTGCCTTCAGTATCCTTCTGTGTGTCCAAACACTGGTAAACTCACCTCAGACCACCTGGTAACCAAATGTCGATTGTAATATAAGAAATAGATAATTTCTCTCCTTTTTTGATGACGACCTCAATTAATATTGAAGGACTATCAGCAGATAAAGAAGACCTATTGTCTAATATGTGCAGAGAACATGGTGTCGATGTTCTACTGGTTCAAGAAACCCATAGAGGTACTGCAAGCCGCAGACCAAGGATTCGGGGTATGAAGCTCATACTGGAGAGACCACACGACCAATATGATAGCGCAGTCTTCGTCAGACCAGATATCGACGTAGCATCCACATCTCTAACAGATCAAAATGACATCGAGATCCTCACTGTGGAGATAAACTCCTGTACAGTAACGTCAATCTGCAAACCACCAAACGCTGACTTTGCTTTTGAGTAACCGAATAACTTTCAATCACAGCAAATCAAATTCGTACTGGGTGACTTCAACTGTCACAGTGTCGCGTGGGGTTACAACGAAAGAGATTCCAATGGCGAAGAACTAGAAAAATGGACTGAAAGCATGAACCTAAAGCTTATTCACGATCCAAAGCAACCTGCGTCGTTCAACAGCGGAGGATGGCGCAGAGGTTACAACCCAGACAATATATTTGTCAGCGACAGAATTGGAGACCAGGTGACAAAAATCGTTGGAAGCGCCCTCCCAAAGACACAGCACAGACCAATAATTTGTCTTTCCAACGCGGCAATCAGATACGAAATTGTTCCTTTCAAGAGAAGGTTCAACTTTACTAAAGCAAAATGGGAAAAATTCTCTGAAACATTGGATCAAGAAGTTTCCCAGCTAGAACCTTGCCCTGATTCATACGATAAATTTGTAGAAATCGTAAAGCAAGTATCACGGAAATTTATCCCTAGAGGTTGTCGAACTGAGTACATAGCGGGGCTCAATGAAGGATCTAAACCCCTACTTAAAAGATACGAACAGCTATATGAAGAAGACCCTTTCTCGGAAGCGACAATACAGGCTGGGGAGGAAATGTTACATGCGATATCCGCCAACAGAACGGAAAGTTGGTGCAAGCTGGTCACGAGTCTGGACATGAAACAAAACAGCAGACGTGCCTGGAAGCTGATTCGGAATCTTGGCAACGATCCCGCTGCTCCGGCAGTCAACATGACAGAAGTCACACCCGATCAGATAGCCCATCATCTTCTAATGAACGGTAAGACGACATCAAGAAAGAACAAGGTGAGAGCTCAACGGAATATCGACGAAGAAAGAGATGTTCTAGGTACCTCTTTTTGTCTAGAGGAGATGAGAGGCGCGATCCATCAAATGAAAGATAATAAAGCGGCTGGCCTGGACGACATACGAACAGAGCAAATAAAGAACTTTGGAATAAAAACCGTAAAGTGGCTCGTAAAAATGATGAATTGCTGCATCCGTACATTACAAATCCCCAAAATCTGGAGAAAAGCTAGAGTGGTAGCCCTCTTAAAACCAGGGAAGGATCCGGCGGATACAAAGAGTTTTAGACCTGTATCTCTCTTGTGCCACCTTTTCAAGGCCTTTGAAAGAATGATACTGAACCGGATCGCAGAATATGTGGAGACTAAAATTATTCCAGAACAAGCAGGATTCAGGCCCGGAAAGTGCTGCTGCAGTAAAATTCTTAATCTCACCCAACATATTGAAGATGGCTTTGAACGGAAGGAAATAACAGGAGTAGCGTTCATAGACCTAACTGCCGCCTATGATACAGTTAACCATCAACGGCTACTCGCAAAACTCTACGAAACTACAAAGGATTTCCGACTAACAAGGTTAGTGAAATGTCTCCTCCAGAATAGACGCTTCTACGTAACGCTCCAGTCCAAGAACAGTCGGTGGAGTGACCAAAAAAATGGGCTACCACAGGGAAGTGTCCTCGCGCCGATTCTATACAACATATACACCAACGACCAACCCATACACCAACAAACAAGGCAATTTATTTACGCTGATGATACAGCGGTGGCAGCTCAGGGAAGAACCTTCAATGAAGTCGAAGTGAAACTGACAGATGCCCTGGGAGACTTAGCTCTATACTGTGATAAAAACCATCTGAAACCCAATCCCACAAAAACCCAGGTATGTGCTTTCCACCTGAGAAACAAGCATGCCCGAAGGTCGCTGGAGGTGGAATGGCGCGGTCAGATGCTGGAACACAACAAGACGCCAAAATACCTTGGCGTCCGTCTGGATAGAACTCTGTCTTACCGATACCACTGTCAAGATGTCAAGAAGAAAGTAAGTGCCAGAAATAATATCATCCGCAAGCTAACTAATACAAAATGGGGAGCACAACCACACACTCTCCGCACTTCTGCCTTGGCATTATGTTTTTCGGCCGCGGAGTTTGGAGCACCAGTATGGGCAAACTCTGCTCACGCAAAGAACGTCGACGTGCCTCTAAATGAAACGGTCCGTATAATATCGGGTTACCTGAAACCGACACCTATCGAAGAGGTATACCGGATTGCTGGAATTGCTCCACCACCTATCAGGAGGAAGGTCACGTCAGAGGTAGAACGGAAAAAGCAGGAGACGGACCGAAGACACCTCTTATATGACCACCAAACTCAGCCAAGCAGACTAAGATCTCGGAAAAGCTTCCTGAAAACATCAAGATCCATCCCCGAAGCGCCAGAGACGCGCCGAATACACCTATGGCAAGCGTCAGCTACCGCGACACATTTTTCTCCCTCGGAGGAAATGGCTGCTGGACACAATTTACCGTATCCGACTTGGAAAGCGCTAAACAGACTAAGAACCGGCGTTTCACGTTGTGCTAGTAACCTGAAAAAATGGGAATACCAGGAGGACGATACCTGCGACTGTGGCGCGGTTCAGACCAGCCGGCATCTACTATCATGCACAGAGATGAGAGAGACCTGCACAGAACAAGACTTAATTATAGCAAATGACAGGACCATCTATGTGGCCAACCATTGGAAATACAGAATTTAAAGTTGTTGGTGTTCCGGACACGGAAAGTACGTAAGTATTTCTCTCCTTTATTATTCGTTTACGGCTTCCTTCTTGTCGGCGGACATAATCAGCAGTATTTTGATACCGACGGTGCACTCGGAACACAGCTGATTGGCTTAAATTTAGTCTACTTACCACGGCCCTCTGGCTCAGACCTTCTCTCAATGATGCTACTGCATGAGCTGCTTTGCCGGATGTGGTATTTATTTGTAATGCACTTCCGAACTTTTTAGTAGTGGCTGATGTCTTAGTGGGTTGCTATGGAAATTTATGCCTATGATGTTAACCGAAACAAGTCGGTACGTGTCGATTTCAATGAGTCAAATTCTGACCCCCTCTCTACGTCGCATTCTTTATTTATCCTAGGTATGTCATCCGATTCACCCAAAAACAAAACTTTTTTAAAATTCAATAATGAGGTTAACGATTGTACACTAAATATTTTTAAATTTACATTTTTTAGATTGAAACAGGAGACGTACTTTTTCAAAATAATTTTAAGTCGATTATTTTGCACTCAATTGCGTATACTGCGTTTGTTTTTGCATATATCTTAAAAACAAAATATCATGATGAAGATAAAGGCAGTTTTTGTTTTTACATGTTTAGAGTTTGACCACCATCTCCATATAGCTATTTCAGCATATATGCATCCTTAGTGAAGCTATGCAGTCACAACTCTGAAACGAATATCAACAATCCTACCTATCTAAGGGATGTCGCGATGCAATGTTTTCACTTTTGAGACGCAAAACAGCGACATCTCTCTAATACGAGGAAGATGAAAAGCCTTAGATACAAAGTTTGTTACTTTTATACAATTACAATAATTGAAATATAAATAACAAACAATATTTTAAATCCAAGACTTTTCGTTAAGAAACTGCTTTCTGCCTGCATCCTGTATCTCCGGCTTTTACAATATATAAGCACAAGAGACGACGAATATAGAAGAAAGCAAATAAAGGACACTTTGGCCACGTATTTACCTTCTTTTCGTCTAGGAAAAGGACCGAAAGACAGTTTCAGGTTTCAAGTACTCAAATCTGAATAAAGATGAAAAAGATAAAGGCAGTTTTTGTTTTTATTTGTTCAGAGTTGGACAACCATCTCCATATAGCTATTTCAGCATTTATGCATCCTCAGTGAAGCTATGCAGTCACAACTCTGAAACGAATATCAACAAGCCTTCCTATTTAAGGGAAAACATCGCGATGTAATATTTTCACCTTTTGAGACGCAAAACAGCGACATCTCTCGTAATACGAGGAAGACGAAAAGCCCTAGATATAAAGTTTGTTACTTTTATACAATTAGAACACAAAATATCATATTAAAATCTTACTTTATCCATAATTTTTTATATCTCATCATCATCATCACCCCCAGCCCTTTGCTTCCACTGCTGGACATAGGCATCCCTCATTTTTGTCCATTGTGCTCTATTTTGAACACTTTGCATCCAATTTTTTGACATTTTCTTGAGATCGTCAGTCCAACAAGTAGGGGGTTTTCATCTACTTTTTTTGTCTAATCTCGGCCTCCACTCAAGAAATCTCTTCGTCCACCTTTCATCACTCGGGCGACGTGTCCGACCCAATTCCTTTTCAGTGTGGCAATTCGGGAAATTACATCGGTAACTCGGTAACTGGGTCACGAAGCGATATACTCAGCATTTACTTATCCATTTTCCTTTGAGCTATTTGCAGCGTTTTAGAAGTTTTAGCTGTCAATGTCAAAGTTTCAGCAGCATAGGTCATCACAGGCATATTTTCGACAAAAGGGGGAACTATGGAACGAATGGATAGCCCAGGCTTGCCTCCAAGTATTAAACAACGACAAACCTACATTCGTAAGGGGGGCCAGTCAATCACATATTGACGTCACGCTCGCAAGCGAAGGGCTATCCAGAAAGGTGCACGGATGGGACGTCCTCGACGATCAATGATTTACCTACCACCGTTACATACAATATGAGATAAAGGTTAAAGGGGGATTAAAACGGACGATAGGTCACACAGAATCATACTTCAATAAAAGCAAGTACCTATCGGAGGTCAGAAAAATAAACGAAGAAGAGACTTCTGACCTTGACCAACTGAGAAGAGCTTTACAAAATGCAGAAAAGTTGGCCACCGTTAAGAAGAAAAATGATAAAAAATCCCCCTACTGGTGGACGGATGAGATATAAGGTTTACGGGAGAGATTCCTCAGAGCTCCAAGGAATTACACATTGATCAGAAGAATATGTAATGAGCTACTGCAGAAACAAGAGTTTCCCAGGGACTTAAAGGAAGCGAACTTGGTTCTATTCCTAAAGCCTGGGAAACCCCCTGATTCACCAACTTCTTATCGGCCAATATGCCTCCTGGACTGCCTTGGTAAATTCTATGAAGGACTTATCAAGAGGAGGCTGGAAGGCATGTTGGAAGATGAGAGAGTTTTATCTAGTCAACAATATGGGTTTAGAAAAGGTAGATCGACAGTCGATGCCGCTACCTGGATAAGGGATGCGGCTAAGACAAGCAAGAAAAGATGGGTGGTCCTTTTTCTGTTGGACATAAAAAATGCTTTTAATTCAGCAAACTGGGGCCTCATAGTGAACCGAATAGGCGAATGTGGGGCTCCGGAATATTTGTCCAACATAATTAAGGACTATCTATCTGAGAGATCCGTATGCATATCGAAGAAGAAAAAGAAACAAATGACCGCGGGAGTACCCAGGGGTCAGTCCTGGGACCCTTACTTTGGAATATATTATATAACGGGGTACTAGAAATTCACAAGAGAACAGGAGTTAGAGCGATAGCATACGCGGACGATCTAGCCTTACTGGTGGAAGATGATATGAGTCGGGGTATAACGGAAAAAGTAAATAAAGCGATAGAGAAGACCGCGGCGTGGATAGAGAAAAACGATTTAAAGTTAGCAGTAGACAAGACAGAAATAATAATCTTGAGGGGACCAAGAAAAAGAGATTATACAGTTTTCAGATATCAAGGCTCCTAACTAAAACCCCAACGGACAGTAAGGTATTTAGGCATAACTTTGGACGAGAGATTGACATTTGGACAACATGTGATAGAAGCATGTCGAAAGGCGGAGGAGAGGACCTCAACGCTGAATAAACTAATGCCAAATATAGGGGGGCCCGGATCCCAGAAGAGGCTAATGATGTTACAATCAATATTATCCATAATATTATACGGGGCCCCAGTGTGGCATAAGGTCATCCGGATGAAAATGTATAAAGACATGCTTCTGAGGGATCAAAGGAAACCCCTGATCAGAGTGTGCAGCGCGTACAGGACTGTATCAACCATTGCCTTACAGGTAGTGGCTGGTTCTCTGCCGGTGCACATCCTGGCCAGGGAGAGAGTCCAAATGTACCGAAGGGGCAACGGAGCGATAGGTTCAGGGCCACTGGAGAGAGCTGAAAGTTTAGAGACGTGGCAGAGGGAATGGGCAGCCGAAGTCGTAAGGGCCGCCTGGACGAGATCCTTGATCCCGGATGTAGTGAGGTGGTACGGATGTCGACATCGGCGCGTCAACTGTTTCGACAATATACCGATCGTATTGGGAAAACTAGGGACGATCTATATCCCGAGTGTGGTGTGGTGGATGACGCGCGGCATGTCGTGTTCGTATGCCCTGGCTATCGAGCGGGGCGTACCGAACTGCAGCTGGGCATAGGATCTCCACTAGGCGAGCCTCATGAGCTGATCGATAGAGCTATCGACAACAAACTAGACGTTGAGCTGATCATTGCCTTCGTCACAAAGACAATAAAGATCAAGGAAGAAAAAGAGAGGCGGCTGCAAGCGGGATGACCGCTTTATATTTATTTTTCTTAAAATGTGTTTGTGTTGTGATCGGGCAGCCAGCGGGGGGTGGACCCTTTACATCCAAACCACGCTGACTGCCCATTTTTATTTTTATTTACTTATTTTACTTTTTCATATTTTTAGTTATTTATTTTATCGTATTTTATTTATTTACCTATTTAATTTTATTTATATAAGTTTCGAACAATAATATTTCGAACAATTTTTTATTTTTCGGTTTTTCCTATCTATGTGTTCTATCTTTTCTTTCTTCTTCGTCCTTTCTTTTTTTCTTTTCTTTTTCTTTATGTCTTTTCTCTTTCTTTTCTCTTCTCTCATTGTATCTCTGCTCGTTTCTTCCCTTTTTCCTCTTTTTTCACTCTCGTTTCTCACTTTGTGTTATGTCTTGTATCGTTTTCTGAGACAGTTAGTGTGGAAGGAACTTTTACATCCGACCTACACAGACTGTCCCCTTTTAATTTCCGAATTGATTGGATGGATGAGTAAGCGTGCATAGATGAAAGTATGAATTATTGAAGTTGAATGAGAGAAAGTATGAAGGGGCGCGGACGAGAAAGAGTGCATAGATGAAAGTATGAACGACTGGAGTTGCTCGTAACTGCCAACTGACATCTTCTGGTTGTTTCCATCCGGGATTGGGGGCCTCTTTGTCGCCCTCCTGCGCACGGGTCGCGCCAGACGGTCGCTTCGCTGCGGGGCGTGGGCGGGGGGCCAACTGATTCATGGAATGCACGCTAGGAGTGCCGGAGGGAAGATATGAGTAAGGTCGACGTGTCAGATATGCTCGTTAAGAGCGGTCCCAGACCCGTCGGCTGGAGAAAAGAGGGGGTGGGTTTAGTCGGTAGGCGGCCCATGATACAGATAGGATGGACCGAATCCGACACACCTGGTATACCTTCCCAGACGGTCTTGAGAAGATTCCCACCTCCCAAAAAAAAAGTCATCACAGGCAACACAAATAATTGGTCAAATGTTTTACGTTTAAAAGAAATTGGTATATCGTTTTTAAAGATGTCTTTGAGTTTTCCATATTCTGCCCATGCTAGGTTTATTCTTCTTCGTAGTTTGCATGTTTGGTAATCCAATGTTCATGGAATTTCTCAACTCTGACAATAGCACCTCGCTCAGCTGAATATTAATGACCCTCTTAGATAGTTTGCCAGACTTTACTAGGTTTCACATGAACTTTGTTTTGAAAATTTTGTTTTATTTTAAGACCTACACTGGCACACACTAACTGAAGTTCATGTAGCATTGCACATGTCTCCTTGAGGTCATTAGAGAACAAAACTATGTCTTCTGCAAATATCAAATTTGTCCAATCTTCTACCGTCAATTTTTTTATCTCTATTAGTTTTTATTTTTTTATAGAAACCTGGTATCTTATATGTATGTATTTAATGGACAGTTAAGGCACATTTGTTAACAGTTTGTTACCAGTTATCACATACTAAGTACGTTCAAAAATGAAAGAATCATTCTTATGGAGGTTTTTTGAACGTTTGGAAAAACTTTTAATGTGCATTAGACCAGTTTTGTTATTTGACGGCTCAAGTTATAGTATAAATCTCTTTTCTTAGCGACTGTAACATTATTTATGTTTGTTAACCCATTTTCTATATTTCAATTCAATTTATGAGTTCGAACAAACTTACTCGTGATCATGTTGCCAGTGACCTCTGGTATCAGATATACATGAAGCAGTTAGAGACCCGGTCAATTGTGGCACGTTTTCAGATGGACTGCGCACACGTAAATTGTAATATAAGACATAAAACGTCGACAGTAAAACGCAAAACGCCTCTGTCACGATCTAACAATCCATCAGTTCATTAATAATGGCTTGCCTAATATGGTGACATAAGTTTTAATTCATCCGATTAGAAGCACATATTGTGTTGGTGTATTGGTCAATTGTACTCTTCATAATTTGATCCGAACGAAATTAATTAATTTAAAGTAAATAAAACAAACATAAAACACTCATTTTACTTATTTTTAATTTTAAGAAGCAATGTACTTAATGATATAAATTAAAGAAGTCGACTTTGATGACTTACACCATGACTAGAAATAAGTAATATTCCTTTGCTTATTTGTATTTTATGTTTTATGAAAAGCGCTATTCCGTTGTTTCGGCATTTCTTCCTTTTGCCAAACTGATAGTATTAAACGGAAGATTCTTTCTTGCGCTCTTACTATTTTTTATGTCTTTTTTTACTTTTCTTTAACTTCATTCATAGTTGGCTACTCGCACGCACCCGCATCATCTTCTTGCCAGTTTTCCGCTTGTTGATCTGTATTTATCAGATCTTCGAAATACTGTACCCATCTGCTTATTTTTTTGTAGATTCTCCTAGAAGTAAACGTTCTTTGTTTCTATATATTTTATATAACTTCCTGGTAGAAATTGTTTATTCGTTGTTTATTTTCCATATTCTTATAGCTTCTCTTCTTTTTGCCACATAGTTTTCGATCGTATGTGGCTATTTTCTCGGCCTCCTTGTACTTTTGCCGTGTTTTTTCTTTCCGAATTATTTCTACATTCCTCATCAAACGAGTCTTGCCGATTATTTACATGCACCCTTCCCATATACTTCTCCGTTGCTCCAGACATGGCCCTCTGTATGGTCTGCCATTATTGTGTCCTGCTTAACTGGATTTTCTACCCTTTTATTTATTTCTATCTCTAGCCTGTTTACTACATGCTTTCTTCGACACTCTAATTGGTACTTAGTTTAATCTGCCTCTAACAAATTTTGTAGTTTTTGGTAATTTTTGTTTTTAATTTGGCTATTACTAGTGTATGCTGCTATCAGTATTACTATATATAGTAGTGCCACTGCTATATCTGCCGCTTTATAACTCCTGCAATCGACTATTCCTTATGTTTGATTCGATAAGCCTTTTCATGTTTTCATTTGATTCTTTATGTAAACTCCGTTACTCTATTATTCTTCTATACATTTTCTCTTTCCCGACTTTCGCATTTATGTCCCTAATGATAAATTATTTTTATATCATATTTCTAATATGTTTCCTATTAGAGTGCTTACCTTTTTGTATAAATTCAGTTTTGGTTTACAAATCTTAATCTTTAATGGGCGCATCTGCGTTAATGATTCTTAGCTTTCTATATTTTCCCCTTTCCCCATTTCTCAAGTAAAAGATTCCATTTGAAACTACCCAAATTTCGTATTCCGCAACATACCCAAAATGTAAAAATGTATCATTACGTCCTATAGATAACCATAATACTTGAAAAACAAAAAATTCCCTATAATACCAATAAAGGTAATTCAAAATAGATTAGGTAGATAAAAATAGGTAAAAATTAGACTATGTGTATCTTACATTACGGTTATATTACTTAATTATAAACTGCTCGTCAAAAGTTAGGGATATAGAAAATTCTGCTGAATTTTTATAGTAAATTTTTTCGTGAACAGATTAGCGGATTCCGCTATTTTTTTTTATTATTTTAGACTTTTCTTTAGTATTTACACAGTTATGCAAAGGTTTACTCAAACTTTTTTTTGTACTTATACCGGGTGGAAGAAAAGAAATGTTTTTCTTTTGTTAAGTTTGAGACGCCCTGTAGGGAGGACGAGGTACAAATGGGAGTATATATCGAAATCGTATTGTAGCCTTACGTTTTGTGAACATTTTGTTTTTTGAATGTGCCTGATACCTTTAGAAATAAAAAAATAGACGGTTTTGTAATTTAACATGTGTTTTAACCGAAACAAAAGTTTGAGACACCTTGTAGGGAGAAAAGGCACAAAGGTGAGTATACCTCGATATTTTGTTGTAGTCTCATATTTTGTGAATATTTTATTTTTTAATTTCTCTGATATTTTTAATAACAAAGAAACTAGACAATATTACTTTTTAATATGTGTTTTAACTGACGACATGCGTCACATCACACATGTGAAACATAAAAAAACATATTAAAGAGTAATACCGTCTAGTTTCTTTGTTAATAAAGATATCAGAGAAATTAAAAAAATAAAATATTCAAAAAATATGAGAGTACAACTTAATATCGGGGTATACTCACCTTTGTGCCTTTTTCTCCCTACAATGTGTCTACAACTTTTGTTTCGGTTAAAACACATGTTAAATTACAAAACCGTCTATTTTTTTGTTTCTAAAGATATCAGGGATATTCAAACAAAAGTATGTTCAGAAAACATAAGACTACAATATTATTCTGATGTATACTCACATTTTGTACCTGGTTCTCCCTACAGGGTGTCTCAAACTTAACACTGAAGAAAAACATATTTTTTCTTCCACCCGGTATAAGTACAAAAAATAAGTTTGAGTAAACCTTTGCACAACTGTGTAAATACTAAAGGAAAGGCTAAAATAAAAAAAAACATAGCGGAATCCGTCTGTTCGCGAAAAAATCTACTATGAAAATCAGCAGAATTTTCTATATCCCTAACTTTTGACGAGCAGTTTATGGTTATACGAATTAGAACTAATATCTTGGAAATACCATAAGAATAAATAATATGGACTTACCACTTTTAATGTTCGCGGTTGATCTCGCCAATCCGCGATGAATGTTTCTCTTGAGGTTCCTCCGGTGTGCCTTCCATAATGACCATGCCAGTTTCAGGATCAGAACTGCCGTGATAATATAGAGCATTACCTTCAACTCAGTGTCGGGTTTTAAGTCCTTGTTCTTAACGATGAAGTTACTATTCACCACTCCATTCTCCTGCACTTTATCCTTGGACGACTTTCCTTCCATACTCGTTCCAAACTGCTAGTTCCTGTGTTCGTCCCTGGTCTTAGATCGCCATATGCGGGTATCCACCCTCGGGAAACATCTTAGGGTAGTTTGGGAGGTAGTTACCCCCTACCAATAGGGGTTGATGAATTAAACACTATTGATAACTACTTGTTTATTACCAACTATAAAGTAAATAGTTGATTTGCTCACGGTAAAACCATCTACGGGTGCATCTGAATTAAGGATGATAATTGATAAACGAATGAATTAGAATGAATCACGATGCCTTGCTGTATATATAAACAAACTTGTAACATGTAGTATGTTTATATTGTCGACTCAGCTTTGGCCATGACTTACGAAAATATTGATTAGTTGATGATGCATTATTGCCGGCTGGTGTTTCTAACAAATCTAGGTGACCTACTTAATTGTAAACAAATGTGTATGTTTTGGTTTTGTTTCTAGGACATTTAAGAATTAAATGAATATGTATTGATCTTAATTTTGGATGTTGATAAACCCTTACAATGTTGTACAGGGTAGTTTAAAAGATAATTACGTTTTTTTATTAATTTCGTAGCAACATTCACACCCTGTAGACTTGTAGTAGTTTGACATTAAAAACTCTATTTATGTTCAAATGATTTTTAATATAGTTCACTATCGTTAAAAATTATTACTATAACTTAATATTGAATTTTAGTATACAGGGTTGGTCCAAACTCGGAATGAGTATTCTCTGAGTTTTCTTAAATGAAACATCGTGTATTTTAGTATTGTAACAAAATGATATTTTATGGTACTTTTTTATTTCTTAATCAGTCCCTATACCTAACTGCTTTCATTTGTGCTTCATTGTTAATCGCACCAACAATCTTATCTACGTAGGTATTTTGATAGCTCAACCATTATTGGTAATTTTAAGGATCAGTCTACATTAATATGTATTTTTTCCGAAAAATTATTTGTGATTGAATCTTTTCACGGCCAACCTAATAAAATTTCACGTATTTTTTGTTGCAATTAATGTTTGGCTTGAATCACCAATAACTCACAGAATAAAGCAGATACGTATAGAAAATGCTTTAAAAATATAGAAGTACAATAAAATATCATTTCATTACAATATTAAAATACAGAGTGTTCCATTTAAGAAAACTCAGAAAATACTCATTCCCAGTTTCAAACAACCCTGTATATTAAAATTAAAAATTTAAATATACTAACAATTCTTAACAATAGTAGACCATTATTAAAAATTTTTTAAACACCAATAGAGTTTTTGATGTCAAAATACTACAATTCTACAGGGTGTGAATATTGCTACGAAATTAAGAAAAAACGTAATTATCTTTTAAACTACCCTGTATACTATTACAAAGTCTCATCTTTCAATAAAGAAAACATCGAGGAGAATCCAAAAATGTAAAAATATACAGTGTGTGTCATTAAAAAAAGCGAAGTTATACGCAACTTCCGGTATAACCGGAAGTTGTAAATAAATGAAAATATTTTCGCTAAATAGACCACTCTTCAAAACCCCCTCATTCTAATTTTCACGATTCTGTTCCATTTAATTCTCGAGATATTTCTAATAGGCCGTTTATCTGCCTCATACTGTAATATACAGTATACAATCCACATATTTGTATCTCATCACATTCTATTTTGAAGAGAAGCTTCTATACTGTCGTTGAATCTACAGTAAAATCTGAGGCGATCGTCACGGAACTAGCGTCACGAAATAGTTTGAAGACTACATTAAGCATCGAGGGGAGTCTGTTATATAGCACATGTAAACTTTTTAAAATCTATAACAAGGATATTAGGCGATTGATTACATATGTACTATAGAAAGTAACTACAACGTTAACGATGTTTTATTATTTCATATGGTCAATGAATCTCTCTATATGAAAAAACCGCGGAGTGCTACCATTTAAAGGGGTGCGTTTTTGAGAAATGGGTGAATTAGTCCCTGGGCACAGGTTACATTAGGGTGAGTTCTATGCTCTTTTGGTGCAAACACGTCTACATAAAAATTGTTCCTGGTTAAATTTCCTATCTAAATATAACTTTTTAAAGTCAAAGATACTTTTTTTTACAAAAGTATATTCAAAGGAAAAAGCACAAAGAAACCCAAAAGAAAGATATTTTGTTTTTTGTCCCATAACTTTTGTCCACGGGGATATAGGTATAGACATTGCTTCACAGAAAAAAAAACTTACATATTTTCTCTTTAAAATGATGTTTGGTAGAGGTCATTAGGATTTACAGTTTTCGAAATATGATTTTTCAAATTTCGCCACTCACAGCAATTTTGGGCAATTTTCCTTGTTATTTCGCAAATATTGTTCTGTAACTTTTTTCTACGTAACTTTAGGTAGATGCAATGGTACATGTAAGAGGAATAGAAATCAATTACCTTTAAAATGGTCTAATGTATAATGTTGTACGACTTCTTTTAAAGAGGTTATCTTTTTCAAGACTTTTAACGAGTTTTTATATTTTTACGATTATTTTTAAATTTCCCGTTATAACTTTTTTTTCTATATGGTATATATTATATAATAAAAAAGAAAGCTTATTCTGTTTACTTTAAAATGGTGTATTAAAAAAATTCTAGGGTTATTTTTGAATAAGATATGCTTTTTCAAATTGTAATAAATACTTGCAACGATTTTTGATTTTAGGATTATTTTTTAAATTCCCCATTATAAATTTTTTATGTGATTGTGTGTTATGATTGAATCTTATTTTTTATAGGTAATACTTTTGATCCACTTGACTCGGCCGGACAAACTTGAAAATATGGATTAATTCCAATATTTACCGTCAAAGCTCCTGCACCACAAGCTTTGATTGAAAAAATAGCATGTAAATGTATCAAAGGATGTACAAAAAACTGCGGTTGTAGGAAGATAGGAATTAGTTGTTCAATATTCTGCAAAGGGTGCATGTGCATGGGTACTAATTGTGGGAACTCTAAGATAACTGAGGTGTCAGAGGAAGATATTGAAGCTAATGCTAACGAAGAGATGGACTTTGATTTTGAAATTTTTTTAAATGTCAACGTTTAAATAATTTTAACTAAAGTGATGTTTTTTAAGACTAATGTTTTTGTAATTTTTGTAAAAGAAATATTTTAAATAATACAGGTAAAAAAATATCAAAGAATCACTCGGTTTCCATTATGTATTTAATTATATATGATACACCATTTTAAAGAACAGAAAGTAAGCCCTCTTTGTTGCGCAATATATAGATAGTATATTCATGTACAAGAAAAAAAGTTATAATGAGAAATTTCAAAAATAATCGTAAAAAATGTAAAAAATAATATTTTTTTTTATATTAGGTATTATATAATATATAATATATTATATAATAATTTTGCTTTATTTTTATATTATATTATAAAAAAATCGTTAAAATATAAAACCTTGACAAACCACAATCTCTTTAAAAAAAGTCGTACAACGTTATACAGTAGACCATTTTAAAGGTAATTGATTTCTATTCCTATTACATGTACCATTGCATATACCTAAGGTTACGTAGAAAAAAGTTACAGAACAATATTTGCGAAATAACAAGGAAAATTGCCCAAAATTGCTGTGAGTGGCTAACTTTGAAAAATCATATTTCGGAAACTGTAAATCCTAATGACCTCTACCAAACATCATTTTAAACAAAAAATATGTAAGTTTTCTTTCTGTGAAGCAATGTCTATACCTATATCCCCGTGGACAAAAGTTATGGGACAAAAAACAAAATTTCTTTCTTTTAGGTTTCTTTGTGCTTTTTCTTTTGAATATATTTTTGTAAAAAAAAGTATCTTTGACTTTAAAAAGTTATATTTAGATAGGAAATTTAACCAGGAACAATTTTTATGTAGAAGTATTTGTATCAAAAGTGCATAGAACTCACCCTAATGTAACCTGTGCCCAGGGACTAATTCACCCATTTCTCAAAAACGCACTCCTTTAAATGGTAGCACTCCGCGGTTTTTTCATATATAGATGTCCATTGACCATATCAAATAATAAAACCCTGTTATTAACGTTGTAGTTCCTTTTAGCTATCTTATTTTGAATATAATCAATAGCCTATATTACCTAACAGCGGCTATAATATCGCCGGTCCGGAATAAGAATGACGTAACTAAAAATTTCGTCAATTCCTGTTTATTGCTTAATTAACTTCCAAAATACTGTATACAGATGATACAAAAGCGAGAGAACTGTAACTATGTGACGAGCAACTACAGGGTAGTTACGTCGTTTTTTTTTAAATACACACCATTTTAGACCTTGTTTCAGATGAGAAATGACGTAACTGTAAATAGGGTTGAAAATGGGGGGACTAAAGTAAGATAATGAAATTCGGACCGATAGGGATGAAAATAAAAGTTATTACTGTGAGAATAAACGGCGTATTAAATATTAAAAATAGTTTTTTTATACAGAAAATTAAGATCAAGAATAACGCAACTGTAGACAGTGTTAAAAATGCAGGGATTAAATTAAGATAACAAAATTCGAACTTAGGTATGAATGACTTACGAAAATAGGTATGAATCTAAAAACCATCATTGTAAGAGTAAACGCCGGCGCCGCACCGATGCTCCGGACGGTTTCTTTGTTCAATCACTATTTTAAATATTTAAAAATTTTTAAATGAAGAAGATGCGACTGTAAAAAGGGTTGAAATGGGGGGATTAAATTAAGATAATAAAATTTGAACCAACAGGGATAAAAGTAAAACCCATAATTGTAAGAATAAACGCCATACCGATGCTCCTGGACCCCGATTTTTGACTATTCGCTTCGTTATCGATCATTCGCTATCCTGTACTCTACATGTACAGATAGCGAATGACCGATAACGAGGCGAAGGGTCAAAAATCGAGGTCCTGGACGATTACTACTCATTTAATCCCTATTTTAAATATTATTTAAAAATCGATTTTTTGCTCTACTGAGAAATTTGGTTTTTTGCAGTTACGTCTGTGCATTCGAATGTACAAAAAAATAAAAAATAAAAATAAATAGGTAAATTTGATGAGTTAAAAAAAATCTTAAAATAAAAATATCTTCTTCTTTTACTTCTTGGAAATCTTTCGATCTGTTTAATTCTGAAGCTGCCTCTGGTTAGTTTCCTGGGAGGTAGACTACGAACTATACCTCCATCTTTTAGGTGGTCTTCCGGGGGTCTTGAACAGGACGGGTTGTTCTCTAGGGTATAAATGAGTAAAATAAAAATATAATAAATAAATAATAAAATTACTTTATTTAATTTAAAAAACATGATTTCAAATTTAAAAAATAAATACTTACAAAAAACATAGTATATATCTATGCATCTTCGCGCTGGTCTACCGTACCACCTACTGAACCAATTTTCTGTTCAATTGTTTCTACTTATTTTGAAAAAATGTGAAAACGTTGAATTGTCGACGTCCATCTCTCCATCCGTAAATACAACTCCTCCGTAATTATACCAGCTAGAATGACAAAATGATGTGTCGAATGAAAGCTTGTAACCAAAAAATGCTATTAAAGGTGAAAAATTAGAGCTCAGACTTCCTGTTTTAGAAGTGCAACCGGAAGTACTGTTTTAAAGTCGCCGGAATAGTACAAGCGATATATTATTTGACGTGCCGTAGTGTTTTTATATCACTTCCGGTTAAAAAGTTCTAACCATAAGTGCCATATTTTAGTCTCATATATAGTACATGTGACATATTGATCGCAGCGTATTGAAAAGTCGAGTTTGAATCTTTAATTCCGGTTTTAAAGTCATTTTCGATCACTTTGAATAAAAATCTAGGACTTACAAAGTTCAATTACTTGTTCAAATAGTTATATTGCAGAATGGTAGTAAGATTTAAGTTTACATTTATTTATGAGTGATCTAAATTATATTACATACAACTCGCGAAAATATGCTACAAGAAATATATTGTAATATTTTGTCAATCTTATCCGTGTTTTGATCTTTTATAGATTTAATTTATTTTAGATTTATATAATATTAAATTTGATGTAAAATGGTGAGCTAAAAGTAAAAAAGCTTTTCCTTACATAATTATTTATTTTTAAAGTTATACAATATTTATCTGACATGCCCTTAGATATTTCAATATTGAAAAATAAAGTGAATCTTCCTTGTGTAGGTTACCACAAAACCCACGTTTATAGTTAATAGGTTTGTTGCGATAGTAATGGTTCACTTTTTGCCGTTTTGTATTCTGCTTATAAATCCTACCTACGCGTAGACGTGCTTTATTGACTGTTTGATATAAAGAAAATGATAAAGAGGTGGGATGTTATCGAAGTATTGGAAAGGAAGTATTAAAGAAAACGGACGTACATGTTCTTTTGTAAATAATAGGTAACTTTAAAAGGTTGTCGAGAAATATAATTTATTTTATAAAAAATGACAAAATTTATATAAAAAAAAAGCTGAAATTATACACTTGTAATTTTATTATTTGATAAATCAATTTTATTTTTCTTTGTTAGATACCTATTGGGTTGAAATGGTAATACGAAAATTAAATTTATACATAAATAGTTTTGTCTGTCCGTCTGTTTAGTCTAAGATTTAAAAAACTGTAATAGATAGATACCTAAAAACTGACGGTAGATTCCGATTCAAAAATAAGTTATTACAAGAAAATTCTTAAAACGAACATATTCAATTTCGATTTTAAGAAACTAAAAACCGTAGAACTCCCAAATGATGATCGATACACATTTATTAACAACGCATATGGTATTAGCGTGCAAAAATCCGTTTACATATATGTCTTGGTTACCTTTTGGTCATATTTATTTTTGCTGAAAATTTTTTTAAGGGGATAGGCGTAAAATTTCGGCCCTAATGCTTTTTAAATGTATTCAGTTTTTTTTTCGATACCTGAGAAAACTAATAAGTATTTTTGAAAAATTTGAACGCAGAATGAAAGATTACGTTATCACCGACGGTCGAAAGTCCCTGAAAGCTTCTATCATGTTAATTTTAATAAGTTACAGTGGTGAAAACAAATAGAAAATTTAGTGTAATTTTTAATTTTCAAATATCAAATGTCTCATTCAAAACAATATTTTTGTTTATTCTAAGGGACTTTCGGCCCTCGGTAATAATGTATTCTTTTATTTTGCGTTTAAATTTGTCAGAAATATGTTAGTTTTCTCAGGAATCAAACAAAATGAATGCACTTAAAAATCATGGGAGCCGAAATATTCGGGAAAAAAACTCGTCGAGTTTATTTTTCTTAACTTATTTTTTGATCTTTTTAAATGTATATATTGTTGTGGAATTGTTTTTTTAAGGAAATTCAAAAAAATTAAATTTATATCAACGACCATGAAATGATAGTTTCATCACCCTGTATATGGCCAAATTTGTTTAAAATTTAATTTTACTAGTAAACAAGTGTTTCGGAAAAATTAAAACGATTAGTGATAATTATTCGACGAAATTGACGGGACATGAACAAAACATTTCGGTGATTAGAAAGTGGAGAGAGTGTTGACGGGACAATAACATTTTTAAGATCCTTCCGGGAAGGTATTTTAATGTGGTATACAAACGGTATTATTTTAGTTGTAAGAGTACAAAGTAGAAAATAACTAATTATGATTTTCCTTGAATTTGACAAATTGGAAAAGTTATGTGGAAGAATATTGGGTTTCTTAAGAAATAAATGGTTTGAGAGAGGTTGTTGTTGAGTGGACGAAAAATATGGGGAGAAGGGATAATGGATGTGAGAGTATGGATTTGAGAGAAAAATACGGACATTGTGTAATTTACATCAGAAGAAGGCAGTCGAGTTTTAAAAGTGTATAATCAGTGTAGAGTGGTGTGATCAGCCTTTGCGAGCAGAGTCAAGTTGAAACCAAATCGTCCACCGGTTGAAGAGTTAATTTTCCTGGTCCAAGGGAGATTCCTCTGTTTTGTCTAGAACGAGTAGCTGATTATTATCCGTTTGTGCACTAGATATTCGAGCAAGTCCTGTGTGTTTTTCTTGGAAGCAGTTTTGACGAGGGTGATTTTTTCACAACAACAAGAGAGTACGTGTTGAGAGAATCAAGGACAGCGCAATCGAGAAAACGAGGGAGTGAAGAATAAAAGGTTAGTCAAATCATTTTTTCTGAATGGAGAAAAGATATTTATATCAAGACCATATTTGTTTACTTGTTTATTGAACAATATTTTTGTAACACAGTTAGTCATTTCAGATTTGAGAAATCAATTCAAAAGAAGAAAAGTAAAATTCGTTCAATTCAGTATGAGTAAATAAGAAATTAATTAAATAAATAATTTTGTCAAAACAAGGAGATATCAGAGTTAGAGTTTTAATTTATTAAGTTAGAGATTGTTGCAACAAAGTAAAATTTTAATAATTTTGAATCATATGTACACGGCATTTAATAAAAACAATAGATTACATTTATATGAATTTGAGTGTTGTCAATTTCCCTGTTTCTACCCTGGAAGAAGTAAGCAACCAGAAATACTAGAACCCACAGATTACTGATATTGGATCAAATACAAAATTAGCCCTGATAATAAAATTGATTGGAAAATTTAATTGGAATTTAGTTGTGTCTTTACATGGGCAATAAATAAAATAATAGGATAATCAATCAAATTAATAATTTGCTAATTAATCTAAATAAACAGAAAAGGTAGATCATAACAATATATTAGTCGTGGAACATGTAAATGTTGTTATAAATTCGAAATTCTCATTATACGCCAGTTCATAAAAAAAAACATAAAAAAATCTTATACCGGTAATTGAAGATTTGAAAATTTATTTGTGTTGGGGGATAACTCATGACAATTCCATAAATTTTATGAATTTTTAAATTAAAATACATAAACAATTGACCGAGGCTATTGCAAAAACCCTTATTTTTGCAGGAATTTTTTCTTTAAACTTTGGTTTTTTTTGCAAAATGATATCAAACATAACCACCCAAAATTGCTGCGGTTAATTAGTTGTTAAAGACTGCTAAACTATAAATTGCCCAAACAGTTACTCTAGAGGTATTTTCTAAATCGCAGTTCTTCAGGCTTTATTTTTAATTATACTTACTTACTTACTTACTTAAGCCGTCCTCTTGTACCTTACAGTGTCGAGGTAAGTGGAGAAATGAGACGTCTCCATGCCTTTCGGTCGGTAGCTAATCTTTCTGCTTCTCTCCACCCAATATTTCTTTTTCCGCAAGCCTTTCCAATATTTGCATTCCACGTTCTTGCTGGCCTGCCTCTTCTTCGTTTGTTGTCAGATGCCGCTTTCCATACCCTCTTTACAGATCTACCTTCACTCATTCTCGCCATATGTCCGAACCACGATAACTGTTTCGTTTCAAGTCTGTCTAAGGTCCTTCCAACACCGCACCTTTCACTTATGTCTTCATTTCTTATACGATCACGTCTGGTCACCCCGGATACCGCACGTAAATATCGCATTTCGCATGCTTGGATTTTACTACGGATGTTGTCGTTCACTGTCCACGTTTCACTACCGTAGAGTAGCACCGGCTCGTATACGGTTTGAAATACTTTCATTTTTGTTTTCAGGCTTATTTCTTTCTTCCTAATAAAACTTTTATTTAGTGCATACTATAATTTTGTTGCACTCATTACCCTGCTGTTTATTTCTGGTTCTATATTTCCTTGCCCATTCATTGTTGATCCTAGATACTTGAAGTCCTCGACTTGTGTAATGGTCTCATTATTCAACTTAACATTTATATTTTCTTGTGTTTTCGATATTACTAAAGCTTCTGTTTTTTCAATATTTATTCTCATCCCAAATTTCTTAAAGGCTTTATTCCAAACATTCACATTTACTTGCAAGTCTTTTTCTGATTTTGCCACAATAACCAGGTCATCGGCATATATCAACTCTGACACGCAAACTTGTTTAAGTTTATACACCCCAACCCTAGTTCTTTTTACCTTACCCCTGCATTCTTTTGCCATTTCGTCCATTAGAGTGATAAATAACAAAGGACTCAGAACACCACCTTGTCTTACACCTGTCCTTGTGTAGAATTCAAGAGATGAGCAATTGTTCGTTCTTACATTATTACGTGTACATTTATATATACTCTTTATTGCTTGGATTAACTTCGGTTTCACATTTCTACGGTTTAATATTTCCCAGATCTTGTTACGTGGCGCCCGATCAAATGCTTTTTCCAAGTCCACAAAACAGAGATACAACTTACTGTTATGCTCTAGGGCTTTTTCTGATAACTGTCTCACCGTGAATATGAGATCGGTTGTACCTCGCCCTGGCCTAAAGCCGCATTTGCTGTCATCCAGTGTGGCCTCCATTTTTAATTATTAATAGTTTTAATATAATAATATGTAACTACTTCATAACTTTTTCTTCTCTCTAATCCTTTCTAATCCTCATTTTTTTTGTTGAGTCTATACGTCTTTAGCCTTTTCATGCAGATTACGCATAAAGGCAAAAAGTGATGTATTGATGTAGTATAATTTTTTACCTAGATTGAATTGTTCTAAGTACAAACATAACTCTTAAATTTTTTGAAATAACTTGAATTAAGTCTGAATTAAATATTATGGTTAATTGATAATATTCCTCCTTAAAATGTTTCAAGTAAGCGCAATCATATTGAAAAGTGCAGTTTGAAATAAAATTCTCAGACTTTGTATTTATATTAACTTATTGTGTACGTTTTCCCGTCCTTATACATTTTACTTTCACACAATAAATTAGTTTTACATGTTCTCTTAAAATGAAATATTTTTGTGTCCCAGGCAACCAAGTGACGTCATATAACGTCGAAGAAACGTCAGTTTTAGTTGAATATATACACGTTTTTGAACATTACGTCATATAGACGTCTTTTGTAGGTGATTTTAAGTACATAAGATTAAATGACCTTAAAATAAGTTTAAAAGACGCTTTCATTTCAGACAGCCTGTCTGACATCACAAAATTGGGAGAAGCTTAAAAAGCTTGTTTGTTTTGACTTCAAACAATTTAGTTTACCTATAACGTTGTTCATAAGAAATTTCTCATTTATTGTTTACGTTCTTTGTGTCTTGTGACAAAATAAGACGTTTCATTGAAATATTTAGTTGAAGAAACGTGTTAATTAAGAGATTTTTATTCGCTTGTGCTCAGTGAGTTAGTTGCAGTAATGCAGTAATTCTTCTTGTCAACTTTTGAGGTTATTATGTTTATTTTCTGTTAATGAGCTAATTATGTGTTATCGAGTTTAATTAAATTAATTTTTAGCCTACATTTTCATGTTACCTATTTTTTATACTATTTTTAAGAAACATCTGAGAGAGGTCACTCTTTGAAAGTATTACAGACGTGATTTTACCGACGGCGACGTGTAAAAGTCGTCATCTTTTTGACGTTTTAAAATCGTCACAATTATAACGTCAAATCGATGAGAAAAATACACGTGATTTTCAACGTCGGTACTACGTCATAGAAACACGTCAATTGGTCATTTTTATGACGTGTTATCTACGTTACAAAAACGTCGTTTGGTTGCCTGGGGTGTTAGCCAATCGGCAATTTATTGTTTATGACATCCAATGGTTGTACTCGAGTAAATACTTAAAATGCTATGCTAGATATATATTTCCCTATTTCTTATAATTATTACCCCCATTAAAAGATTGTTTATACAGACAAAAACTATTCCGTGATTATATTACCATATATTTTCTTGCTAGTCACCCATTTTTAAGACTTAATATCCATAATGCGTTGTCAAGGAATCCAATACCACTTCATATATACCTAGGTAGCTAATAACTAAACGTTGCAGTAACCCAGAAGCAAACTTAAAGTGTTTTATAAAAATTTCATCCATATATATTTATCTTTATCTTATCAACATATATTTTCCTGTCATCTTTCCAGATTTTCTGAATATTTTTTGAGTCATACAACACGAGCTGGGTACATTAAGTTGTTCGAAATGCACCGTTGTTGGTCCCAACCCAGATAAATTTATAGGTATTTATTTATGAATTATTAGATTTATGTCCCTCCATTTTCTTACTTGTTTAAATTCTTTATTTCTGGTTATGAGTTGCGTCAAATTGCTTAGGGCACCCGAAGTCCCATTTAATGACAATGTTAACTTTATGTAACATAGCTCTGTAACCAAAGCACTTAGAAACCTATTTTTTTCATTTTGAAACTAGATGTGTTTTTTAATTTCGCATAGATTTTTGTAAAGTTAGAGTGAAAGAAAAATTTATTTTAAAATTTTTTAAAATGCTCTCACAAAAAAACCAAAAAAGCTTAGATTTTATTTTTTCTTTTACTTGTTTTTGTACATTTTTCAATGAAACTTTACGCGGGACTTCATGTTATCTATCTATAATTACTGTAAAAATTTGGACTTTCTACCATCTAAGAATCCAGAGATATTTGACATCAAAATTTAAAAAACCTAGTATTCGGGATATCCCAAAAATATTAAACGCTCTAATAGGCTATAAAGAAAGCTACCGGTACCAGTGGCGTCACCAGGCCGGGTTTTGGGGGTTATAACCCCCATTGGGTTGTACTTTGAGCTTAATCCTCAAGCACTCAATAGGGCTTTTAAACAAGTACCTCAAAGTTCACTGAAGATGGACTGATAAGTTCGAAAACCAGAGACACTTAAGAAGTTGTAACTCCCTCCCCCCTTAGGATCAGCCTGGTTAATATTTTCTACTATAATGTTATATATCGTTGTAAAGAGAAGATTTCAGAGAATAATTTTCAATCATAAACCAAAAAAACTTAAAAATTTCAATTTTTGGACTTTGGATGCCCTTGTATTTGGCAATTGCCGTAGTCTCTGTCTATAAATAAATAACTTTTATACCTTAAAATACTGTCTTGGCATTTTATTTTTTAGTTTCGAATACCTAATTAAAGGCACCAATAACCATTTTCCTTTAATTTTATTTAAAGCTTTAAAGTAAATTGTGGATATACACCGAGAGAACAATTTATTTTCTCCTAAAACATTGATTTCTTTGAGCTATCTTTCTTAAAAGTTACCATATCATATTAACTTAAACATACCGCTTCACATATAAAGAAACGAATTTTTTAAACACAATACAATAATTTCTTACAGATAATTTCTTCAATACTAAGAAATGCATTACTTATTACATTTTAATTTTCTTATCCTAAAGTTTTTGTTTCTTAAATTGAAAACTACAAATATTTTGCAGTATAAGAAATATATATTAAGTTAATCCATATAGAACAAGAAATATATGTTAAGTTAATCCATATTTGTGAACAAGAAATTTTCTTGAAATCAAATAAATATTTTAAACCACAAGAAATAATTCTTCAGAAATACCCTCTGTAGTAACTGTAGTTATTAAATAAAAACTTTATCATTAATGCCGAAATGTTACTTGCAAAGAGATTTTCTTCCACAAAAGAATTGCGCAGTAACCATTATTCACTATTTGTGATTAATCTCAGTGTTTGACAAGATGGCGTGGCATTAGTTCATTTTCATAGATGGATTTTGGATTTGTTGGTATTTTTTAAAATCTAAGGGGTAGTTTGAAGGTACGTACATGTACATAGGTATTAAATAAAAGTAAATTGATTAATTTAAGATGTAGTAATATTGTTGCACATAAGAATATGTATTTCTAAAAGGAACATAATAGTATCTTTATATGCATTTTAGATATCTATATTGATGGACAACTCTGAAAGAAAGGATCTTATTCTAACTGGGAAATAAGCCACAATTTAACTTAAAAAATAATTTTATTGACGTTTCGACTTCCACCTCGGAGAGAATAATAAATCTATTATAAAGCTTCAGAACAATATTGAAAGAAGTTATTAACCAACTAGGGGCTTCCATAAATGGTAGAACTTTATGCAGGTAAGTTGGTTTATAAAAATGTATATACTTGTATAAACTATAATATATGTTTCTTGAATGTATCGTCTTCTATATACAATCCTTATAAAAAATTTTTTATTAAAATAAGTTTACTCTTTCTTCCTAACGGTTTTGTTTTAGGTAATTGCTGATATACAAAGTGCTATTAAGAAAAAGAAGGAAAAATTAAGGAAGTTGGATTTGCCTCTCCATCCTTTTATTATTGTATAGAAGCCAGTGGTTTAAGAGTGGAGAAATTATTTGTATATATTAATATCTATCGTTTTATATCCTGTTTTTATTATTTAATAAAGAATAATTTTACGTTAACAGAATGATTTATTTCGCCCTATGTAATGTCCCCTTACTTTTAAGAACTTTAACTTAATTCTAAACATACAATTATATCTGTGAAATATATTTCTTAACAATAAATACATTAATTAATAATGGTAAGATAACAATATTCCTTAATAAGAAATATTATTGCTAAGAAAGAAGAATTTTTTTGTGCCAAGAAAATATATTCTTATGACAAATATAATTTATTCCTGACAAATGGGTTTGCAGTTTGCAAGAAAGTGATACATGTTTAAGATATATTTCTTTGGGTATATTAAAATTATTTGAAATATTTTAGAAAATTATATCTTACATACAAAGATAAATTTCTTAGGCAATATGCCAAGTCGTTCTTTCTTAAATATTAATAAAGTTTTATTATGTCAAGAATTTTTTTCTCTCGGTGTATCTTTATTTATACGTCCATGCAATAATTAGTACATTCTTTAACGGTAAAATATTGCAAAACCTCTAAATTTTAAAGAACCGCTTGGATTGACATGAAATTTAGCATACAGATAGCTAATAAGTCAAAGAAAAAAGTGATATTGTGCCGATGTGTGATTTTGTCACCCCCTTCTCGGGGGTGAAACAGTATATGTCCAAAATAAGTTCGGAATTCGATAAACTGGCTAATTCTAAGCAACTTTTATTCTATAGAGTTTTTTTACCAAGTCAATACTTTTTGAGTTATTTGCGAGTGAATTTGTTCATTTTTAAACAAAATAACCATGTTTTTAGACGGTTTTTCGCAAATAACTCAAAAAGTAAGCATTTTGTCGAAGAAAATATTCTTAATAAAAATATCGCTTCTAAAAAAATTAAAAAAATGGTGCATTTAAGTCTGTAGACCCAGTACAAGCAAAGATGTAGCTAATGAAAAGTTGGTTCTTATTCGTCAAATTCCAAATCGAATATTTCATCGAGAAATAACCAAAAAACGGAACACTTTTCGGGGAACACTCATTTCAAATTTTTTAAATTGTTTAAAAAGTTTATTTTTGTTTAAAAAAGCTTCTAACCTTAAAAGTAAGTGAGTTATTCTCAAAATATTGTTGGTACCTTTTATTTTTTTGGTAAAAAGAATTGCGAAAAGCACCCCCTAATTAGCACATCAAATAAAATTAATCGTTACCGCTTCACAAGTTATTTTACTTATTTATTCTTTATACGATCCTCAGCGGTTCAAACTGCTTATTCTTGAAAAAGCTGTAGTTAAAATGGCTTGAACGAGTCACTAATCCCAAGTGCATGCAAACTTTGAACAGCCATGGCATAACCGATTTTTGTCTAACAGGAAAACAAAAAGTCCCAAATATTCAGAAAAGCAAAACGTACGTTTTATTACTTTTTGAGATTTTTGGTATTACTAATAATTTTTAAGTTATTTTAAAAAAGACCATTTTTTCAAAATTTAAAATTTTAAAATTTGTATTTTAAAACTATTTTTTTAAAATAAGCACGTTGAAGCGATGAAACCTACAGATCATATTAGACATATCATATATAGACACAAGAGATCATATATAGACACAACATAAATAAAGCAACATGTGAAGCGGTAACGATTAATTCTATTTAAGTTGTTAAGTAGGGGGTGATTTTCCCGATTTTTTTTATGCCAAATCAAAACGGACCAACTGTATTTTGAGCGTAACTTGCTCACATTTGACGCCAGATTATCTTTTTATAAAAATGGACATAAAGCTTTTTAAACTCTTTAAAAAAGTTATAATGAGTTTTTTCCAAAAACTGCTTCATTTTTTGGCTATTTCTCGTTGAAATAATATATTTATTTGAAGTTTGGGGAATATGAACTTATTTTTCTTTAGCTAAGACTCTGCTTCTAGTAGGTCTAGAGACTTCATGTATACACAATTTTTTTCACTTTTTTGCAAGATTTACTTTTGATAACAACGATTTTTTCCATAAAATAATTACTTTTTGAATTATTTGCGAAAAATTGTCTAAAAACGTGTTTGTTTTGTTGAAAAATGAACATATTCACTCGCAAGTAACTCGAAAAGTATTAACTTTTTATCAAATTTCGGACTTATTTTGACCGTATGTTTTTCACCCCCGAGAAGGGGTGAAACTCATCCCCATGGCAAAAGCACACATCGGAACAATATCACTTTTTTTCTTTGACATGTTGGCTGTGCGTATACCAAATTTTATATCAATCCAAACGGTTCTTTAAAATTTACAGCAAAAACCGTCAAGTAATGTACTAAATAAATCGCTCGTCGATTTTAGACAACTGTCTAAAATAATAATTATTAAAAGTATGCAATAACGAATTAAATTTTTTATAGCATAAAATTATATTATTGCCTTATCGGTCTTATGATCTTTTTCAAGTTAAACATCCCTTGTACTATTACAAAACAATTCTTTGGACAGAGATAACGAAATATCTAGACAAACGTTAAAACTAAAAAACTATTTCCGTCAAACAATCCATCTCATCCTGGAAAGGTTAGTCACAAAACTTTTTTGTTGGTTTTTTCGTGAATGTTCTGAGTCATTCCTCAAATTTACGTGCTTACGGCAGGAAACAAACAAGCGGCTCGTGTGAAGTGATGCGGCAGGTCGATGTGACATAGATAACCATGTAAGAACAATATTATTTAACTAACGAGATGCAGTCAGGCCGGCGTTTGAATACTAAATCGGCGACGAAAAATGGTTTATCTAGGAACGCATATTACCAGATTTAGTTTAAAGAAAAAAAAAAGAATGTGTGTACTTTGTACGCACGTAAGAAGTTATACTTCTATTATATGATTTCAACGAAATCAATATAATTTAAACAGTTTATTTATATTTTATTTAAATATTAAACTAATTTTAATACTTAGGTAATACTTTCCAAAAATGTTATTAAAACTATACCAAAAATTAAAATAATAAAATAATAAAACACACGCAAACACATTGAAAAATGAAACAAAGAAATGATTTCTGAACAATAATTGTTGAGAAAATTTTTAACTAAATACGTATTTTCTGAAAAATAGTTATTTTTCTACGGCCGTGCTAAAAGAGCCACTTTCGCACACGCATTTCGTTTCCGAAAGTTGCACTTTCCCTCACGGCGTGCGGGAAAGTAAAATACCTTGTAATATGGCATTAAAATATATTATAATACATGCAATAAACTAATATTTAGATATTATTTAATAATTTATTTAAAATTTATCTTATTGTGTCCATGTTTTAATGAAATTAGCGCGATAATTCGATGAAATAAAATTATTTTGACATAATATTTAAAAGTCAGATCAGTAGACAATTACAATGATTTTGAATCGTCGTCATGGAAACCAATATCGTTGTCGCGGTAACCCATTATATTGAAAGTTTTAGTTTTGACAACCTTGTCAAAGAATTAATTTGTGTAATTTCACTTCTAAATAAAAATTGATATAACTCTATTTTTTGTGGCTTTTTTCCAAACGTACGGCCCTAGAAAAAATATTGTTCCTAACTCATGCGGAAAGTGTCTTTCCCGCACTCGACTGCTTGCCCGAACTCCTCTATCGCGTCGTTGGGATCAATGGCAGTCTCGTACGTGAAAGTATCACTTTCCGCACTAGTTAGGAAAATAACTATAACGGCAGTCTCGTGCGTGAAAGTATCACTTTCCGCACTAGTTAGGAAAATATAGCGGAGTTCGGGCAAGCAGTCGAGTGCGGGGAAGACACTTTCGCATGAGTTAGGAACAATATTTTTTCTAGGGCCGTACGTTTGGAAAAAAGCCACAAAAAATAGAGTTATATCAATTTTTATTTAGAAGTGAAAATACACAAATGAATTATTTGGCAAGGTTGTCATAACCAAACTTTCAATATAATGGGTTACCACGACGACGATATTGGTTTCCATGACGATTCAAAACCATTGTAATTTTCTACTGATCTGACTTTTAAATATTATGTCAAAATAATTTTATTTCATCGAATTATCAGTAGTAATTGCACAAGAGCTCTAAAATTATCGAATTTTTCCCAAGTGACACTTTGACAGTTTTAATTTCACGACTCGAAGGGGAGTGAAATTATGTCAAAGTGTCACGAGGGCAAAAATTCGATAATAATTTTAGAGATCGAGTGCAATTTGTTGCGATTATTTCATGAATAAAACTGTTCAAAACCAAAAAATTTTTATGTAACTTATTTATGTAAGTACAAATTAGTAGATACAATTAAACGCACAGTTGTTATAAATATTTGACGGTTGAAAGTTATCACTTTTATAATTTTTAAAACATTTAGGGCCGGTTGTTCGAACGCTAATCAACAATGATCATTATAAAATATTTAATTACTGTCACCAACTGTCAATGTCTACTTTGTTTGGGTTGCTGAAAACATAATTGATTACAATTATGAAATTACTAAATCAATTATGTTAATAATTGTTATGTTAATTGATTAACTAATCTCATAATTATAATCAACTATGTTTTCAGCAACCCAATAAAAGTTGACATTGACAGTTTTGGTGACAGTAATTAAATATTTGATAGTGATCATTGTTGATTAGCGTTCGAACAACCGGCCCTAATTGTCATTAATGTCACTGAATGTATTTTTTCGTAGCAACGAAGGGCATCTAAAGTAATATACTTGACGACGGGATATTATCAAAAATTATCAATTTAATTTTTATTTTTGTAGCTTTCTATTGGTCATAATCTCATATGAATGAAATAATCGCGCTAATTTCATTAAAACATGAACACAATAAGAGAAATTTGAAATAAATTAGTGAATAATATCTAAATATTAGTTTATTGCATGTATTATATTATATTATAATGCCATATTACAAGGTATTTTACTTTCCCACACGCCGTGCGGAAAAATTTACTTTCAAGCACGCCGTGAGGAAAAGTGCAACTTTCGGAAACGAAATGCGTGCGTGAAAGTGGCGCTTTTAGCACGGCCGTAGAACAAAATATAATAAATATACCTAAAATCATAAAACGTATAAAAAAAATAAAAAAAATAAAAATTTGCATTGGGAATTAGTATGGTATAACTAGACCCAAACCAAGACATCCAAAGTGAAAGTTATCATCCAACACCAAATTGTTCTATATGGTCCACATAATGTTTAGAAAAAAGTCACACCATTTTGAGCGTCGGGTTTGGGGGGAGAGGGGGGAGAAATCGGTAAATTCGTAGTTTTTTACGATTTTCGTAAATATTTCTAAAACTATACGATTTCGCATAAACAACCTGTCAGACAAAAATGTTCTATATTAAATTTGAAATAAAAAAGGCCCTATGCATAATCCTTCTAAAATAAACGGTTTCAAAGTTACGGAGGTAGTATAGTTAATTATATAGTATAAAATAGTTAATAATTATAGTATAAATTGGTTCAAAAAAAGGCCTAACCTAAACATACAAAGTAAAAGTTTTCCTCCAACACCAAATTGTTCTATATGGTCCACATATTGTTCAGTAAAAAGATACACCATTTTGAGCGTCCGGATTGGGGGGGAGATGGGGGAGAAATCGGTAAATTAGTAGTTTTTTTAAGTTTTTCGTCAATATTTCTAAAACTATGCTTTAGCCTAAACAATTTTCTATACAAAAATGTTCTACATAAAATTTAAAACAAAAAAGGGCACATACATCATCGTTATAAAATCAACGGTTCCAGAGTTACGGAGGGTGAAATGTGGGAAATGTGGAGGTTTTCGATACTTTTTAGATTTTTTGGACAGTTTTCTACTGATTTTCTTTAACAGGATTGGGTTTTATAAATAAAATTTGATATTTCAGTGGCCGATGGTATGTTAGTGATAAGCCCTTGAAGAAACGTCAACCTCACCACCCAAAATCATCATCAATTGCCCAAAAAATATAAAAAGTATCGAAAACTTCCACTTTTCACCCTCCGTAACTCTGGAATCGTTGATTTTATGACAATTATGTATAGAACCTTTTTTGTTTTTAATTTTATGTAGAACATTTTTGTATAGAATATTGTTTACACTAAAGCATAGTGAAGCGTCTAATGTCTTCTGATTGATGAGTAATGGTCGCTGGGTTTAATTAGTTAGGTAGTAGAGACAACGGACTGTTTAGAATTGTAGCGATAAAATATGTATGTGCGTTAAGTATAGCAAAAATGAATAAATGTGTGTGTTTGTACGCAAATGTGAAGAAGGTGACCTGGCTATATGTTCATAAATTGTATCAATGTTAGAGAAAATATCGCACCTACCTTTAAAATGGGTGTAATTGGCCGGTATTTCCAGGAGTGGATAGCATCTCCGTGATGGGACCGCCACCCGGGTGGAAATGTGTCTCGTTCGACGTAGAATTTCGTACTGAGTTGAGTTTTGTCTTCCTTTTCTTTGGCAAGGTTCAGGTACCGCCCTTTCGGGATAAAGAAAACTTGGAAGTCATAAAAGGCCGACACATGGGTTCCTTCAAACACTTTCTAGCCTGATACATGTGCCAAGCAAACTTTTGTCAAAGTGAGTGCGTTTTCTCTTTCAACAAGAAAATATTTATGAACAACCAGTGGTGTAGCAAAGAAGGATTTTACTATGAAATCTATTATATAAAATGGAGTTAAACTATGTATATATTTATTATAAGAAAACTAAGAGGGTATTTGTTATTACATAATTAAGTAGTCATATGCTTAACTATAAAAAACTAATAAACTAAAATACTAAAATATGTTGCATACTTTCCCAAACACATAGTTTTAGAAATATTGACGAAAAACTTAAAAAAACTACTAATTTACCGACTTCTCCCCCATCTCCCCCCCAAACCGGACGCTCAAAATGGTGTAACTTTTTACTGAACCATATGTGGACCATATAGAACAATTTGGTGTTGAAGGAAAACTTTTATTTTTGATGTCTGGGTTAGGCCTTTTTTGGACCAATTATACTATACTACCTCTGTAACTTTGGAACCACTCATTTTAATAGGATTATGCATTGAACCTTTTTTATTTTAAATTTAATGTAGAACATTTTTGTATAGAGGGTTGTTTATGCTAAATCGTATAGTTTTAAAAATATTGACGAAAAACCCAAAAATCTACGAATTTACCGATTTCTCCCCCCTCTCCCCCCCAAACCCGACGCTCAAAATGGTGTGACTTTTTTCTGAAGATTATGTGGACTATATAGAACAATTTGGTGTTGGAGGAGAATTTTCACTTTGGATGTCTGGGTTATGCAATCTTTTGGATCAATCTTATCATACTTAATTGGACCTGCGTCTATCAGGTTGTTAGATTATTTTGAACTCACACCACGCAGAATTTAACTACCGAGACTTGTGAATGAACTGGGAAGATATAGCAATTAAACGTGTTAAAATTTTTTTTGACAGTTGCTTATTCCCTTAGTTTATTCAAATAAGTTTGATTCTTGTGGAATTAAAATACGACAAAATATCAAATTATGTAAATCAAAGCATTAATACCTACCAGCTAGGTAGGTACATTTTCCAAATAGGTATGTAATTTTTAATTTTTTATTACAATACTGAAATATTTACAATAAGGTACGTACCTGTTGCTTTTAAAAACTATTTAAAAAGTCACTACCATTATAAACTTACTTCTTGCTTTTTGTCTCTGTCCTCACAACAATAAAAACTAATACACACAACATTTGTTTACCCATAATCTCCATATTATTGAACAATTTTGACAGATGATTTTAACACTCAATCAGATCCCGTATAACGTTTGAGCGACTAATACCATACGTGACCATACTGTCGGTGTGCGCATGCGCCCGGCAAAATAAAAATTCACCCTCGTGCCTAAAGAAGTATAACTTCAAAAAGGAATAAACCGCTGAAATACATAATAAAATACTAAAAACAAGAAATAAACCATATTATCACAATTTGGGTCTTGGGAAAGGTGCAGACCATTGAGAAGGGAAATTGCGTCTTAAAACGTACAATAACAGAAATCACATAAATTACTATAAAAAATATACAACAAAAATGGTAAAGCGATAAAGAATCTTAGAATCTCAGTTATATTAGTGGTATTCACAATACGACTATGACAAATCTGAAAGCGGATAATTATTTTCAATGGCTTTAAATTGCGAAGAACTTTAATACGTATGTTAGTTAAATTTTTCTTTTTCTTGCAGTACCTATCCTTTCCAGTTTATGGCGATTATAACGGCGATTTTGACTTTTTGACTCAACTACTACTAGAGTTGGCAGGCTCACGCCGACCAAGGTATACATATTACCTCCATTTTTCAGTAGGGGTCCTTCATTCCCGGAAAGTTATCCGGTTTAATCGGCTTTAAATGGGCTAATTTTTACAATTTTATAATATAACTAATAATTTAAATCCAACATCAGTGTTTGATTCTGGGGCTTTTAAACAAGTACCTCCAAGTTCACTGAAGATGGACTGATAGGTTCGAAAACGTTCTCAGCATGTATGTAATTATTTGAATTTTTAATTTTAATTATTTTAATTATTAAAATGTACCAGTAACAACAGGAGTTTTTATTTCGATGTTCAAATTTGTTTATATGTTTCCTCCGATGAATGCACTTTTTTCAAAAATGCTCCTTCTTCTTCTTTAAGTGCCATCACCACGACGAAGGTTAGCAAACATCACGGCTATTTTGACCTTCGAGGCAGCTGCTCTGGACAGTTTCCTTGAGCTGCAACCAAACCATTCTCTCAGGTTCTTCAACCAGGAAACGCGTCTCGTTTCTACGCTTCTCCTATACTCTATTTTTCCTTGAATTATGAGTCTCAAGATATATCTTTCGCCTCTCATCACATGTCCAAGATATTGCAATTTCCTTTCTTTTACTGCCTTTTCAATTTCCCTCTTTCTGCATATTCTCCTTAAAACTTCTATATTATATATTCGTGACTCTATCTACACACCCATGAAATCCTTAACACTGTTCTAAATGTCCACATTTCAAACGCGTTAAGTCGATTTATTGCATTTCGATTTAATGTCCATGATTTTGCTCCATAGTTAAGCACACTGTGTACATAACATTTAATTAGTCTTAGTCTGAGGGCCAATGAAATCTTTGCTGCATAATATCTTTTTTATTTTCACAGAGTTGGCACGTGCTTTTTCAATTCTCACTCTTATTTCTGCAGTATAATCGATATTTTCTGTGATTAGGTACCGTTCCCAAGTAAGTATATTTTTTTTGTTCTATCAATCTGCTGGCCGCTTATTGTTAATATTTTCGTTTGTATTCTTTATCTATCAAAATATGCGCAGGTAAGTAAAAACGCAGAAATAAGGCAGCCACAAAATATAACAATAGAAGAATAAAACATTGAGGGGGTAAAAAACTTTACATACTTGGGATCCCTAGTCACGTCTGATAATAACGTTGAGGAGGAAGTGAAGAGGCGAATATTTATTGCCAATAAAAGTTACCATGGCTTAATTCGGCAACTAAGATCAGATAACGTCGCAAGAAAAACAAAATGCCAAATATACAAAACCTTAATAAGACCGGTACTCACATACGGCTCAGAAACCTGGACACTTACTAAAAGCGAGGAAACATTGCTAGCCACATTTGAAAGAAAAATCTGGCGACACATATATAGTGGCACAAAAGAAAACGGAATTTGGCGAAGAAAGTACAACTTTGAACTATACAAAATATACCAGGATCAGGATATCATAACATTCATTAAAATAGGACGGCTGCGTTGGATGGGACATGTATAAACAATGGAAGAAGGCGAAATACCAAACAAAATATTCAAACAGATGCCAGTAGGAAAAAGAACAAGAGGAAGACCGAAGCTAAGATATTTAGAACAAATAGAAAATGATATAATAACCTTAGAAATAAAAAACTGGAGAAAAAAAGCACGAAACAGATTAGAATGGAGAAGAATCCTGGAACAGGCCAAGACCCAGAAAGAGTTGTCGAGCGAGTGGTGATGATTGTTTATCTTGCTAAAGATATACTGTTTTCTTACCGGGCCATTTGACTTGACTGGCGAATTGTATTTACAATTACTAGAAGACGTGATTCATTCTGCTTTGACTGATATTATTGAAAACGATCAATAATATGATGAAGATAATTTGATTTTTCAAGAGAACGTTTCTCTTTAGCATTATGCTTTACCTGTTCGTCAATATTGGCAGCATCAAATGTCCTCTGCGGTCACCATATTTGCCTCTCCTGGATTTTTTTCTGGAGACACCTAAAAAGTAAAATCTATAGAACACCACTCGTAACTTCAAAAGGATTACGTCAACGCATAATCAACGAACACCTTCGAATTACTCCTCAAATGCTTCGGAATGTCGACTAAAGTTTTGAACAAACATTTATCATTGTATGGACGCTGAAGGTCATCAGTTTTAACATCTGGTACTATGGAATAAGTAACCATCTAAAAAAGACTAGTGTATTGGGAATTGCAAGGACTTTCAAACAATATCTTATGATAAAAATGTTGTGATGATTCTACCCTGCCTTTGGCGAAAACATTTAGAAGCAACACCCAGGAATAACAAATAGGAATGGATAACAGAAACAATTCTACAATTAATGGACAAACGGAGAGGATCCAAAGGAAAAGAGAACAAGGACGGAGATTACAAAATACTAAATAGAATATTTCGAAGAAAAAATAACCAAAAAGCAAAAGAGAAATGGCTGGAAACAAAATGCGTCGAAATGGAAGATTTGCAACAAAGGCATGATTTTTTTAATTCACACAAAAAAGTAAAAAGTTTACATCGACTAACAAGAGAACAACTTTACACACCATGCTGAACACGACTGGCCAACTTCTAGAGTCGACCGAAGATAAACTGATATAATGGGAAAACTATATCAAAGATCTTTTTGATGGCATTCGTAAAGAAACAATAAGATTGGACAACTACAGCGAATGACCGGTAATTCTGAAAACTGAAGTTATAAATGCCACTTATCAACTCATCACAAATAAGAGCCCAGGTCCAGATGAATTATACCCAGAAACGTTGAACTTGGTCAGTGAAGAAAATATAGAAGTATTTGTCCTTTTATTCAATCGCATTCATGATACAGGAAAAATTAATGCACCAAGACTGGCTAGAACCAATATTCATCCCACTACCGAAAAAGCCAAAGCCACAACACTGCCACCAGTTCCGTCAGTAAAAGTTCTATTAAAAGTCGGATGGTCGAAACGAAATTCGGTCAGAATGTGCAACAAAGTGGCGGCATCAATGTTTGGTATACGAAATTCGATATGTTTAAGAAATTCCAGAAGCCCCTTGACATATAAGATATTAATCTTATAAATTAGTCATTTTAGTACTTACTGTAAATACAGTCGGAAAAATGAATGAATACCCATGAACGAACATATAAAACACGCTGTATTTTCCTGTCACCGTGTCACAAAGAAAACTGTCCAGTGCAAGTACATGTAATAATTATTGTTACATGTACTTGCACTGGACAATTTTCTTTGTGACACGGTGACAGCAAAATACAGCGTGTTTTATATGTTCGTTCATGGGTATTCTTTCATTTTTCCGACTGTATTTGGATATTAGTACAGTAAAATAATTACACGACAAATGCATTATAATTACACAATAAATAATGAAAACAAAAACTGCATTTATCTTTTTCATCTTTACTCAGATTTGAGTATTTAGAAACTGTCTTTCAGTCCTTTTCCTAGACGAAGAGAAGGTAAATGCGTGCCCTAAGTGTCCTCTATTTGCTTTCTCCTATTTTCGTCGTCTCTTGTGCTTATATATTGTAAATTGTAATAGCTGGAGATACAGGATGCAGCCAGAAAGCAGTTTATTAACGAAAAGTCTTAGATTTAAAATATTGTTTATTATATGTTTCTTTTAATTATTCTAATTGTTTGAAAAGTAGTAAAGTTTGTATCTAGGTCTTTTCGTTGTTTTCCTCGTAATACGAGAGACATCGCTGGATTGCGTCTCAAAAGGTGGAATCATTGTATCGCGATGGTTTCCCTTAAATAGACAGATTGTTGATATTTGTTTCAGAGTTGTGACTGCATAGCTTCACTGAAGATGCATGGGATGCAGAAATAGCTTATCTATGTAGTTGAAACGTGGACACTTAAAACAGCAACTTTAAATAATGTGGACATACCGGAGGATCCTCAAAATTTGATGGACATCGCATACCTCAAACGAAGAAGTGCTGTATAGAATAATAGGCAAAGACCGAGAACTTTTCAACACAGTCAAAGTTGTAAAACCGGTATATCTAGACCACATACTGAGAAATAATAAGTACCAATATGCTCCTAATAGTGAAAGGAAAGATCGAAGGAAAGAGAGAACTAGGAAGGAACAGACTATCGTGGCTAAGAAACATCCGACAATGGACTGGGCTAAATTTTGAAAAGATAATAAGAACAGCTGAAGGCAGACAAGAATTTTCAACTGTAGTAGCCAACCTCCATTGAGGAGAGGATACTTTAAGAAGAAGGCGTGAAAGTAAAATAGTCGGAAATTGCGGAAAAATGTGAACCCCTTTAATGAAAAATCTACCTGTCGCTGGGATTTTCAAAAATCTTGTAGTTCCTGATAATACCTCTGTTTCATTTTCGTCCGGACACCCTATATAAATAACTACCAAATCTAGCCGCAATACTGTAAATATTGACAAATTTATTAGTTAATATGATATATAAATCACATACTGATACATTACCTCAGATTAAATTATTAGCCCATTTATACGTGAATGGTAATATTTAACATTACTTACATATTAGGATAATTTTACTCTCGTTATATTCACTTTACTACTTTATTAGTATTTATTATTTTATTTTAGTAATTAGGCAATATGTATATAAATACGAGAATGGAGTATGGAAATGCTTATTTTGTAACAGCTAGTAGTCCAAGTAATGAAGCTTAAAATAGGACAAAACCCCGCAATTTTTACAGAATAGATCGATTTGGTTGAAAATTTGAGAATAAGTAGTGAATAGTCCAAGGATCAAAATCTATACGATGCCGAAAAGCGCTTTTACCATGGGGGTGGTTGCCACCCCATCTCGTTGGTGGAAATTTTGTATTATACTTTGACCGCAAAAGTTGGTAAAAACATTCATTCTAGTAAAAAATGTTCGATACATTTTTTTGATAAAATTAATAGTTTTCGATTTATTCGCTACCGAAAGTGTTAGTTTTATATTTATAAAATCAATGTTTTTAATAAGTTTTCTGCTAATAACTCCAAAAGTTTTCGTTCTATCAAAACAACTTTACTTAACAAAAATGTACCTTTCGAAAAAATAAACAAAACCGTTTTTTTTTTTAATTTTCTTTAAGACGAATAGTAATCGAGCTATACTTTATTTATGTTAGCTCTTCTTAGTCAAATGCTAATTATTGTAGTTTGGAAAACTATGCATTTTTAGAGGATAACTTGTTTCAACTAATTTAAAGTATTTAAAAATACCTATCCATAAAAGTAGAAAAATAGTCTCTAGCTTAAAAACTAAGTGACTTATAATGAAAAGAATGTCAGTCCCTATTTTTTTCAGCGAAAAAGTTATGGGAAGCAACCCCCTAATCACCACCCCACTAATTGAAATTGGTCATTTACCTTATTTGGTCTTCTTTATTTAGGTACTATTAATAGGTTCTACAAGTGTGACCGGCTTAGAATGATTAGTTTAAAAAAATGGAGTTACGAAAGCGAATAACGAATTTTGTAGTGTGGAAAAATTTTTCCTTTTCTTCAGAATAAAAAGATTAGCGTCAGAGATAAGAAAAAATCTTTCAATATAAAATTTTAGCCTGTTTAATGTTCAACAACATGGTTTGCAAACATTTTTTTTACGGCAAAAACTAAGTGAGCTGTGGATAATTAAATCTTGTAATAACATGCAAAAACCATCTTTACCATCCCTTTAAAAGTCACCTCTTTTTGCGACTGAGGATTTTAAAAAGATTTAATATTAGTAGGCTTATAGATCTTATAAAAACCTACAAAATTCTTTTTTGTCGAACTCTCTAAGATAAAAAATAAGAAAGTTACGGTTAAAAAAATCAATATATTTTTTTGAAAAAAAAAAAGGAGAAACACAATAATTGGAAGCATACTAATGTAAGTTAGCAGTGTTTTTAGTCATTGGCCTTATTCATTCTTATTTATTTATATGTATTATTAATAGATTCTGGAAGTTTGACTGGCTTAGAATAATTGGTTTTTGAAAAACTGGAGTTAAAAGCGATTAACGAATTTTTGTAGTTTGGTAAAAATGCCATTTTCTTCGGAATTGAAAGATTAGCATCAGAGATACGAACAAATGTTTAAATACAAAATTTTAGGTTATTTCATTTCTAAGAACTTGGTTTGAAAACATTTTTTCTGCGGTAAAAAAGAATGAGTATATCGAAAAACATTGACTTTTTCGATATAAAACTAACACTTTCGATAGCGAATAAATTGAAAACTATTAATTTTATCAAAAAAATGTTTAAAATATTTTTTGCTTAGAATAAATGTTGTTATAAATTTTTGCGGTCATATTATAATAAAAAATTTCCACCTTTGAGGTGGGGTGGTAGCCACCCCCATGATAAAAGCGCCTTTCGGCATCATATAGATTTTGATCCTTGGACTATCCACTACTTACTCTCAAATCTTCAAGCAAATCGATGTATTCTGAAAAAATTGCGATGTAAAAAGCTTCGGTTCCTGGACTATAGATGCCGTTTTCTACATTGCTATTTATGGTCAATACTTTTGTATGGAACGGATGCCTGGACACTCAACATAACGCTGATGAATAAGTAAGATGCCGTTGAACTCTTCTTATAGAAAAATCTTGAAAATACCTTGGGCAACCTACACCACCAACGAAAATATTCCGAGGAGAATAGATACAGATAGGGAGCTGCTAAATAAATATAATCAAAATTAGAAAAATTAGATACATGGGACACATAATGAGAAACGAAAAGTACCGCCTCGCGCAACTGATCATTCAGGGTAGGATTGAAGGAAAACGGGGTCCCGGTATGCGCCAGATTTCATGGTTTAGAAATTTCAGAGACTGGACTGGCTTTCATTCAATATCTTTGTTTATAGTCGCATTGGATAGAGACAGATTTTCCAGTGTAGTCGCTAACATCCACGAAAGGCGACAACACCACAAGAAGAAAAAGAAATACATAATATATTGTGTAATAGATCAAAAATCAATGTTAGTTGCGCAGTTGGTAGAGCAGTAGGTTACTCAAAGAAAGCTCGTTGGGCATAGAAAAGGTTCTATTAAATAATTAGCTTGTACATTTATTGGATCGGTGGTATTTAGAAGTACTGTAGTCATTTAGATATATTAGGCCATTATGTGTTAATACAGAAAAGCCAACAAATATTTTTTTTTAGTTTCATGAGAGCAAGAAAATACGTCACTTTTGGTTTTTTGGTAAATTATAGCGAACAGAGTGACGTATTCAGACTAATATCGATTTTTTAAGCATTATAGTTCCCTCATGAAGTAATTTTCATATATCGACCTACCTTCTTCTTTTGGCATCATAATCCTGGATTGATCTTTACCTGTTTGGCTATGTCCTGCCATTCAGATCTCTCTTGGACCCTTCTCCTCCATTGCCTTATATTCATGGTTTTCAGGTCGTCTTCCACGTCACTCAACCATCTCGTCCCAGGCCTTCCTTTTTTCCGCCTTCCTACCGGCTTCCACTCTAACATCTTCTTTGTCATTTTCGTGTCTTTTTGTCGCTGAACATGTCCCATCCATGACAGTCTTTGACTTTTCAAGTTTACAATGTCATACCCTTTATTCAGTTCATTTACCTCGTCGTTTCTCTCGATTCTCCATGTGGCGTCTTTCTCTTGCACCGGGCCATATACTTTTCTCAGTATCTTTCTCTCGAATGTCCTGAGTTGGGCTTCATCTTTTTTCGTCAGTACCCAGGTTTCACAACCTTGGGTTACTACGTGTCTAATCAAAGTTCTGCAGATAGTCATTTTGGTTTCCTTGTCTAATAATTCCGATATCGTCAATATTTTATTAGCATAGTATGTACGATTTCCACTGGAAATACGTGCAGTAATTTCACTACTTACGGAATTCTTCTGATTGATTTCTGTGCCCAGATATGTGAAAGCATCCACACGTTTCGTCAGTACCCAGGTTTCACAACCTTGGGTTACTACGTGTCTAATCAAAGTTCTGCAGATAGTCATTTTGGTTTCCTTGTCTAATAATTCCGATATCGTCAATCTTTTATTAGCATAGTATGTACGATTTCCACTGGAAATACGTGCAGTAATTTCACTACTTACGGAATTCTTCTGATTGATTTCTGTGCCCAGATATGTGAAAGCATCCACACGTTCAATAGTACAGTTGCCTATTGTTATATTATTTTCATTCTTAGGTGTTCTTTTGATGGTCATGTACTTAGTTTTTGTTTCGTTTATTTTAAGCCCTCTTTTTTGTGCTTTAGCATAAATTTCCTTGAAAGTTTCCTTTAGTCGTGTCTTGCTTCTACTAATAATGGCGACGTCGTCTGCATATGCAGTAATTTGTACTTTTTTGGTGTTTATATGGCCGGTTACATTGGTTTTTCTGATGACTGCTTCAAGAACTAGGTTGAACAGCATGGTTAAAAGTGCGTCTCCGTCTCACCCCATGTTGATGTTAAACAGGGGAGACAGTTCTCCATCTACTCTAACTGCGGCTTCTGAACCCTGCAACGTCATTTTTATGAGGCTGATATATTTTTTTGTTATACCTAGATTTCGGATTTCTTCCAGCATTTTGTCTCTTTTCACACTATCAAAAGCTTTTTCTTAAGCATATTTAAGCAAAAGCTTAAAGTCTATATACATATTATACAGGGTGTAACAAAAATACAGGTCATAAATTAAATCACATATTCTGGGACCAAAAATACTCTCTTTGAACCTAACTTACCTTAGTAAAAATGTGCACCTAAAAAAAGTTACAGCCCTTTGAATTTACAAAATAAGGATAGATTTTTTTCAATATTTTGAAAACTGTTTGAGGTTTCTTATTGAAAACGGACATGTGACATTCTTATGATAGGAACATCTTAAAAAAATTATAGTGAAATTTGTACACCCCATAAAAATTTTATGGGGGTCTTGTTCCCTTAAACCCCCCAAAACTTTTGTGTACGTTCCAATTAAATTATCATTGTGGCACAATTAGTTAACCACAATGTTTTTAAAACTTTTTTGCCTCTTAGTACTTTTTCGAAAAGTTAGTTTTTTTGAGATATTTTGAATATTTTTTCAAATCCACCACATATTTGTGTACTGTTAAGTACGATTTTAGAGACTTAATAATAATAATAAAAATTTATTTATAAATCACAGTTTGAGGTATACTTTGAACCATATTAAAAAAGAAGCCACATCTCGATAAAAGGTAAAAGTACTAAGAGGCAAAAAAGTTTTAAAAACACTGTGTTTAACTAATGGTACAGCAATAATAGTTTAATTGAAACGCACACAAACATTTGGGGGGTTTAAAGGCACAAACCCCCCAAAAATTTTTATGTAAACATATTAAAAAAGAAGTCGCATCTCGATTAAAACTGATTTATCTAAAAAGTACTAAGTGGCAAAAAAGTTTTAAAAACATTGTGTTTAACTAATGGTACCACAATGATAATTTACTTGGAATGTACATAAAAGTTTGGGGTGGTTTAAGGGAACAAAACCCCCATAAATTTTTTGTGGGCTACACAAACTTCTCTATAATTTCTTTTTAAGATGTTCATGCAATGAGAATGCCACATGTCCATTTTCATTAAAAAATCTCTAATAGTTTTCGATATATCGGAAAAAATCGATTTTCATTTTGTAATTTCAATGGGCTGTAACTTTTTTGTGTGCATATTTGTACTAAGGTAAGTTAGGTTAAATCGAACTATTTTTGTTCCCAGAATATGTGATTTAATTTATGACCTGTATTTTTGTTACACCCTGTATAGTGCTATGTCGTATTCATAAACTTTCTCTTGTATTGTTCTAAGTATGAATACGTTGTCTGTAGTAGCTCTATTTGGTCTGAATCCAGTTTGATAATCATTAATTATATTTTCCGACTATTCTGACAATCTAATGTAGATAATGCCATAAAGGATTTTGTATATTATATTTAGCAATGTAATTGGTCTGTAATTCTGGCATTCCCTCTTATCTCCTTTTTTACATATTGGCTGTATAAGACCAACTGGCCCATTCTTCCGGCATTTGCTCCTTGGTCCATACCAACATTATCAGGTGATATTTCAACAATTCTGCCGAAACTCCGTCCGTTTGTTCTTGTCGCTTTACTGTTTTTTTGTTTCTTTATTATTTGAACCACTTCTTCGTTCTTCATAACTCGGCTTTTCAATGTGTTGCTCCGCCGTCAAATATATTGTTTTGTTTTGATCATTTCTATTGTCTGCATTTAGATTTTCCTCAAAGGATTCTTTCCATCTCATTATAATTTTTTGTTTCTCTGTTAGTAGTTCTCCGTCCTTGTCTTTGCATATTGTCAATTTTGGTCTAAATTACTGTGTGCTTTCTTTTATTCTTTTATAGAATTTATTGCTTTCGTGTCTGTTGTCATGTTCTAGGATTTCTTGTACTTGTTTTTTCAAAGCCTCTCTTTTTTTCTTCTGTATATTCTAGTGGCTTGTATTCTCTTTTCGTTATAAATTTCCCCCTTTTTTGTGTTTCTTTGAAGTTGGTTAAGCCTAGCTTGCCTTTTTTCCCCTACTGTAGTTCTGCATTCATCATCATACCATTCTGCATTTTTTTGCCTTTTGGTTATTCCGATAGTTTCTTTGGCAGATTCCGTTATTATTTATTTTTAATTGTCTTCATTCTTTCTTTGCAGTATCTTCCTCTCTTATTCCGTTGAGTTTTATTTGGAAAGTATTTTGATACCTCTGTGTCTTTGTTGGACTTTTGAATTCTTCAACATTCCATTTTTTTAATTTGGCTATTTTTTCCTTTTGCCACTCTCGCGATTTTCTGTCGCAATTTTGCCCCACAAGATAGTGATCTGAGTCAGAGTTCGCCCCGCGATACCCTCTGACATTAGTTATGTCTGTTGCTCATCTTGTTGAGATGAGGATGTGGTCAATTTGATTGGCTTAATTGGTTCCTGGTATTTTCCATGTTCCTTTATGGATATCTTTTCTCTGGAAGTTAGTGCTGGCAACAACATAATTATTTGCTGTTGCAAATTTTGCAACCCTAAGTTCATTTTGACTGGTTTCATTATGCAAACTAAGCTTCCCAAATATGTTTACGAAAGTTTCTTCTTCCCCAGCTTAGCATTAAAGTCGCCTAATGTTATAACTGCATCGTGTCTTTGGATTTTATCACATACTACCTGAAGTTCTCCATAGAATCTTTCAACCTCGTCTTCATCAGGCTCTTTCGTCGGTACATAATATACATTAATCATTGTCACGTTATGCAGTTTTCCTTTGAGTCTTATGGTACAAATTCCGTCTGATATTGATGTAAATGCAATAATGGCTTTCGCAGCCTTTTCGTTACTATAAACCCTACCCCTCTTTCACCTTGTCTCATTTCATTTCCGGAGTAGTATAGTGAGAACTTATTTTTACGAATTTCTCCCTGGCTCTTCCATCTGATTTCCTGCAATGCCAATATTTCAACTTCGTATTTTTCAATTTCTTCTGCCATACCATATCATAGCTCCTGCCTTTAAGAGGTTTCGCACATTCCAGGTTCCAAATTTTAAATCCATAATCATGTCCATTTTTCTTTGCTGAGTTCGTCGTTGTGAGATCCGTCTGTTTGTTTCATTAGCCATTGTATTCGCAACAATTGAGTTTTTACAGGGAAGGGTTGTTAGCCCATCTCTCAACCCCCTATTCATCGGAGGACCGATGCTCCCTTCTTCGTCAGCCTTGACCCCACCTTCCACTGGAGTTGGTTACCCAATCTCCAGTGGGGTTGCTCAGGTTACCGATGTGTACCAACTTGGAGGTGAAGATATGAATTGAGTAGGATAGGCTGAGTGATGCTAACAGGATACGGCATCATGTATTACGCTTTACTTCCCCTTTACACGCCGTATCGACCTACCACCTAAGTAAAATTTAGTGTAAGAATTTTGTAGAAACAAATTATAATAAATGTGTTAAGGTATTTGACTAATTTTTGTAAATGTAGTAGGTACCCATGTACTTACATATAATACATAATAAAGTTAACCAAAAATTAAAAATTAACGAAATAAGGCAAATAATACATAATATTCAATACATAATAATGTAATAAAATACATAATAATATAATAAATATTGTGTTCAAGATAGATATCATAAATCTTTTTATTTTTCTTGCTTATTCGTTTCCATCCTCACCAATTTTATGTTTGCTCCCGTTTATGTACTACTACGTATTTTTTAAATTGTTGTTTTAATTTTCTTTTATATTCTTCTTTATTTACTTTTCACTGATACATTCAATAAAAAGCCTTAGAATCTCATAAAATTCGTCCTTCAGTTTAATGATTTTAACTTTTTGTCATACATATGTATGACAAACAAAATTCGAACGAGTATTCGAATATTCGAACATATAAAACTATTAACAAATATATGTATTTCGGTTTAACTCCAACATTGAAAATAATTTGCCAATGTCAAAAAACATGCAAATATGTAAATGACAACAGTGTTGTTGTTTAGTGCCCAACGGATATCCGATATTAAAGAACCTCCTAAACCCAGGAAGAGGCGCATGAGAGGTAGAGTGAATAAAGCTGTCCATTCAATATCCTCAGTTCCGATACCCTCACAATTCGTGAATGATTTACTCCACCAAATCCATCAAGGATTTGTGTCACTGAAGGCATAGGAAAAATTATAGTTGTAGTATCCTAAAACATTCTTTTTGTGCACACCAGCTGTAAAGAAGTTTTTGGTTCTTACACAGCTTGTTCGGGACCCTTAGATACCTAGATCAGTTACATCCTCATCATCAGGTTCTGCATCACCATGATTGGGACAATAGTTCGTTTTGTGTTATCTATTATATGGTTCCATCTATTTATCATAAATAATTCTGTGAGTTAAATATAATTCACATTAACATTGAGATTCTGAACGTGGAGCCTGAAGGCAAAAACAAAAAATTTTAATATCTCGGTTAATGTGATAAGCATATTATGTTAAACGATATGATTCACTATCACTCAGTATACCTTTCACAGACCGATGATTTCTTCGAAGCCATGAGGTGTCCATGTGTTAGCCGTATGTGACGAATTCTTAGCCTGCGAACAACTAATTTGTTTATGACCAATTTTTGTGATACCCTGTACATTACATTCTACATTTTTTTGGTAGCGTTTGTTCATTTAGACGCCCACTGATATGACTTCATTTGATACCTTTGAAAACTTTTTGAACCGTCATCAGTGTTTTAGATACATATTTCTAAATAACGGTAGGAGTTCTCATATTTGTATCCATCACCTTATGTTTTTAAATTCTCTTTGTTAACGGCAAATATGTCACTGTTAAATATGTCCTGGTAAATGCTAATGTTGAATTATTTCCATACTGTCTAGGAATATTAGTAGATTCTATTCAATGTTCTTTTTAATAATTCTAAAAAATTATCTAATCTTCATTGTAGTCAACGTATCCTTATTTATAATTTTCGGTTGCAAATAAATTCTTCTATGACAGATTAAATTCTCTGCAACTTATCTTTAAGTATCAATATATGCATAAGAATTCTTACATGTTACGTCTTTGGTTTCCTCCTCTATGGAGTATATAGCAGGAGTCTTACAGAAGATGCCATAGAACGATTAGATGCGTTTGAACTGTGGTGCTACCGATGCATATTGAGGGTCTCATATATACATCACACAACTAACATCTTCTTACTACACGGCACGGTAAAACAATTTTTAAAAAATCAAGTCTTAGTTTTTTTAAGTAAACTATAACATACTAAAATTTCATGCAAATCCTTAATTCTTTGCCGAAGGTGTAGAACGTCGTTAAGTTGTCATTCCATCGTTTTCGTGGTCTTCTCAGTGATCGTCTTCCTATTGGGGAGCCGTCTCTTACTACTCTATTTGTTGTCATTCGGCTTAAGTGATCATGCCATTCTATTCTTCTGTTTCTTATCCAGTTATTAATGTTGTCCACCTTGCATATCCGTCGTATATCTCTGTACTTCTAGCTCTGTCTCATAGACTCTTGCCATCGATTTCTCGAAGGGTTTTCATCTCTGCTGTTTCGAGCAATATTTTTGTCCTTTTTGTATCAGGTCGTGTTTATATATCCCTGTTTTGTATATTTTGTATTTTTGTATATCCCTGTAAGTTGGAACCATATGGAAAACTTTTTAATTATTGATTTTACGAAAAAAATATATTCTTCATAAAAAGTTCTGCATGGTCTAAAACCGAAGATGCAATCATCTGATATCAAGCTTTTTCAATAGTATACGAGGGATGTCAAAATATGAATTTGTCTCAAGAGTAAAGTACCTTTATATATTTCACAAGATTAAAAATTATAATTACGAAAATTTGTTTGGAATTAAAAATAATTTTCTAATATGCAACTACATTCTTCTAATTGAAAAAAAAAATGAAATTTTTTCTCTAAAGATACTTTACTCCTAACAGAAATTCATATTTTTTGACATTTCTCATATACTAATAATAAAACTTACTAATGCAAAAGTAATATCAGATGATTGCCTCTTCGGTTTTAGACCATGCATAACTTTTTATGAAGAATATGTTTTTTTTTCGTAAAATCAATAATAAAAAAGTATTCCATATGGTCCCAACTTACAGGGACATACTGTATATATTCGTATATTAGTAATTATTCATTTGTTTTTAATTTTTAATATTATCCAAATATATATTATTTATTTTAATTTTCAAAACATATCTAAATTTTATGATATAATAAATAAATCCACTTAATATTTGATATAGTAAATATTTGATTAGTTTTACTTACATGACTGAAACAGTATAGACATTTGCTGAATAATAATCAAAAATTTCGCTTAAAAATCCTACACCGATACAGTTAATTTCTGGACCGAAATAGCATAGGATATGTAACTAATATTCTGCATACAAAACCTACTCGAATTCAGTCGCCCCCATGACTGAAATAGTATAGGTTTTGTAAATTCGCGGCCTGGTCTAACGTCAACTGATCTATTTCGAGCTGCTGTGGATAGAATAAGATGTGTCAATGTGGTTGCCAATATTTCTAGAAGATGTGCACCTTTAGAGGATAAGAGATTAAAAATATTTGAGAGATAATCCTCAAAAGCGTTTTCTTCTATCCGTTTTCTCTTGGAAATCGATAATCGAGCTATTATTTTTCTATATTATTTCTTCTATTAAATTTATTTTTCTTTCGTATCTACCTGCGCTTCCCAAATTTTGGCATATGCCGATGACGTGGACCTAGTTGCCCGCACAACACGCAAACTAGAAGAAATGTATACCACCTTCTCAAATGCCTCAAAAAATATGGGCCTGACAGTAAACGAGGAGAAAACTAAGATGGTGGCATCAACACCCAACAATAGAGCCATAAACATCGGTCACCAATTCTCTGTTGATAACTCTACCTTTGAAGTGGTGGACAAATTCACATACTTAGGCTCCCTGATCACCAAGGAAAACGTCATGACAGAAGAAATCAAGCGAAGGATAATCCTAGCGAACAAATGCTATTTTGGACTGAGTAGACATATGAGAAGCAGAAACTTAAGCCAAAAAACAAAAATAACCATATACAAAACCCTTATACAACCAGTGTTGACATATGGATCGGAGACATGGACCATCTCCAAGGCAGATGAAAACCTTCTGCTTATATTTGAACGAAGGATCCTGAGAGGCATATTCGGTGGCATCTGTGAAAATGGTATTTGGAGGAGGAGGTACAACTACGAGGTATACCACAGATATAAACATATATTTGGTGAAAAAGACGTAGTATCTCTTATAAGAATAGGACGACTAAGATATGCAGGACATCTAGCAAGATCACAGCATAACAACCCTCCTAGAAGAATCCTTATGTCACAACCTGTGGGAAGTAGAAATAGGGGTAGGCCAAAACTTAGATGGAAAGATGGTGTAAATGAGGATGGGAGAAAAATAGGCGCAGCAAACTGGCAACGGTTGGCAATGGATAGGACTGACTGGCGTAATAGACTTGGGAAGGTCGAGGCTCTTTCATAGGGCTGTAGCACCATTGATGATGATGATCTACCTGCGCTCCCATTTTATTTATTTAGCTTATAGCTATATCACAGTTTTTGTATATAAATGAAAATAACAATACATTATAAATAATAATTAATTTTTAGAAACGAAAATTTAGTTGAAATTTGTTTTCTGTGTGTGTTTTTTGCATTGCGACCAGATCAACATCGTCATCCTTTAATAGTCTGTATAGAATTTGACAGTTTGCTCTACTTATACCTTCTATTATTTAATTATCAAACTCTTACATTGGGTCCAATTTGTTTTGTAATTTGTTCCTTGCAAAGTCCATTCATTGACTGTGTTATCTTTAATTGAAGACATAAGTGAATAAAGGTGTCATGTCACATTTGAAGAAAAAATGAGATAGTGCTATTTTTGGACTTCTCTGGTATATATTTAACTTTTAAATTCGACCTTATTTTCAAAAATGTTACAGTTAAAAAGATATTTGAGTGATAAAGGTGTCATGTCGCATATACTTTTACTAGATTTAGTGAATAGAGGTGTTATGTCACCTTAAGCTTCCATCTAAAACATAATAGAAAAGTTCCAGATCAAAATGTATTCTATCAATTTACTCATAACTAAAAAACTGTGACATAGCACCTTTATCCACGTATGTCTTCAATTATTCTAAAAAAACTGCGATATACTTCTGCCAGGAGATCTTTGGAAAGATTGTCTGGCGCCTCTTATACTAGTTCTTTAGTTTACCCAGGGTGCACGTGCAGTATTACATGCGGAGGCGAATTAGCGTACACCCCCTTTAAATGTATAAAATTATGTATATGAATAAGATATAAATATAAAAATATATTTAAGTATATTCAAATGGGAAATAAGCCACAATTTTACCTAAAAATGATTTTATTAACGTTTCGACGCCCAAGTCGGGTGTCGTTGTCAAAATACAAAATAATACTAAATAAACAAAAATGTTGTTGCTTAGTAAAAAATTCTTCTAATAGTTTATTTAATCTGACTCATTTATATCGGCAATTCAGACACGTATTATACATTTTAAAGTAGACGACTTTAAAATGATATTGCCAATATTGATGAGTTGCGTTCCTGGGACGACTTTACTAAAAGATAGTTCATTCGATTACATGAAATCAATCCCAACTCAAGAATATCCGCCACAAAAAATCATAGCATGTGATCTGTCTTTAAAAAGACAACCAAATGCAACGACGGCACTGAAATTCTCGCGTTAGAGATTCCATAGTAAATCACGAGGGAAAACCAGGAAAAACCTCGTGATACTATCCCGACATCGTAAGTATTTGGGTTTACATTTAGTTTACTCTCAAAACTAATACCAAATTCTGACTTGATATTTTAAATTTTAAATAATACTAAAATACTAAATATGTACTAACTCGATATGTTACTGATTTACTAATTGTGGTATTTTCTTTCTATTGACTTCCTCCTTTAATATGGGTAACCACATCCTACTGCATTCTACCGAGGAATTTGCGACACAATTAGTTTCATTTAGCATAATTAGAGCCGCTTCTTTGATTTTTCTCTTTTTACTATCTGCTTCTTTTAGGACTATACTTGAATCTCTCCACTGAACTCTATGTTCATTATCCCATGCCTGTTGACATATTTGAGATCTATCAAATTCTCTATTTTTTATATAAGACTGATGTTCATTTACTCTAACGTCTAATGGTCTTGACGTTTCACCTATATAAAATTGTTCGCATTCACAAGGTATTTTATAAATACAATTCTTTGTTCTTTCTTGTTCACTGTTAGGTTTAGTTTTAGATAGAATAGATCTCAATGTGTTTGTTGTTTTGAATGTTGTTGATATGTTGAATTTATTTCCTATTGTTTTAAGTTTCTCGGATAGTCCTTTTATATATGGTATTGATATTTTCCTCGTATTATTTCTTGTGAATGTTGTAGGATCCCGTTCTAAGTTGTTCTGTTCCATTCGATCCAATCTTGACAATTCCTTATTTATAAACGATATGGGATAATCATTTTTTAATAAAACAGATGTTAACAATTGTTTTTCTTCTAAAAATGAATTTTCGTTAGAACAAGTAATTTTGGCTCTATCATATAAGGATTTAATGATTCCCTTTTTAACGTTGATGTTATGATTTGATTTGTAATTGAGATATCTGTTGGTGTGTGTTGGTTTTCTATACACTTGAGTCTCATATCCAGTATCCTTCTTTGAGACCAAAACATCGAGGAAAGGTAGGGTGTTATTGTATTCCTTTTCCATTGTAAACTTTATTGTCTCTTCTTGATCGTTTATAATATTCAGGAACGTATCCAACAATTCCGATCTATGAGGCCATATGGAAAACACATCATCTACATATCTCCACCATACTGTGGGTTTTAAATTTTGTTTAGAAATGATATTAGTTTCGAAATCCTCCATAAATATATTAGCCAATAATGGAGATAAAGAAGAGCCCATGGCGAGACCAAAATTTTGTTTATAGAATTCATTATTTAGTTGAAAATAGGTATTATTAGTACATAATGTCAATAACTCAATTATAGCTGATACATTTAGTCTTGTCCTAGTTGTTAATGTATTATCATTTTCTAATTTCGTTTTGATTATGTTTAAAGTTTTATCTAATGGCACATTTTTGTAAATAAACTGTTTATGTCAAAACTTACTAAAATATTATTTGGATTAAATTCAATATTTGATAATTTGTTTAAAAAATGTTGTGTATTTTTTATAAATGTGTCATTATTATTTGCAAATGGTTTTATAATATTTAATAAAAATTTTGATAGTTCACTACAAGGAGAATTGATGGTACTACAAATAGGTCTAAGTGGAATATTTGCTTTGTGAATTTTCGGTACTCCATAAAAATGTGGTGTCTTACTGTAATGAGGTGTCATTAATTTTTTTTGATAGTACGTTAGGTCATTTTTAAATTTGAATAAAGTTCTATAGATTTTGTTTTCCAGTGTCTTCGTTGGATCCTTCGTTAATTTGGTATAAGGTCCATTTGTAATTAGATCTGTAATTTTGTCCTCATATTGTACTTTATCCATTATTACAGTTGCATTTCCTTTATCCGCTGGTAGGATTGTTATGGAGTCATCATTTTTTAAAGTTTTTAAAGCTTTCATTTCCTCTTTGTTGATGTTCTGTTCAATTTTATTAGATTTTTCCAATTCAAGTTTGCACTTACCCTATATTGTTCTTTTTCATGAGTTGGTAAACACTGGGATATTTTTTCCACTGCGCTAATTATGTTAATATTAATTATGTTAATATAAAATGTCGAAACGTTAATAAAATCATTTTTAGGTAAAATTGTGGCTTATTTCCCATTTGAATATACTTGATTATAAAAATGCCACAAGAAAATAGCTTCAGAACAACATTAAAAAAATATATTTTAAACGATTTGACATTAATTTTGAAAGTTGACATAATATGTCAATTAACACTACAATTAACACTTCGCTCCCAACTAACACTACATAATACATAATGAAGCTATGTCAGAAATGGAGACTGGAGTGCAAAATGTACCTACGTAGCAACAGAAATCGCAAAAAAAGAAAGTTGAATATATTACTGTTTCAGCAGTAGTTAGGTATTGATTGTTTTTTGAAGAACAAGTACCTAATTGTATATGCTTGCAGTTACTTCCTTCATTTTAAAATACTGTATTCAAGATGTAGTATTCCTCTTCTTTTTTCGTAACAGTATTTTGGTGTCCTTCAAATCTTGTTACTAGTTTTTTTCCTGGTTTCTTTAATAAAATTGCAATTACAGTAATTTTTTGCGCAAAATAAAACATGAATTTACTCAACTATGTAAACTAGAAAGAAAACATTTTTTGTGGAATTGGCGAATTTATTTTCGATACTTTATGTACAATTCTACTCCACTGATTTTTACCCCTTTACAAACGCTTCGAATACACAATGCGTCCATTAATTAAGTGCATTCTAATACATCATCGTACACGTGCTAGCTGAAGAAAGAAAATCAATTGTACCGGCCCCAGAGTTATTATTACGACTTGACACAATGGTGGTGGGTGTCTTGAATGAACTCCAACACATCCAGAGGACCGTGGATGCAAATTACCGCAGGTCCGAACAATGGACGAACAATCTTAGAGGCACACTGCCATTTTTCCGTTGTAACGCCCACTAGACACAGGTATAGGTTCCGATGCAGGTGAGCGTTTTTTGTTTTGTCAATAAATGTAAACAAGCGCAGAATTAAAAGGACGAAAAAGAAATGGATAATTGGCGCTCTAACAATATTGTATCAATTAAAATTGTTTTGTGGTACATAATAATCGAACCTTTCTGCTATAAAAGCTCTGGTGCTGTTAGAAACTACATAATTAAATAAAGTTTTGAGTTTCCTCCTGGTACTTGATAGTTTCTTCAATAATTACAAACACCGTGTAAGCATATATACCGGGTGTGCCAAAATAAACGGGAATCCATTCGCGATAGATTACTCTATAGCCGCTGAAAACAAATACAACTAAAAATCTGCTACCCATTTTCTGTATTCGTCCAAAATAAGGCAAAAAACATATTTGACATCCTAGTTTGCCATAAGATAAGCGTTAAACCACTGGAATAGAGAAGCATATACAAGGATAGAGCAGTGCACTAAGCTCCAAAGTTACGTATTTAAGAAATATTGTAATCACAGACCACGCTGCGTCAAGTGTACCGAAGACAACGCCACCAAGGAATGCCCAAGAAAAGAAAAGTCACCTTTTTTGAAACGCGTACTCTAAGCAATCAGAATATAAAAACAAAAGGATCTCCCTAGCACAAGGGTACAGAAACCCAACACCTGATATCACATGACACGAAGATCCTTAGTTTAAGTTCCTTAAATGACACTCTGTGGAAAGTCAATGGACTACCCAACATGCCCAAGAATTCAGGCGTCATAACTAACAACAATAATGGCAGAATAATAATATATGAAACACTTTTTAACAACTGCAATGTCCTAATTATATATTTTACAGCAGAAATTACCCAGAAGGTATGGCACACGGCGGATCTGCAGTCATAATAACTAAATCAATTAAGCGTCAGGAGCATAACAATACTACGGAAGACTACTTGCAAGCAATTAGCAAATCCGTTGAAAGTTGGGAGGGCATCAGCAATAGTAGGTATCTACTGCTTACTACAAAATATTCTAAACAAACTTTTATTCACACAGTTCTTGAACAGATCTTCTCTTAAAGGAAGATGAAGATACTTATATGTGAATAGAAGACAACAATATTAACAAATGTCCACGAGGGAACATACTTACGGCCTATTAACAAATATACAGTGACGAGCAATGGCGTAACAAGGCGGTCCCCCGCGTCATTGGGAGATGAACTTTGAGCCCGATACGCTTAACACCCCACTAAATTCCATACCCTTATTACTTGTAACCAAGTTTATTCTGATCTTTTATTATGTTATTTTTAACAATCGAACTATGTTATTGTAATCATCCACGGGTTGCTTATTCAGCACCCATGGCTCAATATTTAGAACACCTAATATTTAAATAAACAATGAAGGTAAATGTTAGTCGATATTACACAATCTTGACCCGGTTCAATATTGGACATTATTTAATATTAATTCATCTTCTGATACTTACAAAAATCTTAATCTCATAATCTTATTCCAGAACAGTTATAAGAAGTAGTAAATGATCTTAACCAGAGATAAGAAAGAGTGGAGAAAAATAACCGAGAAAATTAAATAAAGAATATGAGGACTGATCTACCTCAAAACATAGATCTAGAGAGCTTAAGCGGGGTAAACCCTAAAGGGGTATTTATCCACTATATATAAATATTCAGGCGAATATATTATCTCGAATTCGAGCTCGAGCTCAAATTATCGATTTGTTTTGCACTCGTGACACTTCTACATAATTTCACTTCCCTTCGGGCCGTGAAATTAAAACTGTTAAAGTGTCACTCGGGATACAAATCGATAACTTTTGAGCTCTCGTGTAATTACTACTGATATTTTCCACCTCTACTAGTTGCATCTCTTTTTACGTCACAATGTATTATGTTTTCCATCTTGTGCTTTATTTTGGGTTTATTAACAACCACTTTGACAGCGTGTTCTTGTAAAGACTTCTTATCAGAACACTCTTCAGTTTTCAGTAAATTCAGCAATCCTTCATAGAACGTCACCTCAAGTTTTTGGGGTCGCTACCCTTGTCCCCCGGCCGCCATCTTGGAAAAAGGGCTGCAAAGGGCTTTCGCGCTGTATTTCCTAAACTAGTAACCCTACAGAAAATTTAGTTACATATAAAATGTAGCAAATTAAATTTTCTACTTTCTTTTTATCGTCAAGTGACCAACAAAAAAGTTATAAACAAAAATAAGAGAAAATTTTGTAAGAAGTTTCCTTTTGGAGGTTATAACTTTTTTTCCGTTCATTTCACAATAAACTAACATAATAGCTATTTTGTAGAGGATTTTTCGATGAACATTTTTCACTATAAAGTTGTTTAATTTTATTTATTATCTAGGTTTTACAGCGCTCCAAACTTGACCAGATTCTCTAATTCTCATAGGAATACAATAAAAACAATACTTTAATTAAAATTACGTTATGCCGACCACGAAAATCAAATTGAAGATGAATGACGAATGTTGGTCATTTTTTATGTTTTCGAGGTCGCTGAATCCGAATATGAAGTTTATTTTTATCTAGAGTTGGTGGAACATGTTCAAAAGTCAAATTTTATACAAAAATGACAAAAGTTAATTTTTATGATTTTTCAAATTTACCTCGCTGTATCATTCGTCACTGTAAATATTTCCTTTTGAAACTTTTACTGTGTCATCTTTGAGGTATTTAAATAACAATGAAATTTGTACAAAATGTTTAAACGCATTATAAAAGGAGTTGTTAATTTTTAAACATTTTGTCACCATATTTCGTTAGTTTCATGTTTAGTTAAAAAAGTTGAGTGACAAACTTTTTAGTTTATAATTCTACCAACACAGCAATAAAATATGATTCGTGAAGAAGTTTTTTGGAAAATTTTGAGTCAAAATATACAATACAAAAAAAGTTATGTTACTTCATAGACAAGCGGCACACCCCAAAAAACGCTTATATCTCGAGACCTGGTCACGGTGTGGTGGATGGCTAATTTTGATCATACTTTATAATTTTGATATCAAAAATCGTTTTTTTGTTTTTCTTAAGAATTTTGTATTTTGCGGTTGCGTCATTCTTCTTCTGGACCGGCGAATTTTTCCTCAAACAACTTCTTGGGCCTTTTCTATATATGCTTACGGTTATAAGTTTTATAGTGAGGAGAAAGGTCAAAAATACATTAATAATAGCATAAGAATGTTAAAATCATAATAAATTGTATGAATAAGAAATTTATATAGATAGAAAAGTAAGCCTAACCTTTTTTTTATTGTATCTCTGTGAGCATTCGGGCATCTGGTCAAGTTTGGAGCGCTGTAAAACCTATATACATAAATAGAATTAAATAACCTTATAGTGGAAATTGTTCGCTGAAAAACCCTCTACAACATTGATAAACTGCTATATTATTTTAAGATGAACTGAAACAAAGTTATAACCTCCAAAAAGAAATTTGTTAAAAATTTTTTACTTATTTTTGTTTATATCTTTTTTGTTGGTCACTTGACGATAAAAAGTAATAGGAACAAAATTGTAGAAAATTTAATTTGCTACATTTTATGTTTAATTAGATTTTCCGTAGAGTTGGTAGTTTACGAGATATAGCGCGAAACCCCTTTGCACCCCATTTTCAAGATGGCGGCCGGGGGACAAGGGTCCCGACCCCAAAAACTTGAACTTAAGCTTCTACTGATATCACCTACATATTAAAGAAATAAAATTGACTCCTCTAACAAATGCAAGGTATGGCCTAAAAAATGTAACATTTTAATGGCCCAAGTAATTCAGACGATTGCTAACTAATAAATTGGAACTAAACAATTGCAACTAAAAACAAGCCAGGAAATAGACAATACCACAGATCACCTTAACTAATCTGTACACGAAACTATATGGAAAAAATCACAGCCAGGAAAATAAATCGCCCTACTTATAAACTATCCAATATAATCAAATAAAAAATTATGGAGAATTAAAGATTGAGACCTAGATATCAGCTGGCCAGGTTAGCATAAGTCAGGACAAACGTGGATAGAGCTATGCCACAGCTTAAAAGCCTTAATAAACAATCACAAAACAGTGGGATACTCACTTATAGCAGACTTCTTACATCTATTGACGGCACTGAGTATTCCTTCTGGAAAGCAACTTAAATCAAACATAACGCCTTCCACTCTCCACAAAAAGTAATAAAGTTTAAACTTTTGCTGAACATTTTTGTGATATATTATGCAATATATGGTATACAGCCATAAGGACAATTTTTCCTTATGGATTTCAAAATGGGTTTTCAACCATATCCTGCAGATGAACATCTTAACGTAGATAACAAAATTCAGCTGTACATGGAATGTCAGATATCTACCAATTTGAAGCTCCTCTAAAAAACAAGTAATATCATCCATACTAGATCTGATCTTAAATGTTCCACTGAATATGATCTAATTAGAATAACAATCTAATCAGCAAGACCAAATTTATGACAAATTTAATTCCCAGCAAACACCTAACCATTCAAAATCAAGTGGTAGAATTGATAGAAAAGTACATATATCTCGGTCATGAAATCAGAATAGGCAAGGACAATCAGACTTGTCAGACTTGAAAATTTTAACGACGAATAACACTTGCTTGGGCGGCTTATGGTTCACTAAGAGACATCTTTAAGAGCAACATCCCGACAGCTATGAAACGGAAGACATTTGACCAATGCGTTCTTCCGATTATGACATACGGAGCAGAAACTCTTACGGTCACAAAAACAACAGCACTAAAAATGCGAGTGGCACAAAGGCGCATGGAAAGATCGATTCTTGGCGTGACGAAAAAAGACAAAATAAGGAACCAAGACTTAAGGAAAAGAACAGGTATCACTGATGTCGTTAAACGTATAGTCAAGCTGAAATGGAATTGTGCAGGTCACATAGCGCGACTGAAAGACTCAAGATGGACCAGAAAACTAATTCACTGGCGACCAAGAGAAGACAAACGCAGCTGAGGACGACCACCAACACGCTGGATGGACGACATTAACCGAATATCCAAGAAATGGCAACAAGAAGCCCAGAACCGTGAAGAGTGGCGAAGAATGGGAGAGACCTATGTCCATCAGTGGACAGAAGAGGTTGCATGATGATGATGACAATGACAATCTTAAAGGAACAGACCTACGGTTTCTTACATATTACATAGTCGTATAACTCCATATTAAGACCAGGATAGTTCTTGTTGTATGAGCCCTAATAATTTTAATACCATAATTGAAGGGGTCGGGGCAATAAGGGACCTCTAAGCCTCATTTGAAAAGTTTTGAGTAAATCACGTTTAAAATTTTTGACAAAATCCTGAAATCATATTTTTGTATTTTATAATGTTTACCGTAATTCCTTACATGCATAATAAATTATTAAATATATTTTTTCAAAGAAAGATACAAAATGAAACTGCATTTTTTAAGAAAAAAATTATTAAACAAGTAAATGTGGCTTATGGCCTTTTTGAAAATAACAAAATGAATCATTATAAAATCAAGAATAAACCTACAATATTATTTTTTATTAAAAAAAAAATCGGTTTCATCATCATCATCCCTGTCTACTTCCTCTGCTTCATCAACTTGGTTATAGTCTTGTTCAATGTTACTTGTACTGATTCCAATAATACTGAGATAAAACTGCTGGCTTATGAGAGGAATATATTGTAAAGGTTTCTTTATATCCTGAATTTTTTTGATGTTCAGTACTATTGGTCCTCCATATATATTTTTTTAAGCTTTTTGTTGTCACCAAACTTTACAACCCTCTTACCAAAATTTACTTAATCAAACGCTCCATTTATTGTGTGTTTAATGAATATGGAATTTGGCTGTTCGCTATCGAACCAAGAAGGGACCAAGCCACCTACTAAATAAAACACTTTTTTGTTCTTAAAACGTGTTATTGACAAACGAATTTAAATAGAATATTAGTGTTAATGGCTCTTTATCAATAAAACAATTTAAAAAAGGTTATTTATGGCTCTACGTTTTACTAAAAAAGTAAATTTAAAGTTATTATAACTTATTAAGACACAAGCCACATATCCTACAGCAAGAAGGTCTCAAGCCACTAAAATGTTTACTTACCTTTTTCGGAGAAGAATCACGACTTTCACTGGAACTCGTGTGCGGAGAATATTCTTGATCCTTTACAGAATCGTCAGAGTCAAAATCCGAACCTGAACTACTGTATTTTTCCTTATAAAATAATTGATTTTCTTTCAACACTCTTCGATCATGTGCCGCCATGTTGATTTTACTGTGGCTTATGACGTTCCTGCTTAAAATTTTTCCATGATTTTGCAAGTCGGCAACAAGGTCGTTATAGCCTGGTGGCCACATCTATTGCCCAATAGCCGTAAAACTTCGCTGGTGGCTTGAGACCATTGTTACAGAGTCCGTTTTACTAAAATCTTCAAATTTAAAAGAATGTGGCTTAGGTCCCTTATTGCCACAAGCCCTTCAATTAGAAATTATCCATATTAGAAAAATTTCTATTCTAGAGAATGTTACCAATTTTAAGTGATATTAACACAAAAATATATTGTAACATACTCTGATTTTACTTACAGAATGGAGTCCAAAAGAGAGCCCCCAAAAAGCAATTTACCCCATCACCAGTTTGACTTTAGACTACAGCACAAATAATATAAATAACAAATAATAAATAACAAAGCACCAGGACCAGGGAACATACCAGCTGAACTAATAAAATATGGCACAACAAAATTATATGAAAACCTGGCTAAACTCTTTCAAAGATGCATCAACGGAGCGGAAATCCCAGAAGAATGGAAGACATCATGGATATCCACCATACATAAAAAAGGCAGACGGGATCAATGTGACAACTACAGAGGCATCGCTGTAACGAACTCGATCAGCCGAATATACGGAAAACTGATTAAAAATAAAATCGAAAACGAATATAAAGATATAGAAGCTGAAGAACAGGCAGGATTCAGGGCAGGGAGATCAACGGTTGACCATCTGTTTTGTATTACACAGATTATTGAGAAGAAACTGGCCGTCAACCAGGAGGTGCATCTGTTATATGTGGACTTAAGAAAAGCGTATGATAGCATCCCACAAAACAAATTATGGGAAGCATTAGAGAAAACCAATATAAGCGCAAATTTAATAACAGCGACGAAACAATTGTATACCAAAACTGCATCAAGGGTGAAAGTTGGAAGCAGGCTATCGAGAGGATTCCAAATTAGCAAAGGCCTAAAACAAGGGTGCTGCCTTTCACCGACATTATTTAAGATCTACCTCGAACAAACTCTAAAACTTTGGAAACGCAAATGCAAAAACATGGGATTACCGATCAGCAACAATACAATATACACTTTGTCATTTGCAGACGACCAACTTGTACTAGCGCAAGACTACGATGATATAGAATATATGACAAGGAAATTAATAGAGGAGTACAAAAAAGGTGGTTTGGAAATAAACATAAAGAAGACCGAATATATGTGTATCGGTGGGACACAGCAGGACCTTACACTGGGGAATGGCGAAATTATTAAACATTGCGACGCATATAAATACCTTGGTATGACCATCACACAAGAAGGAAGCGTAGACCGGACGATAGAAGAAAGAAACAACCAGGGAAGAAAAGCAATTACCCTTCTCAATAGCATCCTCTGGGACCAGTCAATATCAAACAACAACAAACATAGAATATACAATACAATTGTTAAGAGTATAATCACTTACAGCAGTGAAGTATGGCAAATAAAAGAAAGATACAAGAGAAAACTTGAAGCAACAGAAATGGATTTCTGGAGGCGCTCAGCAGGAAAATCAAGATTAGAAAGGGTAACCAACAACAGAATTAGGGAAATAATGAATGTGAAACACACAATAGTAGATGACATTAGTACCAAACAGCTTAGATGGTATGGACACGTACAAAGAATGTCCGAAGAACGACTCCCGAAACAAATCCTAACGTGGACCCCTCATGGTAGACGAAAAAGAGGAAGACCCCGCCTGAGTTGGAGAGAAGGCATAAATCGAGAAATGAGAGAAAGAGAATTGGATGAAGACCTTTGGATGGACCGAAGTGAATGGCGACTAGGCATCGGAAGACGTAGGAGAACGTTTTAAAACCGATATATATATATATATACAAATAATATGCATCGCTTTTGAAACTTATTAACCATTTACCAGGTATGTGACATAGTTTGACCTCCTCCACAAAGTTAGAAAATGCCGTCTTAAAAGTTACTTTCAGATCCCAAACATTTGGAATTAATAATTGGTCTCCTCTAAGATTGCTATTACCTTATAAATCACTATGACGAGAACAATAGACTACCTAATTACGGCTGGAGTTCCATAGGGCAGTGTCCTCGGTTCAGTCCTGTAACTGATGTTCACTACTCTGATCTAACTACATTCCTAGGAGTTATCGCAACTTACTTACGAAGGAATCGAGTTAAAAGCTATTAGTGAAGATTTATTTATCAAGAAATCTCAATATGGTAAATAAATCAGTCCTAAAACACGTTAATAATACAATAATGTTGTTTGAAATATGTTTGTGTATTGTTCGTCCACTCTAACTTTTCCCATGTGTCACGATTCATTTTCAAAAAAATTAAGTCAAAAACATAAAGTGAAATGAACGTAGTTGTGTGTGTATATACATTTTGTATACTGTATACTATTATACTACACATATCGGCGTATGTTTCACTTTATGTTTTGATTTAATTTGTTTGAAAATGAATCGTGCCACATGGGCAAAGTTAAAATGGAACTACTTGTGTATATTTGTACTTATATGATTGTATTTATTCAATAAATTTAAAAGATATCTCCATAGACAATATGTGGTAAAGTGACACGCAATATATTTTTATAGCATTAGCAACGTCGCCCGTTAGCAGCAAGTTTATTAGCTAATGGTTGGCTTGACACCCATGTATTACTTTATTTGAGGCGCTTAGAGCAACAGTGACATAATCCACAAATTGAGCATTTTGAGATTAATATGTCAATAAAATCAACGACATTAAATCTTCGGATTAACAAGGGTCTACACAACCTACCTCTATATTTGGCTAAATGGCGCAACATAATTTCTAGCGCCATCCCATAAGTATAATGGAAATACGAATGTAAAAATTGCATTTATTTTATAAGTTCGTTTTTGGTGTTTGGTCACTGTTGCTCTGAGCGCCTCATTTTATAACCGTGCAGGTATTTTGATAAGCATTCATTTGGTAACATAAAACTTTGGCTTACGAGATCCACACTGGGCACCAAGCAGCTCTACCACCATCTTCGTTATCATATTGGTATTCAGCGACTTCAAATATTTTCGAGTTTATCATGAAACTCCAGGAGACGAGGTCTACCCTGGAAACCAAGAAGCTCGAGGACCATGCTTGTTATTACATATATTTGTGTTCATCGACTTTGGAAACGCCAGAGTAATGACTGTGGACATATTTAGAAGAAAATTAACATGAACCTGCAGGAGCATGAACCTGCAGGAGACGAGGTTCTCTATTGGCACTAGCTAGCTCGAGGACCATTGTCGTTATCATATTCGTATTCAGCGATCTCGAAAACCGCAGAGTAATGACTCTCAAGTGATTTAGAATGAAATTTAATTAAAACTCCAGGAGAAGAGGTCCACCCTGCATAACACGTAGCTGTAGCACAATCGTCGATATCATATTGGTGTTCAGCGACTTCGACAACTCCCGAGTAATGACTGTCGACTGGTTTAGAAGGAAATTAACATGAAACTCTAGGAGACGAGGCTCTTCATGGACACTAGGTAGCTCTAGGACCATTGTCGTTATCATATTCGTGTCCAGTGACCTCGAAAACACACAGTACTGACACTCAAATTAGAATCAAATTAACATGAAACTAAAGGAGACGAGGTACACCCTGGGTACCAGGCACGGGCGCCCATATAAAAAATTTCAGGAGGGGCGGCCAGACGTGAAGATGTTGCACATTATATTTTGTATACTTTGGATAACCATATATATTATACAGCACCTGAAGGGCCAGGGGGGCCACGGCCCCCCCTGCCCATTGGTATGGGCGCCCATGGTACCAGGTAACTCAAGAACCATCGTCGTTATCGTATTTGTATTGACCATTCATTTTCATATTTGTATTAACCCTTTGTAGCCACCTCGAAAATTTTCGAGAAACAGAATTGAACTCATTCTTGTCGGTATTTTCCAAGTTGCAAATTTTTCATGAGATGAGGTTCTCCATGGACACCAGGTAGGTCGAAGACCATTGTCGTTACCATGTTAGTGTTCAGTGGCCTCGAAACCCCCAAAGTAATGACTGTCGACTGATTTGGAATGAAATTAATATGAAACTCCAGGTTTTGCCTGCCAAAGTTTGAGGAGCATTGCGGTTAAAATATTCGTATTTAGCGTCCTCAAAAACCACCGACTAGTGACTAATGACTGTCAAATGATTTAGAATGAAATTAGCTTGAAAATCCAGGAGAATTCTTAAAGAAAAGATGGTTCAGATTTGATTACAGTACAGAGCCTCTACTATCTGTTTATATATATTTCGGAATAACCGTTTCCTCATCGGAGCACCTATGTATATTTTCGCCACTCTGTTATGCTTTATTTTTCCAACTTGAAAAGCTCAAAGAATAAATAATTTCGAATTTTATTTCCTAAATTATTTGACTTTCGAATCATAGATGGTGCTAGTACCATCTTTGGTAATTATTTTAATAATTAAATTGAAAGGATGAAAGGATTTGACTTCAGTCCAGTGCCTTTACCCAGTTGCTCCGACGAGAAAACGGATATTCCGAAATACGAATAAGCACATAGTAGTAGAGGCTCTGTACTGTAATCAAATCTGAACCATCTTTTCTTTTAGTTGTACTTTATTCACTTTTGTGAATATTAAGGGAAATAATTCGCTAAAATTATTATCACGGGGAATGACAGGTCGTAAAATGCAATTTTAGATTTCCCTTGTCGAGTATTTCGCCGCTCTGTTATGCTTTATTTTTCCAACTTAAAAAGCCCAGAGGATAAATAATTCTGAGTTTTCTTTCCTGACTTATTTGACTTTCGATTCATAGATTGTGCTAGGAGCGTCTTTGGTAATTATTTTAATAATTACACCGAAAGGATGAAAGGATCTGATTTCAGTTCAGTGACACTAAACAGGTGCTCCGATGAGGAAACGGTTATTTCGAAATACGTATAACCACATATTAGAGGCTCTGTACTGTAATCAAATTTAAACCATCTTGTCTTTTAGTTACACTTTATTCACTTTTGTGGATATTAAAGAAAATAATTCGCTAAAATTATTATCACGGGGAATGACAAGTCGTGAAATGCAATTTTAGATTTGCCTTGTCGAGAATTTCGCCACTCTATTATGCTTTATTTTTCCAACTTAAAAAGCCCAGAGGATAAATAATTCTGAGTTTTCTTTCCTGACTTATTTGACTTTTGTTTCATAGATTGTGCTAGTAGCATCTTTGGTAATTATTTTGATAATTACACCGAAAGGATGAAAGGATCTGATTTCAGTTCAGTGACTCTAAACAGGTGCTCCGATGAGGAAACGGTTATTTCGAAATACGTATAACCACATATTAGAGGCTCTGTACTGTAATCAAATTTAAACCATCTTGTCTTTTAGTTACACTTTATTCACTTTTGTGGATATTAAAGAAAATAATTCGCTAAAATTATTATCACGGGGAATGACAAGTCGTGAAATGCAATTTTAGATTTCCCTTGTCGAGTATTTCACCACTCTGTCATGCTATTTTTTCCAACTTAAAAAGCCCAGAGGATAAATAATTCCGACTTTCCTTTCCTGACTTATTTGTCTTTCGATTCATAGATGGTGCTAGTAGCATCTTTGGTAATTGAGGGGGCCAGACGTAAAAGGGTTTAAGTGCAGTTTTGATAGTTCTGAGATAATCAGCTTTAAAGTTGTTTGAGTTTTATAAATTCTAGGAATAATTAAACTAAAATATGTCTAGTGTACAATATACTATAAAATGATAAAAACGTAAGGGTATATTATTACTCTCACTATATCCTTCCTTTTTTTTTCAATTATTAAAAACAATGTACTTGAATCGGTACATGATGTTGATAAATGTTGCTGGTAGAACAGTTCAAGTACAGATGTTAACTACATATTACTGATCATTTTTGTCCCAGCTGTTATCCACATTATAACTGCAACTGGCACGTTGCATAATACTTAATTAGTCTTCAAAATTGGTGAAAAATCTAATATTTATTTACTTGAAATTAGTCCTATTAATATGTTAATATGTTTACACATTACAGAACGCTAAAAATAGTTTTGTGGTAAAATGGTTCTAGCGCACTTATACCCGTTTATTACTATTTGCTTTTACAGAATACTAAAAATAGTTTTGTCGTAAAAAGGTTCAAGCGCACGGTTAAACCTGTTTACTAACAAAGCAAACTGCAATTGTTTTCAGTGAACTAAATATAATGGCGATAGATGGCGTCTGTAGGGCGAAATATGCTAAAATCGTTTTACCACCAAGTTCTAATCAGTGGCGGATCCAGGGGGGGGCGATGGGGGCGATCGGCCCCCCCTCTCAACCCAAGTGATTTATTTTTTTTTAATTATAATACAGTAAAACCTGTGTTACCGGCCACCCGCCAAAATCGGCCACCTGTACTAACGGCCAGTTTAAAAAATCCCCAAACCAATTATAAGTAGACTACAAAAACTGGCAATACCGGCCACCTTTCTATATCGGCCAATGGTTCTTTCATTTTTAGTTGCCGTTACTGACAGGTTTTACTACAGTAAAACCTGTGTTACTGGCCACCTGCCAAAATCGGCCACCTGTACTAACGCCAGTTTAAAAAATCCCCAAACCAATTATAAGTAGACTACAAAAACTGGCAATACCGGCCACCTTTCTATATCGGCCAATGTTTCTTTCATTTTTAGTGGCCGTTACTGACAGGTTTTACTGTATAAAGATTACAAAAACATTCATTGATTTTTCAAATGGATAATTATACATGTTTTAAAATTACAATATTATATGAATTACATATAAATATATTTTATTAGTATGAGACTTGTCTAAAACGGGCCAGTGACGCCAGTGTATTCGGAAATGAGTAATTTATAATCCTTAGGTATACATTAAGAATTAAAAATGATTACAATAAGCATATTTAAACAAATATGTATGTATATACTGTGAACGCATACCTAAGCATGTCCACCCTCGTATAATTATAAAATCGGTTGCAGATAACGGATTCTTCGAAAATCTCTCGAAAATAGCGCGCCCAGCAAAACTATATTAATTTGCCGAAAATATAAATGTATTATGTTCAAACGATTGCTGACCAGGAAAAAAGAACACCCTTTGCTTATTAATTATTAGTCATTAGTGTATTTTGTCTATCGATGCAAGTAACATCTCTAATACTGATTCGTACAGATCTTAGTTTGTAAATTGTTAGAGTGATTAATATTATTTTGAGTTTATTCTTCTTTTTTATATTAATAGTTTGTGATTTACGAAGAGTTATAAAATGTCAAATAAACGAAAAGAAGCTTCTACCGAGAACTTGAAAAGTAAAAAATTGAAATGTCGCAATATAGCTGATTATTTTTTTAAAAATCAACGTAATTTGGGTGGTAGTGATAATATTAATAGTAATGAAGATAATAAATATGTACAAGGTACATCTTATCAGATAGATCATACTATGAGACCTACTGATCTTGGATCAAATTTAAGTTCTGAGAGCATTCAAAACAAGTCATGCGATGTTTCAGTGCGTCCGATACAAATCAACGATGATGCAGTAAATACCAATTCTACTTTCGAGAGTTTTATGGAAAAAGGTACCTATGTCTTATATGCATGAAATGTATGTCTTGTATATTATATAAGTTTATTCTATATCACGTTTGATAGACGTGAGTATTTATGCACGAGTACGATAGATAGTCATTTATGTCGCGGGATGCAATCATCCACATATAACATTATGGTAATTAATTAAATTTTAAACTTCATATGGGAAAGTACATCATGTGACACCTCATTTAAAAGCTTTTGAGATAGTGATTACAAAAATGTATAGGTAATACTTGTGCAAAATCTCGGTCCAATGCTTTTTAAATGCATTCATTTTTTTATAATCCTGAGAAAACTAATAAGTATTTTTAAAAAATTTAAACACAAAATGCAAGATTACATTATTACCGAGGGACGAAAGTCCCTGAAAACTTCTATAATGTTTATTTGAATAAGTTACAGGTTACAGGGGTGAAAAAGAAGAGAAAATTGAGTATGATTTTTAATTTCAAATACCTATATCATTCACAAGAAACCTTTTGTTTATTCTAATGGACTTTCGGACCTCGGTAATAATGTAATACGTATTTTATTCTGCGTTTAAATTTTTCAAAAATTCTCGTATTAGCTTTCTCAGGATTCGAAAAAAATGAATGTGTTTAAAAAGTATTTGACCAAAATTTTGCGCATGTAGGTATTATCCATTTTTGTAATCAGTATTTCAAACGCTTTTAAATGAGGTGTCACATGACATGATGTACTTTCCCATTACGAAATAACATTAAAACTATTTCGACATGAATTTGTTTGCATTGAAAAAAGTAAAGTAGTTATTTTGATTTTTTGAAAATTACATTCGTTTAATTCATTATTACATTTCCGGAACTACTGTAAGTTGTTAACTTATAAAGTCTCATTTTGTAGGTTTTTTAAATTTTAATGATAATTCACTACATATTATATTTATTTTTCTTTCATCAACTTTATGTATTATGTATATGGTGTCCCAACCCAAAATTAGCGGAACGTTGAATATTTCGCGAAATGAACATCGAATCGAAAAAATGAAATATATGTGTTCAATAATTTTTAAAAATCTATCAAATGATACCAAACACGACCCCCACTCGACCCCCTGAAAGTGGGATGGGGGTAACTTTAAAATATTAAATGGAGATCCTCAGTTTTAATTGCAGATTTGGATTCCTTACGTAAAAGTAAGCAACTTTTATTCGAGACATTTTTCGAATTCTGGATAGATGGCGCTATAATCGGAAAACCATTAATCGTGATACCATAGGTAATTTATAGAAGTGGTTTAATATATCTAAAAACACTCTCAAATGAAAAATCAAAAAACACAAGTTTAATATTTTCCAAAATCCTGTCGAATACCACCAAACACGACAGGATGTCATTTGGTAGGTTTTTGAAAAATATTAAACACGTGATGTTTAGTTTTTCATCTGGAAGTGTATTGATCAAGAAAAACTATTTCTATATTATTATATTTCTATATGCTATATATTATAGCGCCATATATCCAGAATTTGAAGAAATGTCTCGAATAAAAGTTGCTCACTTTTACGTAAGAAGTTCAAATCTGCAATAAAAACTGGGGGTTTCCATTTACGATTTTAAATTGAGCCCCTACCCCACCTCCAGGGGATGGAGTAGGGGGTCGTATTTGGTGTCATTATTTTCCATTCTTTCCTCCTTGCTGCTTTATTTTTCCAATTTGTAATTTTAAGTTCTTCTGTCTCTTTAAACATCTTTCTTCCATCTGGTTTTCGGTCTACCTTTCTCCTTCTTTCCTGCTATGCTATACCTCCCGTTAAAATTCTTTTGGGAAGCCTCGTGTTTGGCATCTTTTGGATATGTCCCAAGCTACCAAGCATCTCAGTTTTTGTGATTTTATGATCCCTGCTATATTCGGTTCTCCATAAATCGTCTCCAGTTCTACATCTAGTCTTCTTATCCACATTCAATTCCATACCTTTACTTTAAATATTTTCCTGGGGACTTTTCTTTTCCACAGTTTCAGTAGGGCTTGTTCGGATTTGTTCATCGTCCATGTTTCACTGGCATATAATACTATACGTTTTATCACTGTCTTATATATTCTTATCTTAACCCTTCTAGATATGTTCTTACTTCTTAATAAGTTGTTTAGAGCAAAGATACAACCAGTCGTAATTCTTACTTGGATTTGTTCGTTCGTATTTGGTATCCTAGTGAATATTGCTCCTAGATCTTGGAATCTTTCTACTTCTTCGTATTTACATATTTTTTCTTCTGTGCTTATCGTCAGCTATTGTCCTTGTATCTTTTCTCGTTTTGTCCATTCCGTATATTTTCTTGGTTTATGCATATCCTTTTATTTTTCGCTATCACCTCTAGGTTTTTTAGTATCTCTTTTATTTCTTGTTTACTTCTGGCTATCAGTACTATGTCATCAACGAATGCCAAGCATTGGTGTTTTCGTTAATATACAAGTTGTGTCCTGTTAACTTCAACTTCGACTTCTCTAATAACAATTTCAAGAAGGATACTGAACAACAATGACGACAGTGGGTATTCTTGTCGCAGCCCTTCACTGACCTTAAACTTATCTGTTTCCTTTTTCCTTTCCATCTATTTTAATCCTATTCTCTGTTTCTCTGAGTGTCACTTTTATCATTTGTACTAATTTTTCACTAATTCTAATTTCACATATTGCCTTGTATATTTTTTTTCGTTTTACCCTGTCCCAAGCTTGTTTCAAGTCGGTGAATAGGGCCACTGTACATTCTCCGTATTCGTAGCTTTCCGCTTGTATTTCACGTAGCAGGAAAATTTTATCCACTGTGCTGCGTCCTCTTCTGAATCCACATTGATATTTTCCTATGTCATTATCTATCTTTTGTGTTATCTTGTCTTTTATATGTACTGCAAGTATTTTATACGCAACGTTTAGTAGCGCTATTCCCCTGTAATTATGGCATAAACTTTTTTCATTTTAATTTAGAAAGTCTCATTTTGTTTTTTTTGAAACCCTTCAATCATATGTGTAAATATTTTATGTTTAAGCGAAAATATATCAAAAAATATCGATTTATCGTTTTTTTTTTGACAAATGTGTATATAAACATATCTCCGAAGTTTGATGATAAATTTTAAACAAAATCTTATTTGGTTTGTTTTTTGGAGTTGTTGGTGTATACCTTGAAAAATTTGGGTGTACCTCCCAAATTTTTTTATATCGAAAAATATTACAATTTTATGTTTCTAGATTCTTTTTTTTTTGTTGATAATTTCACATGTCATTTTTTGTTAGTGCATCAACTACAAGAATTTTTAAAAATAAGACTTTTTACGTTAATTGTTTACGTTATGCTTCACAAATAAACAAAAAAGTTTTAAATTTTTTGCCGGTTCCGACTACTTTTCATGTTTGTACATCATATGTTTTATACATATATTTTAATAAACATGGCGATATATTTTATTGTTTGAAAAGTGTAAGACTAAAAAGTAAAAAATAAAAAAATATGAAAAAAATTTTTTAAGAAACGCTTTTCTTTAGTTACGAGTGGCCAAAATTAAAAGTATTATAAAAAAAATTAACTAAAAACCAAAAAATAAAAAAAATTTAATAAATCTAACACATTCGTTAAAGAAAAGCGTTAGGCGAAAACCGTTTATTCGATGAAGACGCGCCATGCTTTTCTTTGACGAATGTGTAAGATTTTTTGAATTTTTTTTTATTTTTTGGGTTTTAGTTGATTTTTTTATAACACTTTTAATTTTGGTCACTCGTAACTAAAAAAAAGCGTTTCTTAAAATTTTTTTTTTCATATTTTTTTATTCAATTTTTTATTCATTATCAATATGTTATTACAAATTAAGTACTTATATAAAATGAAATGATTTCATTTTTGTATGAAAAATTAAAAATTTTTAAATATACTTTTGTATTATCTACATTTTTACGCCTACATGATTATTTTTATTATTATCCAGATTTAGCCATACTGTTCACACTCTCTCTAAGAGGAAAATTTACTCATCCCGATACCTGCGGTAACAAAAAGATCGAGCTCTGGTGTGACTTTTTCCGTGTTATCGAGACCTAGGTGACGTGGTATGCTGGCTGGAGTATCTCCCAACAATTTTCATACACATCTGGCACTCGAGAGTAATATGTACAGCTTTCTGCATGGTGTTATAAAGATATTCATTTAGAGACTCAGGTTTTTTATGTTTTCGAGGAGGTTCTTCGGAATGAGTCCAGTAGTAGACATAATAATCGATATTGTTAGGGTATTTTGCATTCTTCATTGTCTTCGTATTCTTAAAGCCAAATTATTATTATTATTATTGTTATTACAGTAAAACTTGTCAGTAACGGCCACTAAAAATGAAAGAACCATTGACCGATATAGAAAGGTGGCCGGTATTTCCAGTTTTTGTAGTCTACCTATAATTGGTTTGGTGAATTTTTAAACTGGCCGTTAGTACAGGTGGCCGATTTTGGCAGGTGGCCGGTAACACAGGTTTTATTGTATATAGAAATTTAGCCAATCGGCCCCCCCTCTTAATGATGCTGGATCCGCCGCTGGTTCTAATAACATTTAAGTATGCGAATCTGTATTTAGAGTAAAATTTTAAAAAAGTGCACTTAAACCCTTTTATTTCTACCCCCCTCAATTATTTTGATAATTACACCGAAAGGATGAAAAGATTTGATTTCAGTTCAGTGCCTCTACCCAGGTGCTCCAATGAAGAACCGGTTATTCCGAAATACGTATAAGTACATAGTAGAGGCTGTGTACTGTAACCAAATCTGAACTTCTGAACACTTTTGTGGATATTAAAGGAAATATTTCGCTAAAATTATTATCACGGGGAATGACAGGTCGTGAAATGCCATTTAAGATTTCCCTTGTCGAGTATTTCGGCACTCTGTTATGCTTTAGTTTTCCAAGTTAAAACCCAGAGAATAAATAATTCCGAATTTTCTTTCCTGACTTTTATTTGACTTTCGATTCATAGATGGTGCTAGTAGCATCTTTGGTAATTGAGGGGGCCAGACGTAAAAGGGTTTAAGTGCAGTTTTGATAGTTCTGACATACTCAGCTTCAAAGTTGTTTGAATTTTATAAATTCTATGAGTAATTAAACTAAAATATGTCTAGTGTACAATATACTATAAAATGATAAAAACGTAAGGGTATATTATTACTCTCACCATATCCTTCCTTTTTTCAATTATTAAAACAATGTTCTTGAATCGGTACATGATGTTGATAAATGTTGCTGGTAGAACAGTTCAAGTACAGATGTTAACTACATATTACTGATCATTTTTGTCCCAGCTGTTATCCACAGTATAACTGCAACTGGCACGTTGCATAATACAAAATTCGTCTTCAAAATTGGTCAGAAATCTAATAAATCTTTACTTGAAATTAATCCTATTAATATGTTAATATGTTTTTCTACGACTGTTTAATAACATGCTCATTTTTCGCTATTTTTTCATTGATAATAGCACCCATTACTGTACCCGTGAGTAATAATTAATTACTCACGGGCTGAAGTTACTCACGGGTCATTACTCACGGGCTGAAGTTAGATTCAAGTGGCGCATGCCACTTTTAATATTAATCGTATATAAACTGCAAATAAAATTACCTAAACTTGTTTATTTAATACAATAATTATTGTAATTTATACCAATAATTAACTTCGAAAAATTTTTAAAGGAATTTTAACTGTAACAATGTCAGTAAATTTTGTACGTTTATATCTTGTTTACTAAATTTTTGACGTTTATCATTCAATTTAGTGACAGTGAGATTAGCACATTTTGTTTATGTTAATTGGAGTTTATAACTAATATTGTGTTTGTTTTTCAAGTTATATTGCGTTAAATATGTTAAAACATATTATGAATAGTTATATTATTATATTATATATAGTTAAATGTAAATATACATTATAACTATATATATATATGAAATACGTCCACTGACAACAGCCATTTCCTATTTATTAGATTCACTGACAGTAGGTACAAATTTAAGCTTATAATTTTTCGGAAACGAATAGAACTTATATTGACTATTTCTAGTTGTATTTTTACAATAAATAAGAATTTGGTAATAGTAGGCAACCAATTATTCAGCCACGTACTAGGGGTAGGTAAATAGCATTTAGGTATTTTTGTAAATTATTATATTTTAAATCTCGAGTAGTTGATAATTAAATTTTTTACTAATTAAAATAAAAAAAGGCCGTAGAAAAAGTATAGTATTCTACTGGCATGTAATGGCTATTACTCACTCTGATGAATTACGACACTCGCCTACGGCTCGTGTCGCAAACTTCATCATCGTGAGTAATAGCCATCATTACATGCTCGTTGAATAATATACTATTACACATTACAGAATACTAAAAATAGTTTTGTGGTAAAATGGTTCAAGCTTAAACCCGTTTATTAATATTTGTTTTTACAGAATACTAAAATTAGTTTTGTGGTAAAACTGTTCAAGCGCATGGTTGAACCTGTTTACTACCAAAGCAAACTGCAATTGTTTTCAGTGAACTAAATGTAATGGCGATAGATGGCAACTGTAGGGCGAAATATCCTAAAATCGTTTTACGAACCACTTCTAATACCATTTAAGTATGCGAATCTGTACTTAGAGTATAATTTTAAAAAAGTGCACTTAAACCCTTTTACTTCTAACTCCCTGAATTATTTTGATAATTACACCGAAAGGATGAAAGGATTTGATTTCAGTTCAGTGCCTCTACCCAGGTGTTCCGATGAGGAAACGGATATTCCGAAATACGTATAAGCACCTAGTAGAGGCTCTGTACTGGAATCAAATCTGAACCGTTTTTCTTTCCTTTTAGTTTATACTTTATTCACTTTTGTGGATATTAAAGGAAATAATTCGCTAAAATTATTATCACGGTGAATGACAGGGACAGGACATGAAATGCAATTTTAGATTTCCCTTGTCGAGTATTTCGCCACTCTGTTATGCTTTATTTTTCCAACTTAAAAAGCTCAGAGGATAAATAATTTCGAATTTGATTTCCTGACTTATTTGACTTTAGATCCAGGAGAAGAAGTTTATTCTTGGTATCAAGTAGTTCTAGCACCACCGTCGATATCATAATCGTGTAATCGTGTTCAGTGACCTCGACGATAAAATGAAAAAGGTACTTTGTCCAAGAGAAGTGAAATTAGACTTGAGAGTTAGGCTGGCAATGTGTTATATTTTCTCGACTCTGATTTACGGGGTAGAAGCTTGGAACTTAACGCGTCGACTGCTAAAAGGTTGGAAGCATTTGAACTGTGGGTGTCTAGAAGAATCCTGAAGATATCAGGGATCGGGCATGTAACAAACAAAGAAGGCTTGAGAAGAGTCAACAAAAGAATGGAATATTGGAAACCATCACGACACGAAAGCTGCAATATCTGGGGCTTGTATGCGTAATGAGAGATACAACATAATTCAATTAGTTATAAAAGGGGAATCCAGAGCAAGAGAAGTGTAGGAAGGAGAAGGATCTCATGGTTGCGTAACTTGAGGGAATGGTACGGATGCATATCAATCGAACTATTCAGACCAGCAGCAACTAAGATCAACTAAGAGCAGCAACATTGGTCGCGGAGATCGCACGTAAAGAAGAAGACCTCGACAACCCCTCAAGTAATGACTGTCGACTGATTTACAACGAAAATAATAGGTAACACCAGGAGAAGAGGTCGACCCTGGACACCAGGTAACTCGAGAACCATCGTCGCTATCATATTAGTATTCAGCGACCTCGAAAATTTCCAAGAAACAAAATTGAACTCATCCGTGTCAGTACTTCCCGAGTTGCTAATTTTCCACTCTCTATTCATTTGGGACTTGCACTTGGGAAATGCATTTTCACAAAATGCGATTTTCATTTGATCACCATGAATTTTGATCACAAACCTTCTTGGCTCTTCTTCGAATCAAATGAAAAACGTTACATGACGATTGATCTTGCTGCGAAAAATTGGTAGACTTAATGTGTTTTAGTCCTGCATTGCTTCGTCTAAACGCAATTTTTTTAAACTTGTTATGTTATAGCAAATCGTATTAGAACTATTCTATAGTGAAGCTATTAGTGAAGATTTATCAAGCAAGCTCAATGTGATAGGTCAGTCCTAAAACACGTTAATATTAAAATAAAATTCCTTGTAATATATAATATGTTTTTCTATGTGTACTTATTGAACTTTATTCAAAAAATTTAAAAGCAATATATCAATGGACAATAGTTAGTAAAGTGCATTACTTTATATTTTAATAACCATTACTTTGAAAATCTGAAACTTTAGCTGACGAGGTTCACACTGGGTACCAAGCAGCTTTAGCACCATCGTTGTTATCATGAGGCATTGGCATTGAGGATCCGCCTACTTCGCTGCTACGTGTTCTCGGTCTTACTTTATGGTGTCGAGTCCTGGACTGTGAATAAAGTCGATCTAAATCGCCTTGAGGCTTTCAAAATGTGGTGCTATAGAAGAATTTTAAAAGTTTCCTGGGTGGAGAAGATTCGAAACTCCACAATACTAGAACGTCTCAGCAAGACTACTGAGATCATAAAAAGCATCAAGCAGAGAAAGCTGGAGTATTTCGGACATGTAATGAGAGGTCCCAAATATAGGTTGCTACAAAATATCATGCTAGGAAAAATAGCAGGCAAACGCGGTCCAGGACGAAGAAGAACCTCATGGTTAAATAACTTGCGAGATTGGTATGGTGTTGATACAAGCATGCTATTTAGGGTGGCAGTAAATAAAATTAAGATAGCTATGATGGTAACCAACGTTCTGAAAGGACACGGTACATGAAGAAGAAGTTGTTATCATATTAGTATTCAACAACCTCAAAAACTTCCGAGTAATGACTGCTGACTAATTTAGAATGAAACTCCAAGAGGTGAGGTCCACCCTGGACACCAAGTAGTTATAGGTACATGGTTGTTACCATATATTTGTGTTCATCGAAAACTCCAGAGGGATGGCTGACCACTAAGTTTGAGTGAAATGAAAATGAAACTCCAGGGTAGCTTGATGACCATTGTCGTTATTAAATTTGTATTTGGCGACATCTAAAACCTCCGACTAATGACTGTCAAATGATTTAGAATGAAATTAAGTAAAAACTCCAGGAGAAAAGGTAGGTACCAAGGTAGGCACCAAGTAACTCTAGCACCATCGTCGATATGATATTCGTGTTAAGCGACCTCGACAACTCACGCGTAATGCCTGTAGAGTGATTTAGAACGAAAATAACATGAAACTCCAGAAGACGAGGTCCATCCTGGGGATAACAACTAAAAACCTCGAAAATTAGAAAAGCTTCGAAAGCAAACTCAAAAATTTCCGAGAAACAAAATTGAACTCAAATCCTGTCAGTATTTTCCGAGTTGCAATTTTATTTTTCATGCATTTCGAATTTGCACTTTAGAAATGCATTTTCCTTATTCACAAAATGCAATTTTCATTTTACCACCATGAATTTTCATCACAAGCTTTCCTGACACTTTCGCGAATCGAACCCAAAAAGTTGCTGCGGTATATTAATGGGTTACGTGTTTTCTAGTGCTGATTTTCCTCGCGTAAATGCTACGAAAGGTGTTACCTTTATATAAAAAATCAAATAAATAGCTATTAGTGAGGATTTATCAAGCAAGCTCAATGGAATCAGTCTGTTCTAAAACACGTTAATAATAAAATAAAGTTCTTTGAAATATATTTGTGTATTTGTACTTATTGTATTTATTATTATCACCATGAATTTTGATCACAAACTTTCCTGACACTTACGCGAAGCGAACCCAAAAGTTGCTGCCGTATATTAACAGGTTACGTGCTTTCTAGTGCAGATTTTTCTCCCATAAATGCTACGAAAGGTGTTATCTTTATATTCTACTTCTATATCCTTCTACTTTTCCTTGGAAGATTAGTTGCAGCAGTCCATATCTTTCACTGTTCCTAATGATGTGACCGAGGTATTCGATTTTGGCTGTTTTTATTGTGATTAACAGCTTATTTTTCTTTTTACATTCACAGAAAAACACCCTGATTAGTAATGTGGTCGGTATGAGATATATATCTTCAGGCTTCGACGATAAAGCCCTATTTCAAAAGCCTCAATTTTTTTGCAGGTGGCGTCTGTGAGAGTCCACAACTCAACTCCGTACAATAGTATAGGAAAGATATAACATCGCAATAGCCTGATTTTTATGGGTATCGACAAAGCACGACATTTGAATAACTTGTCCATTTTTTGAAATGCAGATCTTGCTTTCTCTATCCTACATTTAATTTCTATGAAATGGTCCGAATGTTCATTGACGTTCGTACCAAGTTAGGTGTATGATTTTACTCTTTGTATTTGTTGACCGTTCACACATATTCGTCCAAATTGCTGTTCCTTCTTAGAGATCATCATACATTTTGTTTTTTTAGTGTTTAGTGAAAGTCCGTATCTCTGACTAACTCCTGCAGGAGTTCATTAACTCCTGAACGGCTTCAGAACTGTCAGCGAATACCACCGTGTCATCTGCGTATATCTAATGTTATTGATACATTCTCCGTTAATTCGAGTTCCGGCTTCAACATCATCCACCGCTTCTTGAAAGATTTCTTCAGAGTCGGTGGCGCCCAAAACCCCGACAGCCAAAATCCCGACAGCCAAAATCCCGACGGCCAAAACACCAACACGCCAGAATCCCGACACGCCAGAATCCCGACAGGCAAAAATCCCGACATGCAACAATCCTCGCATAAGTAAAAATTCCGACCACTACATTTTGAATATTTATTGTTTCCTTTTCAAATGCAATACCAAATCATATTATAGAGTATTGAAATTGAAAAATTATTACTTACTAATAAGTACGGGTACTAATTTACTAATTACTATGTATTTTAAAAGAAAAAAATATTTAAACACTTCATTTTATAATATAAAAGCTATACTTACTGAAATGGAAGGTTGTAAGTGACATGATAATATCTATTATATGAAACTAAACTTGAATTCAGGATTTGATTATACATAATATATTTATTGGACTACATATTGGCAAAAAAAATAATTTAATTCATATACCCATGTTAGAAATTTTATTTAGAAAATTAGTTCATATTAAATGGTAAATACTTTTGTTTAGTAACACAAAATAAAAACAGATGGCCATAAACAAAAAACAAGAAGTAAATAAAATTATATGTTAAAAAGACTCTTATCAAACCTGTCGGAATTCTGGCCTGTCGGGATTTTGGCCTGTCGGGATTCTGGCGTGTCGGGATTTTGGCCGTCGGGATTGTGGCTGTCGGGATTTTGGCTGTCGGGATTTTGGGGTAGACCCCTTCAGAGCAGTGGTGATAGTATACATCCCTGACGGGCCCCACGTTTGATTATGATATCGTCGGTTCTCCTGCCTCTGTCCGGATAGATGATGTTTGATTTCAGTTCAGACTGCTGATAATTACGAGTATAATCCTTTAATCACAGATCTTTATATAACAAATCAAATCAATAGCTGTTAGTGAAGATTTAACAAGAAAGCTCAATGTAATCAGTCTCTCCTCAAACACGTTAATAATAAAATAAAGTTCTTTGAAATATGTTTGTGTATTTGTAGTTATTGTATTTATTCAATAAATTTAAAAGCGATATCTCAATAGACAATATTTAGTAAAGTGACACAACAATGTCTTTTTATAGCATCAGCAACGTCGCCAGTTAGCGGCACGTTCATTAGCTAATGGCTGGCCCGACACCCATATATTACCTTATTTTATTACCGTGCAGATATTTTGATAAGCATTACTTACATTTCTGGTCCGCATGAATGTCATGGCGATTTATCTCACCTGGAACTGAAAGAGAAAAATCAGTTTATTATTGCAACATTTAGAAGACCTATCTCAGTGCAAAAGGTTGATCATTAACGCAATAAATTTTTATATGATTAAGGATATTGCAGTTTGTTGCTCTTGATACTATACCACAAAGCTTATTTTATTTCAGAATTTTTAATAATATTCAGATATAAGATTATATCAAACTCACCTTTTGTATTCATTATTCCTATTTTTTATTGAAGTAAATTTAAAAGCATTTAAAGGGAATCGCTATTAACTGTTATTAATCGTTTATTGTTAACTGTTGGTATAAAAGTCCAAGAGCTGAAGGCGGATTTTGCTCGTGATCGGGAATAAGGACAAACTATCCGGGGATATGCTGGATTAGTCGTGTATAAAAAAAATTAGTGTTTATTCTCACGTGTTGAGGCATTATGGCATTTAGAGAGTTGCACAATACGTTAGACCTTTTACACTTACATAAATTTGAAGAGCATTCTTTATTGTAGTAGCATTTTATAAAGCCTTGTCCTCCAAATTTATAATCTTTTGTACCTACTAATTTCTCTTAGAGGCAGCTTAACCTTTGGAGCATCTTCGAAATTGAGAAAATTCTCTTTGCATTCCCTTATTTGATTTCTTGAAAAAAGTGGGTTTATTGTTCCGTACTTCGTATCAACTCTATATAAACCGTCAATTATTTTATCTTGTATGATACCCAAAATATTTCGAGCATCTCCTTTGGCTCTATCAAAGCTGGGGATAAGTAGGTATTGTTACAGTTTTTTCTATCAAAATTGGACGACATTTTTTTCCACAGCATTAACCTGGGCACGAAAACCTTCAATCGCCTTTCCTTTATTTATTTAGATAGAACCAAAGGAGATGCTCGAAATATTTTGGGTATCATACAAGATAAAACAATTGACGGTTTATATAGAGTTGGTGTAAAATACGGAACAATACACACACTTTTTTTTCAAAGAGAATTTTCTTAATTTCGAAGATGTTCCAGACGTTAAGCTGTCTCTGTCTCTAAGAGAAATTAGTACAAAAGATCCTAAATTTGGAGGTCAAGGTTTTATAAAACGCTACTGCAATAAGAAATGCTCTTCAAAATTATGTAAGTGTAAAAGGTGTAACGTATTGAGCAACTCCAAATGCCATAATGCCTCAACATGTGAGAATAAACACTAATTTTTTAATTTTAATTAAAACAATATAAAAATAATAAACACTAAAATTAAAAAATGACGTTTAATTAAACCTAATCTAACAAATTACGACATTTTAATAGCTGCTCGGGGTTTGACTAGTCAAAACCGGATTTCATAAAATTAAATTTCAACCTTTGCCTGACCAACTTAGTCTCTCCTAGGTTTGACTAGTCAAAGGCCGAAACTGTAATTTATTTCGGGCTTTGACTAAGACCGCCAGTCAAACCTGAGGATTGCCTAGTCAAACCTAGGAGTGCCTGAAATTCGGGCTTTGACTATAACATACACATGACTTTCCCACACGTGCGGACAGATGATCGGGGGACGAGGGTAGTTATAAGGGCAAAAGTCACGGTTTTTATTGTTTTTTGTAACGCTCATGATCGTAATAGTGCACCAAAATATGGGAATAAGTAGGTCATGACGCAACTAAGCAAAATCTCCAAGGGCGCACAGCTCGGTGGGAAACAAAGCTCGAGTTATTTGTGATTGAAAATGTTTATTTTTCGACAAAAAAACATGTTTTCAGGCGGTTTTTTTGAAATATTAAGTGTTTTATCGACAAAAAAATATTCTTAGCAAAAATGTACCCTTATAAAAAAAATCAAAGTTCCAGCTCACTAAAAATACGTTTTTTTCTTCAAATTCAAGTCGAATATTTCAAAGTGAAATAACCAAAACATAAAGTTCGGAAAAAAATGCATTAAAAGTTTTTAAAGGTGTTTAAAAAAAGCTTTATTTTTATTATTTATAATAGTTTTTAGCATCAAAACTAAGCGAGTGCCGCTTGAAATAAATTTGACTGATTTTTTTTTTGTTAAACATATCCTGAAAATCTCCCACTATTTAGCACCCCCAATGAAATTAATCGTTACCGCTTTACAAACAATTTACTGTACCTACTTATGTAGTTTTTATATAGGTATATTTGTAAAAGTTTTGTCGGTGTAAAGTGCTTATTTTTAAAAGGGTTATAGTTGAAAGAGCTTGAACGAGTCACTATTAATGAGTGTATGCAAATTTTGAACAGCCATATCTTAACCAATTTTCGTCTATCAGAAAAACAAAATGAAACTTGCATGTTGATAAAAGCAAAACCTACATTTCTTTATTTTTGAGATTTTTCGTAGCATTGTTTTTAAGTTATTTTGAAAAAAGGACATTTTTCCAAATTTGTAGAAACAATATTTTTACTATAAAACTAAATTTATTCAAAAATAAGCACATCGAACCGGTCAAGTTTACATATCGTATAATAGGTCTGGATCCCGCGTATGAAAGAAAAGTTGATTAATAGCAAGCTAAAAATTTGTTAATAGCTTAAGGGTATCTAGTCGGATAAACTTTGATATATGGGAACACTGAAACAGGGGCAGTTTTAATTGTGGAACAGGTTAAAAATTTGGAACGGTCAGACCACGAAAACAGCACATTTATTTTGTCCGACAGAATAGACTGAAACTCTCCGAACAGAGATTAAACTCTCATGCAAAAATCAGACTGCTATTTATCAACTGTCATAATTCCTGTCATTTGACATATCATTCTACATGTTCCACTCATTAAAACGCCCATTTGGTGATAAATAGCAGTCTGATTTTTGCATGAGAGTTTAATCTCTGTTCGAAGCGTTTAAGTCTGTTGTGTCGGACAAAATAAATGTGCCGTTTTCGTGGTCTGCCCGTTCCAAATTTTTAACCTGTTCCACAATTAAAGCTTCCCCTGTTAAAGTGTTCCTATATATCAAAGTTTGTCTGACTAGACACCCTTAAGCTATTAACAAATTTTCAGCTTGCTCTTAATCAACTTTTTTTTCATACGCGGGATCCAGTACTATAAACAATACACATTATACATACCTATAAAGTAAATGGTACAGCAGTAACGATCAACCCTGGAGCAGTCGCGCCGATAGAAAAAATCTAACATTTTATCCTTTCCGTAATAACTTGATGAAAAACTTTGCAATATAAATTTCTTCTCTGAAGTGCCTCGAGGAAGATTGTAGTAATGCGAACGTATTTTGTTAAATTTTTTTAAATTCTTTTTTAATTTTTTTCGTGGAATTTATGGCTTGGGTGAGAAAAAAAAATTAGCTTTAAAATTGTTAGAAATAGATATTTTTAACATAATATCAAGTAAATAAATTATACCTTGATGGTATATAAAAATTAATTATACCTTTTTTCCAATCATCAGATATTCTCTCCTCCTGCCATATTAGACCAGGGCGCATCTGTAAAAATATTAGTACATTTGGACGTTGAGAGGTGACTCAAATTTTTTTGCAGAAATTGCTTGAAAATAAATCAAATAATAATATTTGAGTTATCCTCCCTCTCAAAAAGATCCGGAACATTGTTTAAATAATCAAAATGTCAAAAAATTAAGGAAAAATTCGATTTTTTTCTTGGTTTTTTGATTATAACTTTAAAAGTATTCATTTCCGAGAAAAGTTGTACTGACATAAAAGTTGCGTAATTAAATTTGCTACGATATAGAATTGGTTAAAAATTTAAAAAGTAGTTACCCTTGTTGCAAAATAGCAATAATTGCGAAAAAACCCATACAAAAACAAGTATTCGCATTTTACGTTGTTCAACCATTTATGCTATACCTTCGACCTTCATATTTGACGAAGAAAAACCTTATGACATAATAAAATAACACTGTAAATTTTATTAAGATCGATTAAATAGATTTTGCAAAATAAATTTTGCAATCCAGCTTTCGTAAAAAATATTCATTTTTTCAAAATGTTACAGGACTGAAAATAAAGCAGATAGCAAGTTTAACATTTTTTTGCATATAGAAGTGTACTGTACCTTTCATTCGCAATTTTGCAAAATTAAAATCGATTAACACCACGGTGTTAGGAATTTTTTAAATAAACATGAATTATTGGTGCTACGCGCAGGACAGCGGATAGTTTGCTCTGATTGGGCATTGCAATGACCTTTGATAATGATTGATACATTTTAATTTTTATTACATTTCGATATAAATAAATAAATTTGTTTATTGCAAAATAAAAACACATACTCTATCCTTTGAAATAACACTTTTATTAGCAAAAACTTTATTTGTTCATATATTTTAACTTAAATAATAAAAGTTGATTATTTTCAAATATATGCAATTGTTTAAACAATATTTCACAAACAATAATAAAATTAGTTTGATTTTTGTGGAATTAAAATATTAAAATACAACAAAATATAGAGTAAGAAAATAATATATTAGATAAAGATTGGAAGAAATTTTGGTGGAAATCAACTTATGTGAATCAAACACCGCTGTCCTGCGCGTAGCACCAAAAATTATTGTTTATTTCAAAAATTTTCTGACGCCGTGGTAATTAATCGATTTTAATTTTGAAAATTGCATATGAAAGGTACAGTACAGTTCTATAAGCAAAAAAAAATTTAACTTGCTATCTGCTTTATTTTCAGTACTGTAACATTTTGAAAAAATGAATTTTTTTTGCGAAAGCTGGATTGCAAAATTTATTTTGCAAAATCTATTAAACCGATCTTAAAGAAATTTACAGTATTGTTTTACTGTATCATAAAGTTTTTCTGGGTGAAATATGAAGGTCCTAAGTGTAGCATAAATGGTTGAAAAACGTAAAATGCGAATATGTACTTGTTTTTGTATGTTTTTTTCGCAATTATTGCTATTTTGCAACTAGGGTGACTATTTTTTAAATTTTTAACCAATTTTAGATTGTAGGAAATTTAAATACGCAACTTTTATGTCAGTACAACTTTTCTAGGAAATGAATACTTTTAAAGTTATAATCAAAAAACGAAGAAAAAAATCGAATTTTTTCTTCAATTTTTGACATTTTGATTGTTTAAACAATGTTCCGGACCTTTTTGAGCGGGAGGATAACTTAAGTAATATTATTTGATTTATTTTTAAGCAATTTCTGCAAAAAAATTTGAGTCACCTCTCAACGTCCATCTCAAAACAGATCCGCCCTGGACTATATTTGTTTATTAGTACACGCAGGATTTTTTCCGATGTTTCTCTATCTGCTTTCAGTAGTTATGTAGTAATTCTGTTTCTATTTCTATTGTAGTAATTTCTATTTCTGCTGCTTTCCCTCTTTTCAGCTGTTGTATTGCTTTACTTACTTCCTTTTTTGTGAATTCCAATTCGGTGAAGCTTAGTTCTTCATTTAATTCTTCATTTTCCATTTCGGGTTCTATTATTCTGTTGGCATATACTCCTCTGAAATTAATGTTCGATCCATCTCTCAACTATTTCCTTCTCATTCTTCAATAATTTCCCGTTTTTGTCTTTGACATGCACAACATTCATTTTTTCGAGCGAACTTAGTTTTTTCTTCGTTTAATATAGAGTTCCCATGTCGTTGTTTTTTGCTGCTGATTCTGCTTCTATTAACAGTTCTTCATTATATTGCCTTTTGTCGTTTCTTGACCATTTTTTAAATTCTTTATCTTTCTCTCTATGTTGTTTAATAATTTGTTCCCTATCTCTTAGACCACTTTTTAGCATTTTACATTTTAGTAGTTTCCTTTATTTTATTTTTTTCCCACGTGCTTCTCGACAGCCATGGGCTATTACTTCTTTTTTGTATTCCTATCGTTTTTTTTGCTAATTGTATATATATATATATATATATATATATATATATATATATATATATATATATATATATATATATATATAAAATGATGTTGGATAATCGAGTACAAATATAAAAATAAATAAGTAAAATCATTGGCTAATACTCGTAAAGTGAATGTGAATTTAGTTGGAAATATATGAAATATATACCTTGCTCCTGTAGTAATCCTTTTACAAGTTAACAAACAACTTTTTTAACTTGCTACACTATACTGACGAAGCCCAAATAGGCCGAAACACCGGTGTATATAGTTGCACAGAAATGTATGGAATGATGACCCTTCATCATTTTATATATTTCCAACTAAATTCACATTCACTTTACGAGTATTAGCCAATGATTTTACTTATTTATTTATATATATATATATATATATATATATATATATATATATATATATATATATATATATGGCTCACAAATGATAGGAAGCCCGCTACAACCTGCAGATGAATGGAAGCCCGCGGTTTACGGGGTAAGGGGATTGTAGCACTGTCTTATTCCTACAGTCTTACGAAGCCCACTCGTATAAACGCGTTCACAGTGTATATGGATTACGCATTATACGAAGCCCGACGATGTTGCCATGTTTTAATTTACGTTTAAATAATACGACTGTTCTACGAAATCCTTATATGTGTATATAAGTCGTCATATTGCCTGTTATAAGAAGCCCAATTCTATTCAGCAATCTATACGAAGCATTTTAGAAGAGTCAAGATAGAACGAAAAGATGCATTGTTTCGGAGCAATTCAAACAAGATTATCTTTTTCTAAAACTTTTTTTGTTAGTTTATATACATGTTAAAGTAAAAAGTTCTACTCACAGATTTTGCAGCTAATTGTTTATTATTTGTTTAAACAATAACAATAATTGTTTTGTACAGTGTGTCCAATTAACACGTTGACGGACACTGCGTCAAATGTATAAGCAAGTGTTGTGACACTATATGTATTTTGCAAAGTATAATAGGGAAAAATTCAACGTATATAGACGTTGTGTCACATTACATTAATGGAAATTAGACGACTATAGACGTTCTGTTCGTCAACGTGAAAAGTTGTGCATGGTCTAAATTAAAAATAGAACCATCAGTTCATTTTTTTAAGCCGTATACGAGATATTATGTCAAAAAATATGAATTTTACTCAAGAGTAAAGCAGCTTTGTTATTCAAAATATTAAAAATTGTTATAATGAAAAGTTGTTTGGAATTAAGAACTATATTCTAATATGCCATTTCATCTTTCTAATTAAAAAAAAGTTGAATTTTTTTTAATTATGGATATACAACATTATTTTCAGTTATTTCAATTATGATAACTCTTTTATTATAGACCAGTAAGGATCTGTGAAAAAACGTCTATTTTTGGATGTGAAAGGTGGCACTCGAATTTTTGCAGATAAAGTAAGGTGATAACTTCGTTAATAATAATTTACTTATGCTCCTTCTCAAATATGCCCGGAACATTAATAAAAAAATAAAATATTTAAAAATTCGAAAAACGTCGATTTTTTTTCTGATTTCTTTGCTTATAACTTTAAAACGATTCGTTTTGGAACAAAGTCGTACAGAAATAAAATAAAGATAATTGAATTTTGTATGATATCCGGCTGGTCAAAAATGTCTTAACTTATTACCTTTTCTGCAATATAGCAATAAATACAAAATAAGGGGGCAAAATATGCCTGTTGTTATTCAATGTTTTTAACCACTTCGGTGGTACCTAGAACCTTAGTAATTCGCTTAGGAAATTCTTTGTAGCATACTTAGACCGTATACCAAATTTCATTAAAATCGACCTAATAGATTTTGCATAATAAATTTGCAATTTAAATGTTTTTAAAAAAGTTCAAATTTTTTAAAATCTTTCTGAACAAAAAGTAGACCATTTAGAAGTTGTCTAATTTTTTTACATATAAAGAGGTGCTTTACCTATCTAATACACTTTACAGAATTAAAATCGGATTATTTAAGGGGCCTCAGCAATGTTTTAAACTTATAAACAATTTTTTGGCTTATAAACAAATAGCTTTGTTTAATAATAAAAAATTAATTTTTAGCAATGCAAATAATTAAAACCGGTATAATTTGATTTAAACTTTCAAATGCTGTCAGCAGAATTGCTATTTTATTTTTTAATCAAAAGTTATTCGCGTTCAAAAATTGCACTTTTTCGATTTTTTGAAAGTTCCACTGCGTTTATCTGGAAAACTATGCATCCTACGAAAAAACTTGTAAGAACATTTTTTGCTTAGACTTACCCAAGAAATATAAAAAAATGTTTTATTTTGCGAAAAATCGATGTTATGTAATTCCCCAAGTTCTTTGTTTGTAACAATTTTATTGACATCCGGATCAACTGCTACCCAAAAAAATCGTGTTCCACGGGTCAAAAAATACATAAAAATCTTGGGTAATTCCATCTAAATAAAGGAGCCCGCAGCACCCCCTCCTGGCCACAGGACTAATTTGTTTATAAACCAAAAAATTGTTTATAACTTTAAAACATTGCTGAGGCTGCTTAAATAATCCGATTTTAATTCTGTAAAGTGCATTAGATAGGTGGAGTGCTTCTTTATATGTAAAAAAATTGACAAATCTTTGTATATACTAGTTTTTGTTGTGCAAGATTTTAAAAAATGTTAATTTTTTAAAAAAAGTTTAGATTGCAAAATTATTATTCAAAATCTAGTAAGTCAATTTTAATGAAATTTGGTGTATGGTTTTAGCACATTACAAAAATTTTCTAAGCGAATTAGGAAGGTTCCAAGTGTAACCTAAGTTATGGAAAATCATTGAATAAAACAGGCTTGTTTTGCCCCCTTATTTTATATTTATTGCTATTTTGCAGCAACGGTGATTAGTTAAGAGATTTTTAACCAATCGCATCTGATAGAAAATTTAATTACCTTTGTTTTATTTCTATACGACTTTGTTCCAAAATGAATCGTTTTAAAGTTATAAGCAAAAAAAGTAGAAAAAAAACGAAATTTTTAAATATTTTATTTTTTTTATTAATGTTCCGGGCATATTTGAGACGGAGCATTAATCAATTATTATTAACGAAGTTATCACCTAACTTTATCCGCAAAAATCTGAATGCCACCTCTCACATCCATCTAAAAACAGATCCTTACTGGTCTATTATTAATTATACGAAAAAAAGTTATCCTTTGTAAAGAGTTCTGCATGGTCAAAGACCTTAAATACAACCATCTTATATCAATTTTGATTAATTTTATACGAGGTATGTCAAAAAAGATAAATTTCGATCAAGAATAAAGTACCTTTATAGTTCAAAATATTTCAATGAGAAGGATGGAATATTGGAAGATGGTTTTTAGTGTTGTTCTGAAGCTATTTTCTTGTGGCATTTTTATAATTATTTTGATTGGGAAATAAGCCACAATTAAATTGAAAAAATAATTTTATTAACGTTTCGACGCCCAAATCGGATGTCCTTGTCAAAATACAAAATATTACCGAGTAAATATAAGTAATATTTTATATTTTGACAACGACATCCGACTTGGGCGTCGAAACGCGAATAAAATTATTTTTCAATTTAATTGTGGCTTATTTCCCAACCAAAGATAGATTCCCAACCTAGCGACCCGGCATTGGTCGCTAGGTAGATTGTTACGCGAGTGGTCGCGCGTGAGATTTTCTCTCACATATCCAAACTTTACCTTTTTTTACAAAATAAAGTTTTTAAAACAGTTTTTAAACTTTTTTTATTAACTAATAATAAGAAAAAAAGAATGTAACATAATATAGATAATAATATAATAAAATAAAAAGAAATAATCGGAATTAAACCAATATCAATCAATCTCCGTATCTTGATAATTTACGGCACAGCACACAAATATAACAAGAATGCTCTGGAAAAATTGATTGATGACAATTACAATTTTTTTTACATTATTTCAGGTTTTAAGTGCCAAAATAAAATTAATTTTTATGTACAGTTCGTAACGCGGGTGGTCGCTTGATGAGAGAATGTCTCACTTGAAGCGAGCTGACTCAACAATTGGGTGATATTAGGTCAACTGAGTCACTATTTAAGCGGACGATTCTATTAGATTGTCGAGGGAGGATAGATAGGAGACTAGAAGGAACTAGAGATCTTATAATTTCCCAGAAAAAAAATTTTGTGCAATTTTATGAAACCGTGAGAGAAAATCTCATATAGCGACCACTAGCGGGTTAATTATGGTTTTTAGTTCTAAACAACTTTACATAAGCACAATTTTCAATATTGTGAAAAATAAGGGTATATTATTTAAGTACTCTTGAGCAAATTCATATTTTTTTTATATACCTCGTATAAAATTGACAAAATTTGATATTAGACGGTTGTATTTTAGGTTTTAGACCCTGTAGAACATTTTATAAAGAGTAACTGTTTTTCGTAAAATGAATAATAAAAGAGTTTTCCACCTACCTCTACCGAAAGTATACTTTTCCGGACCTGATTGTAGGGAGCAAAGTTGTACTTTTCCTCCCTAGGGAAGAAAAGTAAAAGTGACATCATGGTATTTCATTCATAAAAATATAACTTATTGACGCCCTGTACAATATCTATTTTCTATTACGTAAGTTTGTATACATTTTAACGTTTATTTATAAAACACTCTGTATTTCACAGAATGGTAAAAAACTGTAAATTGTTATTTTGATTTAACAATGTTTACATTTTTATTTTGACTTATATTTGACAGTTGACAGTTATATTGTACGTACTTATTAGTTTTAGTTCTAATAAATTTTGTTGGTTAGTTACATAAATAAATTAAGTAAAAATGAAAAAATTACTTGTTATTTGAGGAAGGTGGAAAAACCATATGTATAACATGGGAGTAAAGTGCCTTTTCCCCCCTTGAATGATTACTGCCCTCCGCTACGCGTCGGGCAGTAAACTTCATTCTCGGGAGGAAAAGTAGCACTTTCCTCCCTTGTTATACAAATAGCTATATGTGTCATAATTGAAATAAACAACTAAAAATAATGTTGATTAGAAAAATTTTCAAATTTTTTTTTCCATTAGAAGGATGAAATTGCAAATCAGAATATAGTTCTTAATTCCAAACAATCATGTTAAATTATATAATTTAAAATAATTTTAAAAATATCGTTGAATTTTGTTTCTATTTTGTTTTTGATTATGCTGAATCCGAATATGGCATTACAATTTGAAAATGCTTATAAAGAAGCTCTTCTACACTATGTCTGCGTAGCAAGGAACCATATTTGAAACATTTTTATTACAAATTTTACGAAAAAAAGTTTATTCTTCATAAATTGCTCTGCATAGTCTAAAATCTAAAACCCAATCATCAGATATCAAGTTTTATCAATTTTATACGAGGTATGTCAAAAATACGAATTTTGTTAAAGAGCAAAATAACCTTTATATTCCAGAATATCAAAATATGGGTATTATAAAAAGTTGTTGGGAATTAAAAACTCTGTTTTATTATAATTACATCATTATAATTGAAAAAAAAATTCAATGTTTTCTCAAATTACGGATACCCATCATCATTATTTTATTTCAATTATTTCAACTATTTTATTATTAATTTTACGAAAAAAAGTTATTCTTCATAAAATACTCTATTCTGGTCTTAAGTCCAAAAAACAACCATCAGATATCACACTTTTTCAATTTTATACGAGGTATGTAAAAAATATGACTTTTGCTTAACAGTTCAGTATGGTTTGTTCAACAGTAAATGGTTGAGTTCAATTAGTGCGGTCGTAAATATTATAAAATTTATCTGACCTGGCCCATTGTTAAGACCCACCCGGAGCGATAAGCAACCGAAGTAGACAGAGTTGGTCTTTTGACAATTAACACTGACTAGACGGTAATCCCATAATAAAGCAAAGAAATTGTACCAGAAAACATATTTAAATTTTACCTGAAACCGGACCTTTTATACTATTATCGGTTATTCCAGGATGTTTGTAGTAGTAACTAATTGAACTCGACCATTTACTGTTAAACATACCATACCTTTATAGTTCACAATATCTCATTTAGAAGAATGTAATTGAACAGTGAAACATATTTTGTAATTCCAAACAACTTTTTTAATAACAATTTTCGATATTGTGAAATCTAAAGGTACTTTACTCTTGAGTGAAATTCATATTTTTTTACATACCTCGTATGTCAAAATGTAAAATCGTATGTAAAACCTCGTATGTAAAATTAATAAAATTTGATATTTGATGGTTGCATCTGAGATCATATACGATGCAGAGTATTTTATAAAGAATAACTTTTTTCGTAAAACTGGTAATAAAAAAGTTATTAATAGGTTCGAAGTTACGCAGACATAATGTTTAAGAGCTAAAAATATTTTTTGTTGAAAATGTATTATTGTTCAAGCTTATTATTAAATTTACTTTACAACAATTTTTTAGTTGATAATTTTCGGTTTTTGTATTAGGTACATTTTTGTTATCTTTCTTAATTTTTGTCAAAAAGGGATAGTTTCATTCATAGCTTCATAGTTTCATTTCTAAAATAAAATTATTGAGTAAATTTTAAAAAATACATCAAATGCTTTAAAAAATCACGTATAAAATTGTAAAAAATCTTTTCAAACTTGAGTAACACCGTTTTAAAGTGCTGGTAATTCTGTAAACTACGTTTTTACTTAAAACTTACGTAAAAGTTTTCAAAAATTGCATTTTTGCGTCATATCATTTGAATTAAATTTTTGGCATTTTTTTGAATGAAACATTGTTTAGTAAGATGTTTGAAAGGTAAGTTGTGCAAATTTGAGAGCTTTATAAGAAAAATGTTTAAACAAAATTCAGCCCACACCGTACTTATGCCCATACATTTTATTTCTTTTTATTATAACCATAAGATAGTTTAATTGTTCTTCTTTCCAATTAAGCTATCCTTTCTTGTTCCTTCTCTTAATTTCCTTCTTTCTTGTCCAATTTGTAAAATTTTATTTGATCCATTAATTAGAGAAATACACTGAAATAAAATTTATTAGTTATAAATAAAAAAGAAAAAAGTTATAAATAAAAAATTATAGAAGCTACAGATTTAATTTTATAAAAATTTTAATCTTATATTTAGGTTTTTTTCAATAGTCTGAATTTTTCAATAGTCAAGACAGTTTTTTTCTAAAATTTATATTTTCGGGGTTATTTAAAGAAACATCTAATTTCGCAGTTCATTTGTTTAATAAAAAATTAAGTGCCCACTTCTAGAGTAGAACTTTTTAATATGTTGTTTATTAAACATTTCTTAGGGCCATCGGTACATAATTCGCAAATATTTTAAGGCTATCCCTACTTTTTCTGTCTTTACACGGCAAATTACGTGTAGTAAAATTGTCACTGGTATGGATATGTAAACTTTACTTGACAATTTCATCATTAACTGTAAAGATGGCTTTTGAATGTTCTTGGATAACTTTTACTAGTATAATTAATTGCCTTAATTGTTAATTCAGTTAATTAATATGATTATTTCATATTTCCGACCAATAGAAAGCTACAGAAATACAAATTAAATTGATCATTTTTGATAATATCCCATCGTCAAGTATATTACGTCAGATGCCCTTCGTTGCTGTGAAAAAATACATTCAGTGACATTAATGACAATTACTGTTTTAAAACTTATAAAAGTGATGACTTTCAATCGTCAAATATTTATAACAACTGTGTGTTTAATTGTACTAATTTGTACTTTCATAAATAAATTACAATAAAATTTTGGTTTTAAACAGATTTATTCATGAAATAATCGCAGCAAATTGCAGCTCGATCTCTGAAATTATTATCGAATTGTTTCCCTCTCGTGCCACTTGACATAATTTCACTCCCCTTCGGGTCGTGAAATTAATACTGTCAAAGTGTCACTCGGGAAAAATTCGATAATTTCAGAGCTCCTTTGCAATTACTACTGATAATTTTTTCACTACCTATGTATTCAGTAATAATTTATCTACTGTACAACAAAAGCTAATAATCAATCGAGAAAAGAGGAAAAGTGATAAAGTGATTTTTTAATAATATATTGTTACTATGAAACGCTTACAATTTTGAACATCTGTAACAACACAATACTTAAATCACTGAATATATCCTGGTGTATTCTCTGCTTTGGATCTTCCATAAATAATAAACAATAACTTTTTATTAAGTTCATGTCTTAAATCAATTATTTATCAAACACATTATCAATATTATTTAATCAACAACTGAAAATATTCCCAATGCCAGGTCAAATATTTAAAATTGTCACTGTCTGACTGACAATATGCTGGCAATATTCTATTTACTACTGACAAAGATTTGGAAAATATTACCACGGACATTGTGTTCATTTTTTTCAAATCCTGAAAAAAAAACAATAAATATTTTTGAAAAATTTAAACGCAAAATGAAAGACTAAATTATTACCGAGGGCCGAAAGTCTCTTACAATAAATAAAAAGTTAATTTTGAATGAGATATTTTGAAATTAAAAGTCACACTAAATTTTCTTTTAGTTTTTTAGCCCTGTAACTTATTAAAATAAACATTATAGAAGTTCTCAGGGACTTTCGGCCCTCGCTAATAACGTAATCTCTTATTCTGAGTTTAAAATTTTCAAAAATACTTATTAGTTTTCTCAGAATTCGAAAAAAAAATGAATTCCATTTGAGTAGCATTTCAGCAGAAACTACGTACCCATCCCCTTAATGAAATTAAAAAACATCTATATTGTTTGATTTTTTCCGAAGGGAAAATCTATATGCATTTGTATTAAATATTTTGTATTTGTATTAAATGAGGCGCTCAGAGCAACAATGGCACAGTCCACAAACTGAGCATTTTTAGATTAATACATCAATAAAAGCAGAAAAATTGGATATATGGTTCAACAGTGGTCTACACAATCTAGCTCTATATTTGGCAAGATGGCACTACATAATGTATTGTTGCCTTGACAAATACTAAAAATAAGAATGAAACAGTGGCCTAACCCTCAATTGTGTGGCTCAGACCCATCAAACAAAAGTGTTCATCGTATCAGAATCAGAATAATACGCATAATTCATAAGAATGACTATTTTTAATTTTATAAAGTAATATTTAATAATAATAACTTTAACCCCGTCCTTGACTGAGTGGTAAGAGCGCCTACCTTTGGATCGAAAAATCCGAATGGTTGTGAGTTCGAATCTCACCAGGGTCAGAAATGTTTCATTTATTATAAATTAATAAATGAAAATAGTTTCTGTCCTTGTGGGATCGGTACTCACCGGAGGGACCGCAGACGTTCGGATACAGTTAGCGTCTCTTTGCAAAGACAATGTCGTCAACTTTGCAAAGTAACAAGACACTTACTCAACACACACACACACACACACTACACATTACACTAGTTACCTAACTGTTAAAAATTACCGTACCTACCATGCCAATGGCCATTAGTTGTCGAGGCATTAACCTTTTTTAAATAAGAAAAAAACAATAATTTAATTTGTCATATTAATTTCCTATTTGGTAGCAAATTTTGTGGCTTATTACAAACTAAAATAGTAAATTAGTAATACAAAGTATTAATTTGTATTAATTGTATCAATTAAAATAAATAATTCTTTTGCGATTCAATTTTTAAATCTTTTTTCTGTCGGTATCTTACTGTGTACAGGTAATGCTAAGAATTACCATAATCTGTTCTCGGGAGTCTTAGTACACAAGATTAATGACGATGAACGACCCAAAAATACGAAAAATGTGCATTGCCAGGTAATAATAAAAATGTTTACAACCTAATAGCCTAATAGTACTTTGAGGAATACGCAAAAACGTTGCCAAACTTCAGGGCTTCTTATAATCGGTAGCTCAATGTGGGCTTCCTAATGCTGCTGAACTTCTACAGAGTATATACTTTTTTTCGCAGCGCAAACTGGTGGTAGGTACCATGAACTACGAGTGTATGTTTTGATAATAATTCCAGGCATAAGCAGCCCGGGCTTCGTATTGTTAATCATGATTTCAGAGCTACCTATGCTACATTTTTAAAATTTGTCCGAATATATATGAAGCCCAAGCGTATTTACATGTTCTGAGCTTGGTTAAAATATCGAGAGATGGTGTAAAGTGCGTTTTTTGGGGAAATAACATTAAAGAATTACGAAGCCCGAATCCGGGCTTCGTAAGGAGGTGTCGGGCTTCGTATGACGGGTGCGATATAGCGTTTTTGGCTTCCTAAAGTCGGAATCCATATATATATATATATATATATATATATATATATATATATATATACATTATACATATGTACTTGCATTTGTCCCACAGCTCTTCTATCGTGGCATTTTCTGTGTTGTAAGTTTTATTATATAATTCTCTTAACTTGGTTTTATATTCTTCAGTACTTTCACTTCCATCTTTGAGAAACTGAAAGTTATATTTTTCTCGTTGTTCCATTGGCATTTTCTTACTTCTGGCTAGTTTGAGTTTGATTTTGGCTCCACCCAGCATATGGTCGGACCCTATGTCTGCTCCTCTCATTGCTCTAACATTAACATCTAGCAGTGAGTGCCTCCATGTTTTATCTATTGTTATGTGGTCAATCTGATTGTGTGTTTGTCCGCCAGGGGATATCCGTGTTACTTTATGTATGCATTTGTGTTTAAATATACTTCCACCTATCACTAAACTGTTCTGGGTACGGATATCTATAAACATGTTAATATTCTCATTAATTTGTCCCAATCCTTCTTTCCCCATTAAAGTTTCTTTTCCACTATTATTCGTTCCTATTTTGGTATTCGTATCTCCTATTATCATCTGGGCTGTAATGCAGTAGGTAATGAGATGGGAGATAGAAGGCATCATAAGTTTTAACTCAATATAATAACAATAGAGTAGGTAGTAGCTTAGCAGTATTTCAGGTGTGAGTTTAGTAGTTAGTTAATTCATATCTCCTAAATTATGTAAATAGGCGAAAACAAAAAGAAAAGAATAAAATTTGACATGAGGTAAGACTTCAAAGATTTTCAAGATGAGTTAAATTAATGGGTATACGGCTTGAAGCGTTTATTATTAAACTTTATATTTTTGACACATACATATTCAAATATTACAATCTTTTTCAATTGTAAATTCAAATGTATGCCTTCATTTTCACTCATGACACTGTGTGTAGTCCCACTAAATCATTGTTTTTACGATTGGCCAGACCCGTACTTAGTGGATAATTACGGTCGACATTCATTGGTCATTATATTATCTCGAGCACTCATGTTTGTTCGGCCTAATCTAAATTGTTTTATTCCCGCCAATAAAAACTAACGTTTCAAGTGTTTTACATTGATAATGTGTTTACTCATTATGGCATTGGAGCTATTTTCGTCGTTGATAAACACTTGTGGGACGAGTACTGGTTAATTCTATGTAATTGGTTGAGTTTATTTATGGGTTCCCAAGTATTTGAATAGAATTAGACATACTTTATGCTAATTCCTATTTTAGATTTAAAAAATAAGGCTGGATAATCATGAAGTAGTACATAAGCATAGTAATTGGCAGTAAGGCAATTCTTAATAAATTAAGCAATTTTAAGAAATTGTTAACAAACTAGATACATAATAATATACAGGGTGTAACAAAAATGCAACTCATAAATTAAATCACATATTCTGGGACCAAAAATAGTTCGATTGAGCCTAACTTACCTTAGTACAAATGTGTACAGAAAAAAAGTTACAGCCCTTTGAAGTTACAAAATGAAAATCGATTTTTCCAATATGTCGAAAACTATTATCGATTTTTTATTAAAAATGGATTTGTGGCATTCTTATGGCAGGAACATCTTAAAAAAAATTATAGTAAAATTTGGGCACCCCGTAAAAATTTTATGGGGGTTTTGTTCCCTTAAACCCCTCCAAACTTTTATGTACGTTCAAATTAATTCTTGTGGTACCCTTAGTTAAAGTAAATCTTTTTAAACCTTTTTTGCCTCTTAGTACTTTTTCGATAAGCCGGTGTTTATCAAGATATTTTGAATAATTGTCGAATCCGCCACATTTTTAAAACGTTTTCATATACTTGACTTCGTCTTGGTCACTATCCCCGCAAATTTTGTAATCCATTTTAAACAGAGTTCTGGGCTACCTAAGCACCTGAAATTTTCAGAACAGCTCGAACTTGCTAACAATGCAATATTTAACTGCTATTATATGGATAAATTTTCTTATTCTTCTTATTTTTCTTCTTCTTCGTGCGACTAGGATTAGGTTCTCCTGTTTGTCTGCCTCCTATTCCGTTTCAGTTATTGTTGACTGTACATTGTCTTTCCACCTATTCGGCTGCCTTCCAACGAGTCTTTTGCTATACAGCTTGTTGTTTTTACAGATGTTCGCTAATCTATCTGGTTCCATTCAGATGTTCGTTCAAGTTTTTCATTATGGATAAATAGATTTTTTTAATTTCAAACTATTTTAAAAATGTGACTAAAGCAATGACATTTAGATTTCATTAAGTACGTCAACAAATCGATAATTACAAATTGATGGTGGCTTAGTAGTAAAGCATTAGGAAGGTGCCGAGTTCGAAACCCGGCTGTTGCGTATCTTTTTTAATTTTTAAATAAATAATTAAAAGTTAATAATTATAATATATTAATATTATATATACCATTTTAAATATTTTTTTTGGTTTATATGAGTTTAAATCCGCTAGAGAAAATATGCCTCTAAAATAGTCGATTACAAAATTCTATTACGACAGAAATTGAAACAACAAAATAGTTTATAAATAGTTTTATATTTGGTCCTATAAATAATGAAAATGTTTTATTATAAAAAGTTCTTTTTTATAAAAGTGTAATTATTACATAATATGGTCAAGTACGGCTATAATAGAGATCTGTTAATAATCTGAAAATTTAATCATAATTTACATTTTTAGGTATATTTTGAAACATTAAGAAAGAAGCCATATCTCGATAAAAGGTGGCTTATCGAAAAAATAGCAAGAGACAACAAAGTTTTAAAAACACTGTGTTTTTAACTATTGGTACCACAATAATAGTTTAATTGGAACGTTCACAAACATTTGGGGGGTTTAAAGGAACAGAACCCTCATAAAATTTTTATGTAAATATATTGAAAAAGAAGCCATTAGTATGGAGCTATTACACAGGGAAAGCCCCTTGACACTTTAGTTTCTTATTTTTTTTATTGTTCTGGACAAACTAATCTGAATTAAATATTTTTTATTTTAAAAGTACATGACGCCTTTTTTGTAGTTTGACAATCAATTCTATTTTTTTACAATGGCGATGTGACAGTAGTTATGACATGAACAGTGGCGTGTTCTATACATTTTAACAAATACTAAACATACCGGCCACCTTGAAAGGCACACCTTTCAAATAATAATTATGAAATTACACTGAACATAAGCAAAATAATAAATGAACAAACATAATCAAATGAAATTATTAAGAACTTAACATTTAAATTATTAGTAATAGAGTTCAAAAAAATAGTAAATACTTTGATATTGTTCATCAATTATCATTGCACTGTGTCTATAGGAAGCGGACATATCGTACTAACTGCTTTTTTGGTAAGACCCTTTGAAGTGCGAATAGTAACCACTCTGGTTACACCATCTGGACCAGGATGAAGTGAATGAACACGAAAAAAGTTTTAAGAACATTGTGTTTAAGTAATGGTAGCACAATAATAATTTAGTTGAAACGTACATAAAGGTTTGGGGGGGTTTAAGGGAACTAAACCCCATGAAATTTTTATGAAGTGTAGAAAGGGTACACCTCGTTAAGATAGGCAAAATGCCCTCACTCCCAGTATTCAATTTTTTTTATTTTTTTACGTTCTATGCGATTAAAAAATGAGATTTATGCGGATTTTTAGCTCGCCACCCCCCTTACCCCTCCCCCACAGCCAAAAACGTAGAACTTTAGATCTAATTTTTTTAGTTGGGTTGAAATTGATTTAAAAATTTCAAAAAATTCACACATATAGCTGGATCTTTTACAAAACATGTTCATTTTTTGTGAACCAGTAGGTCTAGTGTACATAACCTCATTTTTTTTATATTTTTTTAAAGCTTGTAACTTTTTGTTGGAGATGGTTGCAGGTCCATTTTTTTTGAATTTCGTGTATTTTATCAAAAACTATCCCTCTCATTTTCTTCAGGTTTTTCAGTCAACTGCGCCATCTTGAAAAATCCGGAAAACTGTTTTTTAGGGGGTTTTTGGGGATTTTCTCCTTTTTATAGACTTCAAAATAGATCAACTCTAGGTTTTGTTGATAGATTATGTATAATTTGAAATGACTAAGTATTTTATAATATTCAAAAATTGGCCCAAACACTTTTAAACCCCCCAGAAACCATGTTTTTTTAAGTTTTGTAAGGGTTTTTGCGGGTTTAATGCTATTTTTTGAGATCGATACAGCCTTAATATTTTTTTTTCATTTCTTTACGTTAAGTGTGATTAAAAACTACGACGCATCGCATTTTTAGCCCAACACCCCCTCCCCCTACCCCCACAAAAACTTGTGGATTTGTATAAGAATCTGTTTTTGAGTAAGTTTGTGCAAAAAGAAACGAATCGGAATAATTTATCAAACGGTAGCGAGCAATTAGAATATGGATAATGTAAGGTAATATTAGGGTACCTACTAAATACAAAATAATGAACAAAGAACAGAATGTTTTGATTCACAAAACGACAAGAAGTATGATATATTAAAATATATTTTTCTTAAATTGAATATCCTATTTTATTGTTGTTTTTTATATCCTACCCAAAAAATATGAAAATGACACAGGTATTTTTATTTTATATAAAAATATTGCAAAAATTTGAAATTATTTTCTTAAACGTAGTTTACCTAAGGACACACTGAGCAACAGATTTACTGAGAAAAAAAATGAACACGAAAAAAATTATGTTTTAGTGGGCAGGTTGAGGGGGGTAGAGGGCTAAAATTGGAATAAGGCTTATTTTTTAAACACATAAAACGAAAAAAAAAAAAATAAAAAAATATTCAGGCTGCATCCATCTCAAAAAATATTAGGCCTGGATCCCGCGTAGCTACCAAAAAAGTTGATTAAGAGCAAGCTGAAAATTTTTAATAGTTTAACGGTGTCTAGTTGAACAAACTTGGATGTAGGTATGGGAACACAGGAACATGGGAAGTTTTAATTGTGAAACGTAATTTTAATTGTGGAACGTGACATCCTGACAAGTTTATGATTGTGAAAAGTAGCATGTTGTTTTAAAGTTTATTCAATAGTAAACTTTATATAATATATAAAAAAATGTTTGTCCGAGAGATATGTTGGGCATTTTAATAAGTCCGAGACGTAGAACATGTCAAATGACAGGAATTATGTCGGTGGTAAATAGCCGTCTGAATTTTGCATGAGAGTTTAATGAAAGGCTAACCAATCAAATGGAAGTTCTGTCCAACAAAATACATGGGACGCTTTCGTAGTGTGACGTTCCAAACTTCTAACCTGTTCAACAATGAAAACTTCCCCTGTTCCAGTGTTCCCGTACATCAAAAAGTGTCCGACTAGACACCGTTAAGCTATTAACAAATTTTTAGTTTGTTATTAATAAACTTGTTTTTGATACACGGGATCCAGGCCTGCATGAGTAACCGCTCAGAAAACTTTAAAAAATTTGAAAAAACATAGTTTTTGGGGGGTTTAGAGGTGTTTTGAACAATTTTTGAATATCCCTAAAAACTCAGTTATTTAAAATTATACGTAATCTATAAAAAACTTTAAGTTAGTCTATTTTGAAGTAGGTATATAAAATGGAGAAAATCCCTAAAAACCACCAAAAAAGCCAGTTTTGCGGATTTATGAAAATGGCGCACCTTACGGAAAAATCTGAAAAAAGTCAGAAATATAGTTTGTGATAAAATACACAAAACACAAAAAAAATTAGACATGCAGCCATCACCAAAAGAAAAAGTTATACGTACTTATAAAACAAAAAAAAATTGAGGTTATGTACACTCGACTTTCGGGTCCATAAAAATAGATGTTTTGTAAAAGCGTCAGCTGTGCGTGTGAATTTTTTGTAATTTATAATTTAATTGCAAACCAACTTAAAAAAAATAAAATCGAAAAATTGGCGTTTTTGGCTGTGTGGGAGGGGGAAGTGTGTGGTGGCCTAAAATTGCGGTGAGTCTTAATTGTTTATGTCACATATAACGTAAAGAGATTAAAAAAATATTCAGGCTGTATCGACCTCAAAAAATATGATTAGACCCGCAAAAACTCTTACAAATCTTAAAAAACATGGTTTTTGGGAAGTTTAAAAGTGTTTCGCCCAATTTTTGAAAATTATAAAATACTGCCATTTTAAATTATACATAATCTATCAAAAAAACCTTGAATTGACCTATTTTGAAGTCTATAAAATGGAGAAAATCCCCAAAAACCCCCTAAAAAAACAGTTTTTCGGATTTTTCAAGATGGCGCAGTCGACGGAGAAATCTGAAAAAAATCAGGGGGATAGTTTTTTATAGGATACACAAAATAAAAAAAAATTGGACCTGCAGCAATCTTTAACAAAATGTTACAAGCTTTAAAAATATAAAAAAAATTTGAGGTTATGTACACTCGACCTACGGGTTCATAAAAAATGGGCATGTTTTGTAAGACCTTCAGCTAACATGTGAATTTTTTGAAATTTTCAAGTCAATTGCAACTCAACTAACAAAAATTAAATCTAAAAATCTACGTTTTTAGCTGTGGAAGGAGGGGTAAGGGGGGTGGCAAGCTAAAAATCCGCATAATCTCTTTTTTTAATCGCATAGAACGTAAAAAGATATAAAACATTAATTTCTGGGAGTGAGGGCATTTTGCCTATCTTAACCCTTTAACTGTTATTTTTTTAAGATGTTTCTGCCATAAGAATGCCAGATGTCCATATTCAATAAAAAATCGCTAATAGTTTTCGATATATTGAAAAAAATCGATTATCATTTTATAATTTCAAAGGGCTGTCTTTTCTTATGTGCACATTTTGTACAAAGGTAAGTTAGGTTAAATCGAACTATTTTAGGTCCCAGAATATGCAATTTAGTTTATAATCTGCATTTTTTTACATCCTGTATAATATGAAGATTAATGTTGCATTAAATTAATTCATCAGTAATTTAATTAATTAGTAATTAAATGTTGTTTTATTAATTAATTCAGATATATTAAGACTGTAACGTTAAAATGTCACAGTTTATTAAGGGAGTGGGCGCAAAATATTGGTCCAATGCTATTTAAAATCATTAGTATTTTTTCGAATCTTGAGAAAACTAATAAATATTTTTGAAAAATTTAAACGCAGAATGAAAGATTACGTTATTACCGAGGGCTGAAAGCTCCTTAGAATAAAGAAGAAGTTTCTTTTGAATGAAAGATTTCAAATTAAAAATCACACTCAATTTTCTCTGTTTACTTCATCCCTGTTACTTATTCAAATAAACATTATAGGTAGAAGTTTTCAGGTTCTGTCGGCCCTCGGTAATAATCTAGTCTTTCATTCTGCGTTAAAATTTTTCAAAAATAGGTACTTTTTAGTTTTCTCAGAATTCGAAAAAAGTTAATGGATTTAAATATCATCGGACAAGGATTTTGCGCCTACCCCCTTATTAATATTTAAATAAAAATTTTAGTCCAATTGAATTAATTAATTTCTTAAATGCCTGTTTTGTTTTACTATTTTTCTTCAAAAATAGTTGGTGTCCTTTTTCTTTTTATTAGATAAATGTTCTATCCTTTTCTTACCCGTATTCTGTTCTATTCTAAGACCACTAAATAATCACAGACGTATTAATTTCTATGCCTTTGTGCTACACTTCATTTGTCAGTTGACAACTCCCATTCCCATTCTGTCAAAGTCAGTGTCATTTTAAGATAAAGGTGGCACAGTGTTTTTATAATTATTTTTTTCTCTATTTAAGTTCACATTTCACTGCAAAATTCGTATTATCTAATATCATACAATCTCTTGGGGTGCACTGAACCAAAAAAGTACGTAAATATAACGAAAAAAACATTGATTCAAAAACGGGGAGCATTAATTTTCGTCCAAAGATCAGTATCATTGGTCCAATGTAAGTAGATACATTAACTAATGCTCAAAAACATTAATTTTTATGAATTAGTATGTTCATTCAATGTACTTTCTAGTTAAGAATCAATGTATAGGTACATTGAATGAATGTATCGGTACATTGAATCAATGGATCGGTACATTGAATCAATGTATCGGTACATTAATTCTTAACTAGAAAGTACATTGAATGAACGTACTAATTCATAGAAGTTAATGTTTTTGAGCATAAGTTAATGTATCTACTTACATTTTACCAACGATACTTAGCTTTGGACGAAAATTAATGCTCCCCGTTTTTGAATCAATGTTTTTTTCATTATATTTACGTACTTTTTTGGTTCAGTGAATGTCATCTTCATCTATATTTGTATACAGTCAAACCCGCTTATTAGAATACCTCTTAAAGGAATGTCCCGGTTTAAGGAATAGAAATTTAAGGTCCCGAAACGTTTCTACCAGCAACGAATGATCGGTTATTAGAATATCCCTGTTATAGGAATACTTTTGATTGGCACAAAGGCTATTCCAATAAGCGGGTTCGACTGTATAACATACAAAGAGTTAATAAGTAAACAAAATGACGACTTAATATCTACATAAATATTACAAATATAGGTTGAAGCAATGATTTTTTGCCGATTCTTAAACTAATGTTAAGTATCTATAAGTTTAAAGAAAATAAACATATATTTGTAATTAACACAAACAACTTTTCATATTGTAATTTTAAAAAAACTGAATGACTAAATATAACAGAAATTGATTTTTCGTATAGAATATATAAAAATATATATATTTATATTATATAAAAAATGTATACCTGATATCGTGAAAATAAATACATCTATAATAACATCTCCCTAAATACAACATCTCTCTGGGATTAATTACCACCCATACAAAAAACAAATGGTTGAATGGCAACTCTTTGATTTCAAAAATCTAATATGATCTTCGACTTCTTGCTGGGTCTTCCCGATGTAAGAATGATTACTGGAAATCTCTGATGGTATATTTTATTATATATTTGGTTGTTCATTAATATCTTTTTTAACAATTTTATCAGTTCGTATAAAATATTGATATAGAACCCAAAGAAGAACTGCGTGTTAACCATCTAAAATTTATATTAATAATTATTATAAAAAAATAAATCTAAACAGTGAACACATTTGTATTTTTGGGTATCACATTTTTTTATAGAAAAATTTTAATTTATCCTCAAAAAAATTGCTAGATGTTGAGATTTATTTTTATGATGTTTATTTTTACTTTGATAGATACTACTGACTGCAAGAGTTAATAATATTTTTCAATTATTTACGGTTTAATCACCTAAAGACTTAATTTACTAATCTTTTATAAGATTTTACCATTTAGAAATATTTTCAAATTGTTCCTATTTTCTTTTACCTATGTGTCGAATTAGCTTTTGAAAAAATTTACAGAGAACAAAAATTAATTAATACTGGATATGCAGGATTGAATAAGGAAATAGGTACTTATATTCCGTAATGTCTTCATGGGTAATCTTTTCAAATAAAAATTTATTTGTTTTATCCTTGATATGACTTTCACACCGAAGAAGGAGATAATTCTCTCGAAATTGCTGTCTCATCCATCAATAAGTCCATTTCCATTTCCAAATGCCACTCCAAAGTCCATATCAATCTGCAAAAGTGGAAATAGAAGTAAAACTTTTTTTTATAGAAATCCAACAAAATAATTTATAAATAGTTAAAAATATATGTAAACACATACTTAGAAAACTCAACCAAATCACTAGTGCCAAACACCGCTCCTCAGAGTCTGCAGGGTGACTGTCTGCTAGGAGGCTGTAACTGTTTACACGTGATTTTTTTACACCAATAAAAACACTTATAGAGTTTTAAGAAATGTATCGGTTTATGTGCAAGATTATTGCTATAATATATTGATCATTGATTCAGGTATATCACATTAATACAATGCTTGCATTACATCAAAACAATGTATCGAGTTATTAATCAAAGTCGAAAACATTGATTCAATAAACGAGCTCGTAATTTAAAGAACACTGTACATTAGTGCACCGTTTTATGTTCATTAATTTAACCGCATAATCCTGATGTATAGTTTCATATATACAATGAATAAATTATTAGTATTATGAAAAAAGTCATTGGATAGATAAAACGATTCACTGGATTAATGATTCTATTCATTATTTTTTAATGAATAGAATTACATTGTAATAATGAATACGGTCATTACTTAATGACTACGTGTTTATAGTATTAACGAAAATTTCATTGAACCAATGTAAAAAAAGTCAATGATTGGCGTTCATTACTACTATGTACAATATTTTTTTCAGTGTGGGTATGCTCCTTCTCAAAGGCATCTTTCAGTGTGTCACAGTTTTTCGATTTCTTTCTAACGCACTAATTTGGAAGTGACAGAAAAAAAAGGTACGTCCGTGATTAAAGTTATTTATAACATTTATTCTAGTTGTTGATAAATGCCGCTATAATGGGACAAAAATGATTTATGTATTATGTATACGACTATAAAGACTATATAAATCAAACAACGTTCCTTTTTGTAAATGAAATAAACACAATTGATTTGTTTTTATGCCAAATTAATTACGTTTACGATTCTGACAACTCTCAGATTTAACTAAAATGTCATGCTATAATTCCCTAAATTCTTAAAATCATAATATATTACATCATTAATGACACACTAAAAGACTGAGGAGAACTTTAAATTATAGTCGTATAAATAGATATGTAATAGGTCAATAATGGGTAAATACGTAAATCTTTTTTTCTGATTATAGCGCCATCTATCAACAACTGGAATAAATATTATAAATGTGTATGTATGAAGGACCTACCTTTTTTTCTGTCACATGTGACGCACTGAAAGTTGCCTCTGAGAGGGAGTATACTATTGGTGTTAATATTTAACCAATCTTAATAAATGCCTTTTTGATTTCGTTTTTATACATAACCTCAATTCTCTCCAAACCACGTTTATTTCATACACTTATATATTAACATAGGTAAAACCCCGTGGTTTAGAGAGAAAGTGAAGATAAAATGTGAAGAAAAGAAGAAAGCCTTTTTACAATACAGAACAAAATAAACACAACAGGCATACAACCACTACAAACGAATCAGAAACGAAACGAATACTTTAGTGAGACAAAAAAAAAGGAGCACTGGCAGGGTTTCTCAAAACAGATGGAACACGACTTCTACGGAACACACAAATAAGTATGGAGAATGATCAGAAGGCAAAGAAAGGAGATGAACGAATTAATAAAAGCGAAACATATTTAGAAGGAAACATGGGCAGATTACTTCCGATCTCTATTTGCTAAAGTTGCTACTATTTGCTAAAGTTACTACTACAAGTTACTACCAACACCTGAAGTTACGACAAACGAAGAAATAAACATCGAGGAGGAAGAGGAATATCGAACGAACTCCTAAAGTACGGAGGAAAAGATCTAACTAAACAACTATTAAAACTAATACAAAAAATAGTAGAACAAAACAGAATACCACAAGAAAGGAGATCAAGCATCCTAATACCTCTCTTCAAAAAAGGAGACAAGTCAAACCCGGAGAACTACAGAGGACACAACATTAAAATTAACAACCAAAGTGATTACAAACAAATTAAATGAAATTATACCATTAGCAGAAAAAAAAACAAGGTTTTAGGTCGGGAAAGTCATGCACTGACGCTATATTTATAATGAGGTAAGCTCAATAGAAATCGTTGGAATACAACAAACCGGCATATTTATGTTTCGTGGACCTTAAGAAATCATTTGACAGGATCACATTAAAGGACGTTATCCATTTGTTATACTAGAGAGAGGTACCTCTAGAAATAATTAAAACGATCGAAAACATCTACCAGAAAAACAGAATAAAAGTAAAAGTGGGAGATAAACTAACTGAACCAATTGAAGGCGTCAATGGGATAAGACAAGGGGATTCCTTGAGTCCTTTATTGTTTAACCTGATCATAGACGAAATAATAAAAAAAGTAAGAACTAACAAAGAATACCAAATGGGAGAAAAACAACTTAAAATATTCTGCTATGCAGACGATGCAATACTAATCTATAAAAGTGAAGATGATTTACAACGTATGCTGCACCAATTTACATAACCACCAGAAAATTTAACATGATAATTTCCTCAAAGAGACAAAATGCACGGTTAAAATAGCAGATCGAATAAGATGTGAATTTGAGCTGGAAGGTCAGATAATAAAAAGTGACGGAGTTTAAATACCTAGGCATCACACTATCTAGCTAGGGGATGCTCGAAACAGAAGTGGAAGATCAAGTGAATAGAGCAAACAGAGCCGCAGGAATGCCTGAATGACACAATATGGAGAAATAAAAATATCGGAAAAGAAATGAAAGGCAGAATTTACAAAACAGTCATCAGACTAACAATGACATACGCGGCAGAAACACGACCCATTACAGAGAGGACAAAAAGATTGCTCGAAACAACGGAGATGAAAACCCTTCGAAAAATCGATGGTAAGACTCTATGGGACAGAGCTAGAAGTACAGATATACGACGGAGATGCAAGGTGGATAACATTAATAACTGGGTAAGAAACAGAATAATAGAACGGAATGTCCACATAAGCCGAATGACAACAAATAGGGTAGTCAGGACAACGAGAGACGGTTCCCCAATAGGAAGACGATCAGTGGGAAGACCACGAAAACGATGGAACGACAACTTACTAGAGGCACATTGAAAAAACAGACAGGGTTATGTCTATAGAAAAAGAAGAAGAAGATAAATATTATCACAGGGCCCGGTAGTGGCATACCGATAGATCAGCGTGCCCTGCTTCCAGTTGGGATGCGGGCCGGCCCGCTCAATAAAAACACACATTCTATATCAAAAGTTTTTACTTACTTAGATAATTAAGCCCTCCTCTTATACCATACACTGACGACGATAATATTAAAGTTTTTAATAAACATTAAATATAAATCATCAAATTGTATCATAAAATATATCATGTATTTTAAAAAAGCTCAAGATAATAATTTATAGTCCATTTACTCACGGTTTTTGCTGTAATTTTAAAAAACCGATCGGATTGAGATGAAATTTAGCATACACATAGCTAAAATGCCAAAAAAAAAAAGTGATATTGTGCCGATGTGTGCTTTTGCCCTCGGGGTGAGTTTCATCTCTTATTGGGGGTGAAAAATATACGTTCAAGATAAGTCCGGAATTGGATAAACTGACAAATTCTAAGCAACTTTAGTTCTATAAAGTTTTTTCACTATGTCAATACTTTTAGAGTTATTTGCGAGTGGATATGTTCATTTGTCAACAAAAAAAAACACGTTTTTAGACGGTTAAATAACTCCAAAATAAGTATTTATCGAAAAGATATTATAAGTAAAAATATAGGTTATAAACAGTGAAAAAACTGATGTACAATACAAAGTCTGTAGACTTAGTATGAGCATATACTAAATTTAAAATCAAGATGCAGTATACTGATTTGGGATTTCCAAAGTTTATACATTGTAAATTATGATTCTGAAGTGCTTCTAGTCGCAATTAACGTATCTTCGTTTGTTTATGTCTATAGAAATAAACAAACCAAGATAAGTTAAATGCTACTAATAGGAGCACTCCAGAATCATAATTTACAATGTATAAACTTTGGAAATCCCAAATCATGGTTTCCAAAGTTTATACATTGTAAATTATGGTTCGGTAGTGCTCCTACTGAATGTTGAATGTAAATTTAGTACAGTTGTAGGTAATGAAAATGACGTTTTTATTATTCAAATTACAAACCAAATATTTCAACGTAAAATAACCAAAAAATGAAACACTTTTCGGGAAAAACTCTTAACAGATTTTTAAATTTTTTTTAAAAAGCTTTATTTTTGTTTTTTTTCTTAAGTTCATGACTTCCGGATTTATAAATGCAACCGGGAGTGCTGTTTAAAGTCACTGGAATAGTACAAGATATACATTATTCGACGCGCCTTAGCAAGGCGAGAACAAATATATACTTCCGGTTTCATTACTACATGTCCGCCTGTCCGTCTGCGAAAATAACTCCTCCGTTATTAATACAGATAGAATGACACACGAGGCGTCCAATGAAAGCTTATAACCAAGGGTGGAATTAGAGATGCTTTAAAGTCACCGAAATAGTATAAGCGATATATTATTCGACGTGCCTCAGCAAGATAAGAACAAATGTATACTTTTGGTTTCTATATAATTTCCGGTTAAAAGATTCTATCCGGAAGTGCCATATTATAGCCGCAGAAATAGTACATGTGACATATTAATCGAAAAGTTACGAAAAGTCGAGTTTGACTCTTTAATGCCAGTTTTGAAATCATTTCCATTTAAACAATTCTGACCGAAAGTTTAGTAAAAACCACGAAGAGTCCAAATATCGACTTCCGTTTCTAAGCTCGATCAATTTTAGTGAAAACCTTGGAGTTATGAAATCTAATTACTTGTTTATTTAATTTATTCTGATACATATATTATAAACAACCTGAAACTACTTATCATATTATTTTGTGGCCATTATTATATTTGAACAAATATGGTTCAGTTAACTAAGCTCAGACATATCTAATTAACGTATCATATTATTACAACAAACAAACAAATAAAGACGTTTAATTGCGGTACGCCTAGGACTTTCAAACTTTTCTTGCTTCTGCATTTCTCTTGTATGTTGAACTAAAAAACATCTATTCTTGCGGGGGAAGAAACTCTTTGTACCGGTTTAACTGCTCAACCAACAATTGAAACCAATTACGAACTTCCTTAATTTATAAGCAAAATCCATATGTAGTGCCGTAGAAGAAGCCCGCTTCAGATAAACGTCAATTTCCTTTAAAAAACGTTACGTAAACTACTGAACTCGATCGTGCACATGCCAAGCTGAATCTTTTAACGTTAATGTATGTCGGAAGACTATGTACAAGGAGGTAAGTTCTACTTGGGAATCGACTCTATTAGAAATAGTAGCAGGGATTATTGTATTTAATATTAATTACCCAATTGTTTCCATAATATGTATTTAGTAATATAGAATACATGAATTTATTTACCAATTTGACCTATCTTCAAAATAGCGAACAATGGTCTTTATGACATCTTCTCAAGATGCCTGATTGGAGGTACAATGTAACTCATTAGCTCATTAGGAATGGACAAAAAACATCGATGTTTTAACACATCGATGTTTTTCACGTAACATCAATGTTTAAAACATCGATGTTTTGGAGGCTCCAATCTCCGAACAATGTACCCTCGTTCAATAATTTTAATCCGTTTATCCTTTCTCTTCGTTATTATCTTCGATATCTGCCTTTTATTTGTAAAATTCATATATTCGAGCTTTCAACTACGTATATATTGTTTTAAACGAGGAAGTGGTTAAGCCCTTTAAAAAATAAAGAAAGGACCATTTGACCAGATGATATTGTTGGGGAAGTGTGGATAGCATTAGGGGAGGCAGCAACAATTGTCTGAGTTATTTAATATAATTATGGAAGTTGGACAAATGAAGCAGAATACTAGTATTTGTTTAGAAAAAAAAGGGAGATATACTGGGTTGGGATAAATTATGGAACCAAGTCAATATCCTTGAAACGAAAAGAACAATATTTATGAAACTTTGCATGCAAGTACACTGACGCAAAAGGCATCTGCTGTCATATTTTTTGTTACTACTCCACTTCCGGTTTCACCGGAAATACCCTTAACTTATTAATTTAAATGGTACACCCTGTATATTTTTGCGGATTTTAAAAGAACTTATTTTTAATTCATACATACCAAATTTGGTAGAAAAAATTTGTTATAAAGTGTCTGTAGATAATTTTTTGTATTAATACAACGTAGTAGGAAATAAACGAGTACCATCTATACTGTAGACTAAAATTGTTGTTTACATGCACTGCATGACTTATTTGAATATAGTATAGTAGGTAAAACTGTTACTGAACTAATTGACAGAAATAAGTTGTATTAAAAATGGTTCATTCAAGTGAAAAAGATCGTATTGAAATATTAATAATAATCGGTTATGGTGAATTTTCATTTTTTGGAAGTGAATTTTCCAAATCGATGGATTGGACATAGAGGATTCATAGAGTGGACCGCTCTATCCCCGGACCTCAACCCGTTAGATTTTTTTCTTTGGGATTATCTAAAATCACGTGTTTACGTTAGGCGACCAACATGCTTGCAGGATTTGAGACAAAGAATAATTGATGAATGTGAACTAATACGTAGAGAAATCTTACAAAAAGTGACTCACGAATTTATTTATAGGCTTGCACGTTGTCAGGAGGTGCACAGCAAACATTTTCAACATTTGAAATTATTTTTTTTTATTTTTAATATAATTGGTCTAATGTAAATAAATTAACCTATTTTTTAACGTAAAGAGATTTATTTCTTGTTTTAATAGTTTTTTCTTCCAAACTTGGTATGTATGAATTAAAAATAACAAGTTCTTTTAAAACCTCCAAAAATATACAGGGTGTCCCATTTAAAGTAAATAAGTTAAGGGTATTTCCGGTAAAACCGGAAATGGAGTAGTAACAAAAAATATGGCATCAGATGCCTTTTGCGTCACTGTATTTGCATGCAAAGTTTCATAAATATTGTTCTTTTCGTTTTAAAGATATTTGCTTGGTTCCGTACTTTATCCCAACTCTGTATTTATAACAATGTACAAACTACGGGGCCAGAAATCTATTTATTTACAGCATAAAAATATGGGAGATAATAATAATTGGTAGCCAGAGAAGTGACGAAACGGGAATCTCCGATAATCAAACAACAGATTAAATTTTCATTATAAGGCAGTTGATGGAAAATACAGTAAAAAAGAAACAAACGCCCATATAGTATTCATTGATCTTGAGAACGCATATGATAGAGTTCCTCAAAATGTTCTCTGGTGGGCACGCACTAGTAAACGAATTTCCGGAGAATATGAAAATATTGGGAGATAGATAAGGAAGATTGTGAGTTTGAGGTAATCTTGATATTTCATGTGAAAGTAAGAACGCAACAAGTCTAGGTGCATCATTATCATCAATCAGCCAATAGCATCCGCTGCTGGACATAGGCCTCCCTCAGTTCTTTCCAGTTTTATCTACGCTGGACCGCTTCTAGCCAGGTTCCCGCTACTCTTTTTATGTCGTCGGTCCATCTAGTCAGTGGTCATCCTCGGCTTCTTTTACAATTTCTGGGCCTCCATTTCATGATTCGTCGTGTCCACCGTCCACCTTGTGTTCTAACCAGTGATGTGGGAGGGAGGGGATGCGGCATACGGTGAAGTAGATGGACTCGGTTTCACTCGCAAAAACGCTCCATCCAATATGGCGGAACAACTCTTTAGTAGTATATTCTGCTCTATATAAAATGTATAATTATAAAATTATATTATATTATATAAATAATTAATAATTTTAATTACTAATTAATAACATATTCCATGTATAACGTATAAAAACCTGCCCGTCGCCATATTGGATTTAGCACAAAAGTGTCAAATCAAGTGGTCCCATTTAGTAAATACAAAATCATCCCTTATGTAGTATCCCCTCTTTCCCATATCACTGGTTCTAACTAAGTGCCCTGCCCTTAATAGTAACTTGGTCTCGGTGTATAATCCTAATTTATTATCATTCGCTTTGGGTCAGATAACAGCAAAATTGGAGCGTAACAGGTCCTTGGTGCTCAAAAAAAAGGAATAGTCTAGACAAGATATTGAGGACAAAGGTTAAAGTAGGTTAAATTTCTTGTAGGTTCTGGACGAAATGATTAAGTACACTAAACGTAACCATTAAATTCGATAACGTTTGCTGATAGGGACAACTTTCAAACATTCCCTATATTGAATTTTCCCATCTTTTACTATATAACCTAATTTACCCACCGTCCAATTAGCAGTAAGTGATTGGTTTTCTTCTTCATTCAACTGCTCATATAAACTATCTTCATGATCAGTATCATACGATTTTCTTCCTCCAATAGTCGTACAGCAATCTACTCTAACACTTTCTGAGTTGGTGATCGCTGATTCTGGTTCATCATGTAGGCCTAAAAAGAAAATAGATTACAATAATTTATGATCAATGATTACATTAGCAGAACAACTTACAATCAAAATTATGTCATTAACAGTATTAATATTGTGGAGTCATATTAAGAGCAACTATTTAGTCGATCTCAATAAAACACCTAGAAGATATGTTCTTATTCAAGTATCATCTCCACGAAGGAAGTCGGAAATCATCATACAAGGTCGACTTTAGAATAAGTCGACTTTCAATTTCATTTAATACACATCCGTATCAGTCTCTCTTTTTCTTATTCTTTTGGTGCCTATTTCTTTCGAATATTGCCGATCATTCTAGCTATAATTATTTTATTAACTGATGCTTTAAATAGATTATTTGTTGTTGTAAAAAACCATTTCCTCAGACTGTTTAACCATGATATTCTTCTTCTCCCAATTCTTCGCTTTCCGAATACTTTGCCTTGAAGGATTACCTTCGGTAATCTGTATTTAGTGACGTTTCTCATTATGTGTCAGAGATATTCTAACTTTATTCTTTTAATCGTATACATCACCTCTATTTCTTTTCCAATTCTTCGCAGTACGGTCTCGTTGGGTTGGTTATCTTGTCCGTCCATGATATCCTTAGGATTCGCCTGTATAGCCACATATCGAAGGCTTTAAGTTTTTTCTTCATTACTTCAGTGAGTGTCCAGGACTTCAGTTTTTATTTGGCCTTTTTAAATCGTCAATTCATCTTGTACGTGGTCGCCCACACTTCTCTTGTTTTCCCTTAGTCTCCATTCCAATTACCCCTTTGTTCATCGCCCATCTGTCATTCTGGGTACGTGTCCGATCTCCATTTTAGTCTGGCTATCATATTGATACACAGATGTCATAGAGCGAGTAGCATGGCTGAAGTGGAATTGGGCGGGTCATGTAGCCAGAATAAAGGACGGGAGGTGGACCCAAAAAATTACAGTGTGGAGACCAAGAGAAGACAGAAGAAGTAGAGGTAGACCACCTACACGATGGACAGACGATGTCAAAAAAATTGCTGGGAATTGGTTGCAGAAAGCCCAAGACCGACAAAATTGGAAGAAATTAGGGGAGGCCTATGTTCAACTTTGGATGCAGAAGGCTGGATGATGATGATGATCCTATTGATGACGTCATTCACCTTGGTTCTTAAACTGATCTCTCCGCTTTTATTCTGTTTCGCATAGTTATTCCTAACGTGTGCCGCTAAATTATTCTCTATGTGAATCTCTGTTTGGTAGCCGACACTTTTGGTAAGGTAAGTATTTTGGCTCTGTATGTCAAAACTGGGAGGACGCACTGATCAAATACGTTCCTCTTCAGGCATGTGAGCAGCTCACTTTTAAAAGTTTCTCTCAGTTTTCCATATGCTGCCCAGTGCCCACCTAAGACCAATTTTTCTCTTCAGTTCATGGGTCTGATTATCCCTGCCAATCATAATTTAATGTCCCAGGTATTTATATCTACCTACGAGTTCGATTTCTTTCCTATCAATACTGATGTTCTGGCTGGGTACCAAACTTGTCATTATTATTTTCTTTTTTAATAGCCATATCTATTTCTTCTATATAAGAGCAATGCTAGGCATATCACTACAATTCTAACCTGGAGACCATACCAACACAAAAGACCTAGAGGCAGACCTCATATGAAATGGACAGATGATCTGAAACGGACTGCCGGGAAAAATTGGCTACAAGTAGTGTACAATAAAAAACAATGGAAAGGAAGACTTGAAGAGGCTTATGTTCAGATATGGACGTGAATGGCTAGACGAAGAAAAAGAAGACCTATTTCTTTTGGAGTAAGTTCTATGTCTTCCCTTCTTCATATAACATTGGACTGATGTATCCTACTTTTGTTAAAGTTGTACTTTCATGACCGAATGTTTTATAGTAATTCCGTATCTATCCAGAAGTGCATCACAGGGCAGAGAGATTTTGTTTTCTTAGTCCCATCTAAATATTTCTTAATTCTCCTTGTCCAGAATAAAGAGGTAATATATTTTTTGAAGATCATCGATCTCCTCGCATATCTCTTTATATTCTAGGTATTTTTCTTTTGCCTGCTTTGTCTTTGTCCATATTTCTGATCTTGTGGTTAATGTCCTTGTATCTATCTTTGATCTAACATTGTCTTTTTGTTCCATCGTATTGAATATCTCGTCATTCACCAATGCCTATTTTATTCTTACAGAATTCTTTGGTGTTTCTTTACATGATTCCAGTCACACGACTACGCTTTCAGTATCTTCCCTGCATTTTTTTAATGGTACTCTCATTGACAATACTGTTTCTCTTGTCCATATCCCCCCTAAATTCAAACTTTGTGATTCTAATTGCTCTTCGCTTTTTTATTTACATACATATGCGCTCTTAAATCACTATTTTTATTAGTATTTTTAATGTATTGCTCATAAGCCAAATTAGTCGGCACTCATCGCAGAATATAGAATTATTTGTCTTGGGCAAGGCTACAAAGACAGATGTTAACGATACATATAGTATTTGACCATTGTGATATATTTTATTGCATAATTTAGTTAGATACTAGGTACTCTATACTTTCATAGTTTAAAAATTTTTTAGCTCTACTGGAATTTTGTCGGGGCAGCAGGCTTTTTAGTTTTTAATTTCAGGTTTTACTTCCGATATTATTATTTGTAAATAGTAAAATAGTGTGTGTGTGTGTGTTCACAAAGACGGGATGGCATTAGATATACTAAGTTAAAGATGTCATATTTAATATTTATTTTAGAATCTTTAAGAAATTATTGTATCTGATAATATCATTCAAAGTTTTGGTGTTGAAGTACGTGTGAAATATTCAGTGGTCAACTTACATTCTGCTCTTGAAGTCTAGAAATTCGTGCTTTCGTATGGTATTTATTAAGTTCACAATTAAAGGTTATGAAATATGATTTTAATCTGCAGTGGAGCAGTTATATCAGATGAACAGAGAGAGTTGATACGCATACCAATTTTAGCTAAATGTGCAGAAAAATTACCGTGTTATAATATTAAGCGACTTAGGGATGTGAAATATAATCGAGTAACGTGATAATCAAATATATGTGGGATATTTTGCGTAAGTTGTGGGTATATGTAAGTGTACGGATTCCTCCAAGTTTGTACAAACTTGAGCCAAATAGTTTCCTATTTTTTTCTTAATTTTGTATGCAATTCTTTAATGTAATCTCTGGAGATTGTTAAATTTACTATTTCATTTAAAGTTGCTAAATTCTTTGCCATTTCATCCACTATCTCATTTTCTTTGATTCTGGCATGCCCTTTTAACCAGATAAAAGCCAAGTCATTGCTATTATATTTAAATCGAGTGATTGTCTTTTTACATAACAACTCATTGTTAGGTTTCTTGGTTATTGGTTGTGATATTGCCTCAAGGGCAGATAAAGAATCTGATAGTATGTCTCCAAGTTCTGTTCAAACGCGTAAGTTAGAGCTTTTTCAATAGCGTGTTCGGCAGTGAAGATAGATGTAAATTTAGGTAGTCTAAAAGAATTCCCACTTTTTATATTAGAAACATAATAAGCGCTACCTACACTGTTACATGTTTTGAAACCATCTGTATAGATGTGTTTATAAAATTCAGATAAAATTAATTTTTATGATTTTACTGTTTTAGCATAGTAAGGTTCTGTATGTAGGTTTTATGATCTTTGGAAAGATTAATAGTAAATTTGCATCACCATCATCAATGGCGTTACAACTCTTCATGAGTCTTTGCCGCGTTTACTATTGCCTTCCATATTTGTCGGTCCTGTGCCACTAATTCCCATTGCCGTACTCCCATTTTCTCGAGATCTTCTTTGACTGAATCTTTCCACCTTTTTCTAGGCCGCCCTACAGACTTTGTTCCATCTGGCCATTCCCAGAACAAATTGCTTATAAGGCAATTGTCGTTACTGCGTATCACATGCTCTGTCCATCTGAGTCTATTGGCCTTTATAATCTTCGCCTCCATTCGTTTGGCACCCTGTCTCTGCAAGAGCCATATATCATTCGAAGGATTTTACGTTCCCATACCAGCAATTTATGTACTTCTATTTTTTGTTAGCGTCCATGTTTCGCTTCAATACGCGACTGCTGGTCGTATTATGGTCTTATACTTAAGTTGGAGACATATGGGAAACTTTTTTATTATTAATTTTACGAAAAAAAGTTATTCTTTATAAAAAGTTCTGCATGTCCCAAAACCTAAGATGCAATCATCAGATATCAAATTTTCTCAATATTATACGAGGTATGTCAAAAAATATGAATTTCGGTCAAGGGTAAAGTACCTTTATTTCTCTCAATATCGAAAATTCTTATGATAAAAAGTTGTTTGGAATCAAAAACTAAGATCAAATATGCAATTACATGCTTCTAATAAAAAAAAATATTTTTCTCAAATTTATGGATACCCAACATCGTTTTTAATTATTACAAATATGATAACTCGTTTATTATTCATTTTAGGAAAAAAAGTTATTCTTTATAAAAAGTTTTGCATGGTCTAAAATCTAAGACATAACCATGATATATCAACTTTTATTAATTTTATACGAGGTGTGTCAAAAAATATGAAATTCGCTCAAGATTATAGTACCTTTATATTTCACAATATTTCAATTAGAAGGATGTAATTGCATCTTGAAACATAGTTTTTAATTCTAAACAACTTTTTTAATAACCGTCTTCAATATTGTGAAAAATAAAGGTACTTTACTCTTGAGTGAAATTCATATTTTTTGACATACCTCGTATAAAATTAATAAAATGTGATATCTGATGGTTGCATCTTTGGTCTTAGGACATACAGAGCTTTTTATAAGGAATACCTTTTTTTCGTAGAAGTAATAATAAAAGAGTTATCGTATGTGTAATAAATAAAAACGAAGTTAGTATCAATAAATTTGAGAAAAATTTGGAAAATATTTTTTTTCCCATTAGAAGCATGTAATTGCATATTTGATCTTAGTTTTTATTTCCAAACAACTTTTCTTAATAAGAATTTTTGATATTGAGAGAAATAAAGGTACTTTACTCTTGAAGGAAGTTCATATTTTTTGACATACCTCGTATAATATTGACAAAATTTGATATCTGATGATTGAATCTTAGGTTTTAGAGGCTGCAGAACTTTTTATAAAGAATAACTTTTTTTCGTAAAATGAATAACAAAAAAGTTTCCCATATGTTTCCAACTTAAGTAGACACGCTGTATATCTGAATTTTTGCACCTTGTGAAAGAAGTTTTGACTTCATTAGATGTTGCATTGCAAAGAAAGATCTGTTTCCTGCCATTATTCGCGTTTCAACTTCTCGCTCTAATTGGTTGTCATTTGTGATTGTTGCTTCTAGATATTTATATTCTTTAACCACTTCGAAGGTGTGATCGTTTATAGTAATATTTTGCCTTTTTCGCCGTCGTTCTTGTTTTGAGACGACCAGTGGCGGCTTTTCTTTATGTGCTGCTGAGCTGCAGAACTACCAAACAACCATAGCAAATCTTAATTATTAAAGAATAATTAATATAGTTTTATTTCAAATCTGCCATATTATCATATTAAACATCAACTGTTAATAATAATTCACCAACAACGATGATTAATATTATTTTTTTTACGTATTTACTCCTCTAGTGAAACCTTATAATTTTTTTACGTATTTGGTGCTCCAGTGAAGCAATCTTTTTACGTATTTGCTGCTCCAGTGAAGCCGCGTCGATAACAACCGAAACACTGGCAGCGGTAAAATGCATTTATTAGGTAAACGGCGATCTTAGCCGATGTGCTTCGGCAATCGGCTGATTAACGGCCTCGGAAATGTGTTTGCGAGCTGCAATTCACGACAGTTATTCGTGACCGTTGCATCTGTGCCGTGTTTAGAAATTCTTAGGTTACAATTTTGTTTAATTTGTTTTGTTCGAGCGTGTTTAAAACAATGGAGTTTCAATTTAAATTAGGTGTAAATAAATTTCAAAAACTTCACTATCAACAACAGTTGATTATAAAAGAGCGTGGCCGTCCTATGCCTGATCTTAATATTGAAGTGTCCGGTAAAAGCCGTGGAAAAACATATACGCGTAAATTTAATAAAGACATGTATCTACGAAATCAGTGGATTTGTGGATGTTCCGAAAAAAATGCTTTTTTCTGTTTTCCGTGTGCATTATTCGGCGCAGATAAAGAGGAAAAATTGTGGCGCGAGACAGGAGTGCGGGATCTAGTGCATTTAAGTGAAAAAATAAAGAAGCATGAAAACACGCAAACTCATATGAACAATGAAATGCGATTTGCATTATTTGGGAAACTTAATATACAGGCCCAACTTGACTCTGCTTATTGGATAAATATACAAAAACACAATGAAGAGGTGACGAAAAACAGGTATGTTTTGTCAAAAATAATTGACTGTATAAAATTCTGTGGGGCTTTTGAGCTCGCCTTACGAGGACACGATGAATCTGAAACATCAGATAACCCTGGAATTTTTCGTGGTTTAGTGAATTTTTCTGCTGAACTTGATAAAACACTTAGTGAACACCTTACAAATGCGACAATTTTCAAAGGTACCTCAAAAACAATACAAAATGATATTTTGGATTGCATGCTAGAAGTATACGCTGAGGAGATTTTAAACGAAATCAATGAAGCCCCATTTTTAGCAGTGATAGCTGATGAGACAACGGATGTTTCTATGAAATTTCAAATGGTCATTGTTTTTCGTTATGTAAAAAACGGTGCTCCAGTTGAAAGGTTTTGGACTTTTTTGCTTCCAGAAAAACATGATGCTGAAACCTTAGCTAACACAATTTTGAATGTTTTAGACCCAATATTAAAGAATAACAAAAATAAGCTCATTGCACAAAGTTATGACGGAGCAGCTGTTATGAGTGGGATACATGGCGGAGTGCAAACAATAATTAAGAGAAAATATGAAACTGCTCATTTTGTGCACTGTTACGCCCATCAATTGAATCTAATAATGTCAAGAGCATGTTCTATTAATTCCCAAGTACGCGTATTTTTTGGAGATTTACATGATATACCTGGATTTTTTAGTCATTCACCTCAAAGAATAGCTGTCTTAAATCAAATAGTTGGAAAAAATATTCCTCGTTCAATCCCTACACGCTGGAATTTCAATATTCGTACAGTAAATGTCGTTTACGAATATAGAGACTTTATTATTGAGTGTATGGAGCAACTAGAAGAAGAGTCAAATGCTATTACTTCCAAGGAAGCAAGAGGACTTAGACGTATTCTGGAAGATCAAAATTTTACTTTCTGGCTGACTGTTTTTCATTATATTATGCCACATGTTGACGTTTTGTACAATAATCTTCAAAAAAAGAACATGGACCCAACCGAAGCACAGAAAGCTATACATGTTTTTGAGCAAAGTATTAACAATGTCCGAAATAAAATAGACCCTATCATACATCAAGCTTCAAATTTAAATGCGGCGCCTAGTGTCCAAAAAAGGAAACGCCCAAATAACAGCCAACAGGATCACCGTATTGCCTGTCTAGAAGTTTGTGATGTTATTATAAACAATGCAAAAGAACGGTTTGCATATACAAATCATCTAGTTGCCGCAACACTTTTATCTTCAGAACATTTCGAAAAATATAATAATAAGTTTCCTGAAAATGAATTGGATTTAACTTGTACAGCTTATAACTTCTTTGATAAAAACCGTTTGCGAACAGAACTGTCAGTTTTGTATTCCAATATCGAGTGTAGAACATTAAAAGGTGCAGCGCCTTTACTAAAATTTATAATTTCTAATAATTTAGAGGACACATTAACAGAAACCAAAAAGTTGATACAAATTCTGGTGACTACGCCAATGACCACAGCAGAAGCTGAACGTAGTTTTTCAACTTTAAAACGGATCAAAACATTTTTAAGAAATTCAATGCGCGAAGACAGATTAACAGCCCTTTCCACACTCTCGATAGAAAAAAAGTTCATCGCTTCAATACCGAACTTTAACGATAAAGTAATCGAAAAGTTTGCGACAAAAAAGGACCGGCGTATTAATTTCCAATTTAGAAAAATGCAATAAATGTAAGTTAATCAGATTTTTATAGCATGTCGTTATTAGTTACTATTAATTAGTATTAAAGCTAATTTTATTGTTTTTGTTTTCGTATGTTATTCTATTTCTATTATTTTATATTGGCCGTGGTTCATGCAGCACACCCTATAGCAGATGTCACGAGCCGCCACTGGAGACGACCATGTATTTTGTTTTGTCTGCATTTATTTTTAGACCGGCGTTTAATGCAGCTTTTTCAAAGCTCGAGAAAATATCCTTAATTTCTAATGTTGATTGTGCCACTGCGTCTACGTCATCGGCAAAGGCGAATATGATTTATGCTCCCAGTTATGTCTGGTTTGATTTTTGAATACATTTTTCGCATGACATATTCTAAGGTCAGGATAATCAACAATGGGGATAACGGATCTCCCTGTCTCAGTCCAGAATTTACGCAGAAAGTATTTGACATTTTTCCCCTATTCTAACTTGTGCAAAGGAGTTACTTACACACATTTGTGTTACCGCAGCTAGTTTCTTGGGTAAGCCGATATATGTCATAAATAAGTAAATAGTACTATTTGCAAGTAGGAGAAAATTAGTAATAGCTTGATTTATTTGTTGTTTGCAGATTTAACTCTCAACTCTCAAGCGTTAATAAATCCAGTTTTTAAACTTTACTTTTTTTTGTTTAGTTGTCGAGAGAGATGAATGAGACGCGATTGATACGAGACTTTCATTTGTCTCGTATTAGTGTCAAAGAAAAATAGAATTAGCAGAACCCTCTCGCTCTCAGTCTCGTTTGGTACATGAAAATACATTTTTTTGTTTTATAAAAATATTTGGTTTGATCTAATTTATTCATATTGTAATGGTACGAAAATCATTAACATTTTCGCTTCACCCTGTATTCGAAATTCGGTAAAATCATGTTTGTGTTTCAAATGAGAGTTATTGAATTCTCACAAATCTATCGCTTTTGAGATGGTACTGTATTTTGCGTGGAGTTATTCAGTTTTTCGTTTCTCAAAATATTAGATCGATTATCTACAAAAGTGTTGATATTATTTTGAACCGACAAAAGAATCAGGGCCGTAAATTTTTCAGTAATGTGTTATTGGCAACAGTAGAACTGTGGAATGTTTATACAAGTGGTGATAAGAGTCCCGAGTTGATCAACAAGTCTAAATGTATTTTTCTGACTTTTCTGAGAAGAAAACCTTGAGGTTATCCTGAGAACAGGTTATGAACAGGTTATGAACAGGTTATGAACTACTAGAGTCCGTTTTATTTATTACTTTGATGATTGATGGAATGTTTTTGGTGTGCACAAGAGGGTTCAACTCCAAGCGTATTTTGCATTTCTTATTGGTCGAGATTTTAAGTAAGTGCCTTAAGTCTGTAATTAGTCGATTATAAATATTAGTAGGAAGTGGGATAGATTTAATTTTTGAGAGTTTGAGTTAGGGAGATCGGTAAATTCGTTCTAGTTTTGGCATTCAAGCAGAGACGTCAGTTCAAGATTTTAGAGCCTCGAAGGACCGCTGGTTGCGGTACCTGAGGGGTTTAGTTTCCCATTGAGTTTGAGTAGTGAAGTTAAAAATAGTGTTCCATTATGGTCTATTTAAGTCGTGGACCACCGCGGTCAGACGATTTTAGGCGAACGCCGTTTTTTATACCATTGCTGGTATATAATCTGTTCGCACGCAGTAAGAAGTCATTTGGAGTTTTTTTGTGGCAGTTTCTAGCATTGCCGTTAACCCTTAAACGCCCAAGTGTGGGTAAAAAATGTCCACCTAATGCGTATTCCATTGTAACATATTTATTACGTGTTTAAAATTTTTTTAAAAAATTATTTATTATTAAAAAGACAGCCCCTTATCGAATGTTAATTTGGTTCTACCGATATTTTTGAAAATAAAAGTAATACCTTGAGTTAAATATGGGTGGGCATAAAAAGGACACCCTTGATAATACTTGTAATTAAAGGTTTCTCTATAATTTCTTATTGGTAGAAACATAATCCATATTTATAATTATCGACATATAATTACATAATCGACATAATTATCTGCCAATGAGGAGGCTGAAAGGAAGAATGTAGAGACAATCGACAAATCTGAATTACTGGCTTTTACTGTTGTGTTAATTTTGATGTATATTGTAATTTTGTTCTAAGGTTTGTAAATTGTTTATGTTAATATTTTGGAAGATGCTGTGTTTATTAAGAATAATATTCTTAAATTTAATCCATTTCCAACAACTCTTAATAAATATATTAGCTATTTTCGAGGTGGACATAATTTACCCACCCTTGGGCGTACATAGAACCTTAAAAAGGTTGGGCGTTTAAGGGTTAAAGCATGAAGCAGTTTTTGCCTTTTTTAATTCAGTTCAACATACTGAAGAAATTATAATTTTTTTACAATTATACAATTTGTTTTAAGAAATATATGCTGAATTTTTCTATAAACTATGGATAGCAAATATGTACTCTCCATATATCTATTCTTTTTGTAATGTGCCTTGGACTTTTAAAAATCAACTATGAGAAGGTACAGGACTATGTACAAGGTATTATTTTTTTTTGTAAACTTTTAATTTTTTGGTAAACATGGTCTCGATCTCTTATTTTTGTAAATCCGCAAGAGATCACAATTCTTTTCAATTCTATTTGGTTTAAATAAATACTGTCTGATTCATTGCGAAATACTATTTTATTATTGTCTTGTTCGCTTTCTCTTGTTTCTTAAGTACAAAGATTTGGCAGAGTAAAAACATATAAAGTAAGTTACACTGATTTGCTTTCATTTAAAAGTATATGATTATGATTATATTTTGACTATGTTTTTGTTAATTTTTGATCTGAGCTATCTTTTTCGAATTTGCTTTCATTTAAAAGTAGGTGTGTCATTTTATATTGACTATGTTTTTGTTAATATTTGATCTGAGCTATCTTTTTCCAATGTTTCTATTTTTTTATATGTTTGGTTTCCAATTTTTGGAGACCAGTGGCACCCAATATTTTATTTCTCTTTATTTGATTATCTATTCGACTTTTCTATTTTTTTTTATGTCTAAGCTAATAAGAGAATATTAATAACACCCCGTTAAGACCACCCGCCCATATCTCTTTCGTACTGAGCGACCGTGGCCTTGTTCTTCAAATTTTGTAACACGAAAATATCCCCTTCTATGACATACCAACATGGATCGATCAGAATGGATCGATTTGCCTGAAAATTTGAGAATAAGTAGTGGATAGTCCAAGGATCAAAATCTATATGATGTCGAAAGGCGCTTTTACCATGGGGGTGGTTGTCACCCCATCTCGAAGGTGGAAATTTTTTATTATATTTTGACCGCAAAAGTTGATAAAAACATTCATTCTAAGCAAAAAATGTTCCATACATTTTTTTTTTATAAAATTAATAGGTTCGATTTATTCGCTATCGAAAGTGTTAGTTTTGTATAGAAAAAATCAACGTTTTTCGATATACTCATTTACAATTTACCCAATTTTTGCCGTAGAATTTTTTTTTTCAAACCAGGTTCTTAGAAATTAAATAACCTACAATTTTAAACAGATCTATTTTTTCGTAGGGGAAGGGGGCATGGTCTATTTATATTTATTAATGATACTTAACTATTATATGGTTTAACATAATAACTAAACAATGAATTGCGTTTAACTATACAAAAACCATCAGAAAATCAAAAACATAAAAAAATGCATTCGCTTTTTTGGTTGTGCCCCTACCCAAGGGGCAGAACCGTATGGTACTTGGGGCCCAACCGGGAAATTGGATTTTATTATATTATTGGCAATTTCCGCACACAAAGTCGTCTAAATCGTCTTCTGGCCATCCTGTGCAACCTTCGTGTGCCCAGTTATTACACATGTTTGAACATTTTATCCATCCATCAACTCTGGTGGTACGTGCACATGCATATTGCTCCTTACAGTATACGCAGAAGCTATCATCCTGTGATCTTGTAACCTCTCCTTTTCCTTCTGAACGGAACACTAATTTTTTTAGTGATTTTGTTTTGTTTTAGTTTTGATTCATAACCTTTCTTATCTTGTTTGATTTTGGAGGGAGTCATTTTTACTGCAATGCTGTTTTCAAGTTCCTTCTTATATGGTGACTCCGTTAGGATTGTGGTTTTTCCTCTCATGCGTTTAGTTTTGGTTATGTTTCGAGCACCACTTGGAATCACTAATATTTCAGTTGGAGAAACAGCAAATGAAGAAATTTTGTTCTTCGTATAAAATCTATCAGCGTTAATAGTAAAGTTAGACAGTTCCTCCAGGATAGTTTTTTTAGGTTTAATTGGGCTTCCCGCTCGGGATAATCCAACATTAATATCAACTGTATGATTTTCTCCAGGCGTTTGCATAAGGTTTAGTCCATTTGGTCCAGCTACAGGAGAGGGGCTTCTTACAACAGCAGGGTTGGAATATTGTTTGTCACTTTTTCCTTTTTTCCCAAGGATAATTCGCTCAAACATATTCTAGATTGCTCAGCTGTTCGAGTAATACTTCGCAAAATGTTGGTTCAGGTGTTGTTTGGGGAAAATAACGTTAACTGACTGCTCCTCACGTTCTGTAGTCTCAGCCGGAGCAAATTCAACCTCACTAAAAACATTTCTATCAAGTGGATAGATTTCTGTTTTTCTAAAACCTAAAACGGCTGTTTGGATAGTAGCTGCTCTGTTGTATTCTAGCCCAAATATTTCGGCTATTTGGTATTGTGTTACTATCCTCCCAGGATTATTTCGAAGCCAAGTTTTTACTTCTTGGCTTTAAAACTTATTTAGTGGTGCCATGAAACTTACATCCGCTGGCTGCAGTCTGTGGGTGCAGTGTGGAGGAAAGCACAGTAATATTACTCCATTATTTCGTGCACAGTCTATCAATTCGATGTTTTTAGTATGTGTAGCGTGACCATCTAAAAGAAGCAGAACTGGATCTGCATGTGATGGCTTAACATGCTTAATAAAATGTTTTAACCAATCAAAAAAATAATTGATTGCATCCAGCCACTAGGATGACATGCAGGAATTGTTTCAGCGGGTGCACCATTCAGCAGTTCAGCTTTCATTCTGACACGTGGAAAAATCAATAAAGGAGGCACGTAATGACCTGCAGCTGAGAAAGTTATAACCGCAGTTATCAATTGTCCACGTTCCGCAGATGCTAAAGTTCCCACTTGTCTGCGGCTTTTCATGGCAATTACCTTATAATGACTTTTTGGAACTGTCGTAAGACCTGTTTCATCGACATTATAAACTCTAGTTGGCCGAAACATATGTTTATCACATAAACCTTGTAAAAGATTAAAGAATCTTCCAACTACCACTTCATTAAATCCCATCGCTCGAGCTGCTGATGTAGGCTCTGGAGATCTTAATGATAAATTTGGGTGTCGTTTAAGGAATCCCTTGAGCCAATCTAATCCATCTTTTTGATTCTCAATTTTTAATTTGTGTTGTAGTTGATTTCTCTCGGCCAACTGGAATGCGACACGTCTTAATTCAGTAGTGGTTAATCCAAATAAGCGACTTTCCATATGCTTGATATATTCTACTAATTCTTCTTCTTGTTCTTTAACGAAAACACATTTAAAATTACCCATTCCTAAAAAACGTCTTATTAATTTTAATCTATTTTTATTACCTTTTATTAATTGAATCTACCTTTAGCAGCAGCAGTGTCCAAAGGTACTCCAGTTCTTATCTTTTTAACCCTATCCTCCACAGTAGACTGTGGAACGTTATAAGTAATGGCTGCTTTTTTCTAGCCCATTGTTCGAGAAATAACGTCGTTAATTGCTTTTTCATGTCATCCTTTGACCAATTTTGACGATCTGTTTTCCGCTTATATGTGCGCACCATATTATTCACAAGCTACAATAAAAACCAACCCTTTAATATAAATATTTATAGATCTAAAACTTTCAACTATACATAACTGGCTCCGGTTGTGCCCCACAGCTCATTTTTTAAACAACCTTAAATAATAAAAAAATATATGCACATCTGGACAAAACCACTCTGTTTCTTGCAGCCAAATAACTGTTAAATCACTTTATGTATGCGAAATAATCATAGTATAGAGTTAACTGCATCTGTAGGTAATAATAAATAAAGACAAAATAATATTACGTACCTTAAATTCAACTGACTCTGCAACACACTAGTAAACAAACACGCCACACCCTACAAAATTTGATGAAACACTGGCACCTTATGAGAGATCAACACAGTGCTACGTGACTAAAATTTAACCGCCGATTTTCAGAAAAAGTGGTGGTAACCGGTTATGCCTCGATACCCGGTTCTGTCCCCCCTACCCCTATCTCTGATGTTAATCTTTCTATTCTGAAGAAAATGGCATTTTTTACCAAACTACAAAAATTTCCTAACTCCCTTATTTAAATAAAAAAGACTAAATAAGGTCAATAACTAATTTTAATTAGGGTGGTGATTGGGGGGTTGCTTGCGATCACTTTTTCGCTGAAAAAAAGAGGGACTGACATTCTTTTCATTATAAGTCACTTGCTTTTTGAGCTAGAGACTTCTTTTTTATTTCTGGAGATATATATTTTTAAGTACTTTAAATTAGTTTGAACAAGTTGTCCTTGAAAAATGTATAGTTTTCCCGTCTTTTGACTTTGAAACTACCATATTTAGCATTTGATGAAGAAAAGCCAACATATAATAAAGTATAGTTCGATTACTCTTGGTCTTAAAGAAAATTAAAAAAAATCGGTTTTGTTTATTTTTTCAAAAGGTACATTTTTGTTAAGTAAAGTTGTTTAGATAAAACGAAAACTTTTGGAGTTATTAGCAGAAAACTTGTTAAAAACATTGATTTTTTCGATAAAAAACTAATACTTTCGAAAGCGAATAAATCGAAAACTATCAATTTTATCAAAAAAATATATGGAAGGTTTTTGCTTAGAATAGACGTTCTAACCAACTTTTGCGATTAAAATATAATAAAAAATTTCCACCCCCGTGGTGGGGTGGCAACCACCCCCATGGTAAAAGCGTCTTTCGGCATGATATAGATTTTGATCCTTTGACCATCCACTGCATTGTGTCGATCTCGATCCTACTTCAAATGTGTAGAATCGTCTCGCTCCCGTCTCGAAATCGGGATGAGAGCGATTTCGAATCTTTTATCGTTTCTCGTCCATCTCTGAGTCGGAGTGTGTAACAGCAGGATAGGTTATGTTTGAATCCCATTTCTGTATCTTTTGTTAATACAAACCTAAATTTGAACTTCACAATTAGTATACTAAATAAAATTTAAAATATTACATTTTTTCTACGAGCGTGCAATAGTATATTACTTTATGAGGCGGAGAAGCATGACTTTTCTTGACGCGCCCGATATTACGTAATAGAGGGCAAGTCAAGAAAAGTCGCTTCTTTGCCGAATAAAGTATACTATTTTTTCTTCAAACGTAGCAATTTTCAACCATAAATAGTACAATTCATAATAAGTATGCATCACTGCGGCCTGAAAATTTTACAGAAAAATGATTTTTTATCAAGTACCAAAATGGAAAGTGTTACCGAAGCGTCATGGGAATACATTCGATCAGCGCAGTAGCCCAAAAAGTAGCTAGTTATTTAAATTTAAACGATGCAAGCGCATACACGGGTCACTCTTTACGACGAACTTCAGCAACACTTTTAATTGATGGAGGCGGAAATCTAGAATGCCTTAAACGACATGGGGGCTGGAAATCAAGCACGGTTGCCGAAGGATATATAGAGGATTCAATAAGAAATAAGAACGATAATGCTCAAAAAATTTTAAACCCTCATGATTCGCCAACATCGGGAATGATTGCTGAAAGTTGTGCTCGACCATCAGTATCATCAACAATTACCAATGCGTATCAAGAGTCGGGAACATTTTTGCACGGTTTCAATTTTGAAAATGCCTCATTAACTAATTGTACTTTTAATATTACTATAAATAAAAATGATGTTTAATTGTTGTTAATGACATTTGTATTGTTGCTTTGTGACATGTTTCATATTGTTGCCATGACAACATTTTTCCCTCCGCCGCCGTGAAGAAATGGGAAAAAAAACTGCTGCCGGCGGAGACATCAAACTTTGACAGGATCAAGTTAGATAAGTAATGTCATCATTATTTGACGTTTGAAGAAAAAACTGTTTACTTTCGCGCACGCGTTTTAGTTTAGAAAATTTTACTTTTTCGCATTACTTTTCCGCACTACTTTTCCGCATTACTTTTCCGAACTCTTTTTAGATAATATCTAGAAAATATTATTTTAATATGGCCTTAAAATAATCATAATACATGCAATAAACTAATATTTAGATATTATTTACTAATTAATTTCAAATGTATCTGTGTTCATGTTTTAATGAAATTAACGCGATTATTTCATTCATAGGAGATTCTGACCAATAGAATGCTACAGAAATCTGAATTAAATTGATAATTTTTGATAATTGCCCGTCGTTAAGTATATTACGTCAGATGCCCTTCGTTGCTACGAAAAAATACATTCAGTGACATTAATGACAATTAATGTTTTAAAAATTATAAAAGTGATGACTTTCAATCGTCAAATATTTATAAAAACTTTGTGTTTAATTGTACTAATTTGTACTTACATAACTAAATTACAATATAATTTTGGTTTTTACAGTTTTATTCATGAAATGATCGCAACAAATTGCACTCGAACTCTAAAATTAATATAGAATTTTAGAGCTCTTGTGCAATACTACTGACAATTCGATGCAATAAAATTATTTTGATATAATATTCGAAATCAATTACTTTTATTGGGAAATAAGCCACAATCTTACCAAAAAAATGATTTTATTAACGTTTCGAAGCCCAAATCGGGTTTTGTTGTCACAATACAAAATACTAACGAAACCCGATTTATTTGGTTTTGACAACCTTGTCAAAGAATTAATTTGTTAAATTAAGTGATTAGGATTTGGTCATTTTTTAAAAACTCGTAGAAAAAATATTGTTCCTAACTCTTGCAGAAAGTCTCTTTCCGCACTCGACTGCTTGCCGAACTCCCGCTTCGCGTCGTTCGGCAAACTGCAGTCGCGTGCGGAAAAGTATGACTTTCTGCACTTGTTAGGAAAATAATTATTGTTTATCAATTTTAGTTATATGTATATACAATAATAATTTAAGAAATTATTTTCGTATTATAATATGTTAGGCGAATTTATGTCTATGTACAATCCGCCTCACTAAAAACAATAAAGATTAAGAGGTGAATTCTTCGCTGTTATCTTGGGCCATGATGGAAGGAAGGAGAAGGCATATGGCTCGCTGTCGGACCTGAGGCCATCATCAGTGTTGGCTTTTTATTGTCCGGTTAAACCGAGATCTGATAGATAATTAATGGGCATACACATTTTAATAATAATACAAAATATAGGAAACAAGTTTTGTAATACGTTATTTAATTAGGATCAGATAGGATAGTTATTTCATGTCAAAATATGGTTTCTTGATAACATTCCTTTGAAATAATGTCTGCGTGTCGAAAAACTTAAAGTAAAATGTAAATATCTTGTTAGTCTTGGTTGTATGTAAGGAGGTTGTATGTACTGTTCGGTGTATTAAAAAATGTTCAGTTTTTTACAAGATATAAAAAAATGTCTCAAAATCTACAAAAAATTATATTCTATTGTTTTATGGCTTACATTGTAATGTTTTACCATTCCGTCTTCTTCTTCAAGTTCCATCTATCCAAAGTTGGAAGTCATCATGGTTAGGTGGACCCTGTTGATTACCGCTCTAAATAATTCTGCAGTACTGCATTCAAACCTTTACCTCAAATTTTTAATATTTTGTCTTCTCTTCACATGTTGTAAGTATGCAATTTCTCGTCTTTTGATAGTCAATCTTATTTCCGCTTCATTTTCCTTTCTTCTCATTACTTCCACGTTTGACATTCTTCGAATCCATGATATTTGTAGGATTATTCTGTAAATAACACCAAAATTCAAAGGCCGACCCTACATCCCTACAAAAAATAAATTTTTCAAGTTTAATGAATGATGCACGTTCTGTTTCAATACGTGCCCTTATCTCTTTCGTTTGGCCTACATTTAATTTTACCAATATTCTTAAGTCTTTGTAGGTAACCACACTCTCAATTACAATATTTTTAAAAATCAATTGGATGTTTGAATCTGCTGATTTAGTCATGGTGATAATGCATTTAATATTCTACAAATTTAGCTTGAGTCCGTATTCACGAGAGCATTGATTAAAGAGTTGCACTACGTTCTGTAAATCATTGTTTTGATTCGTCATTATTACTTATCGTCTGCAAAACACTAGTTATTCAAGACTTCTCAATAGATTGTATATAGAAATACCGCTTCACCGTAAATATTGAAGCTGACCGCAACCCCGTTTAAAATTTGATATCTTGGATGTTTTGGTTATCAAACTCTTGATATAATTTTCATATTCAAGCTCTCAATATGTTTGATTTTTAATAAATTTATAAGCTTTTTATGTTGAACGCTATCAAATTCCTTTTCAAAGTTATGCATAAAGCATATGTAGGTTCATGCCCTTCATATATCTCTGGGCCAGTACAGTCAAGACGAACAAAGTGTCTCTTGTGCCCGTACCATTGCTAAAGACAAATTGTCTTCTTCTTCTTCTTCTTCTTCTTCTTCTTTTTTGCGTGGACAGGACTCTCTCTGTTTTTCAATGTCTCTCTAGTAAATTGTCATTCCATCTTGTTCGTGGTTTTTCCACCGATCGTCTTGGTATTGGGGAACCGTCTCTCTCCGTCCTTACTACACTGTTTGTTCGTATTCGGCTTATATGGTCGTTCCATTCTACTCTTCTGTTTTTCACCCAGTTATTAATATTGTTCACCTTGCATCTCCGTCGTATATTTGTCCTTCTAGCTCTATCCCAGCATTTGGAGACTACGATAAAGCTTTCGACACCATACAACACACGGCTGTAATAAATGCAATGCAAAATTGTAGAAACGACAGCAGATATATTAACTTAATAAAAGAAACTAGTAACCAAGCTACAGCTACATATTATTATCTAACTTAAAATGAATACACGAATCCTGTACCATTAAACAGAGGAGTCAACCAGGGAGACACTCTATCACCCAAACTGTTCACCTTAGTTTTGGAGGACGTTTATATACGAAGAGTACAGGGGAAAAACAAGGAATATCAGTTTTTCATTAATTTTGGCTTTCCTCGCTATATGGTAGCAAAAACTAAGTACTATCGACTGGACTATCGATTCAGGACAATAAACACAAAGATCAGTCTATATTTCTATATAAATTTGTTAAGAATTTGTATCCAGGGGAAAGACCAAGATTGTCCGCACGCCACTGAACAAAGATAAGGAATGTTTCGATATTAACATATGGGGCACAAATATGGACAATCACAAAAAAGAATATGAACATACTCAGAGTAACTCAACATGCGATAAAAAGAGCAATTCTTGGCATATCATTTAAGGAGAGGAAAACAAACACATGGATTTATTCAACATTTATTGTGAACATGTCATGAGGATGGCTTTAGAAGGATGAGCCGGTGGAGTAACAGTAGCTGGTTGGACCCATATGATTGGACCCCATATCTCCAACTTAAGATTTGCTGATGGCACGGCACTACACTTATAGCAGCAAATGAGCAACAAATATTTGATCTCCTACGAACAGTTGAGTACGAAAGCAATAAAGTTAATCGGAGATTCAATAAAGCTAATGTCCAGTTGCACCAACAAATAAACGACTGATTTTTTTATTTGGATTGCCCGTTTATTTTAAAATATAAAAATTGTCAAAAAACTGTCACTTAAAGACAGAAATTTTAACGATTCTCCCGAAAAATATTAAATTTTTTACCATCAAATATAATAACAGAACACTTTTCTTTTCTTTTCAAAAAGGTTAAAATTTAATATTTTTTGGGAGAATCGTTAAAATTTCTGTTTTTAATTTGACAGTTTTTTGATAATTATATTTTAAAATAAATGGACAATTCAAATCAATCGTTTACTCACCAGAAGGACCGCAGACGTTCGGATACAATTAGCGTCTCTTTTCAAAGACAATGAAGTCGACTATGCAAAGTAACAAGACACTTACTCAACATACACATTACACATGACACTAGGTACCTGACTGCAAAAATTCACCGTACCTACCATGCCAACGGATATTACTTGTCGAGGCATTAGCTAAATAAAAAAAATCAATCGTTTATTTATTGGTGCAACTGGACATAAGACAAAAATAATGGTGGTCGACAGATTCTACACTATTCAACTGACTAACATATTACAGCAAGAGCAGATAGTAAACAGCTTTGTCTATCTCGGGTCTAGTATAACTAACGATGGCAACTGTGAAGCCGAAGTTCGGAGACGTATTGGTATGGTAAAAAATGCGATGAATCGCCTCACTAAAGTTTGGAAAGACAGATCTATCTCTCAAAATATCAAGATGAGGCTGGCTAGTGAATGCCCTTGTTTTCTCAGTATTGCTAAACGGACATAGACTTAGACCCTTCGCGCACGCAAGCGCCAAAAAATTGATGCCTTTGAGATGTGGTAATCGAGAAGAATGCTGCGTATACCTTGAACAGCTCATAGGACAAACGTTTCCATTCTAAACCAACTCGAGATTAAAAAAAGACTTAACAATATGTCTGCAGCGAATTCTGCTATTCTTCGGTCACGTGGTTCGCAGAGGTGACGATAGTTTGGAGAGATTAATTGTTTCTGGAAACGTTCCGGGGAGAAGATCAAGAGGACGATCAAGATAGTCCGACCAAATTAACAATTCAGCTAGAAACTCATTCTGCGAAGCTCTTAGAGCAGCTAAAGAGACGAAGCTCTTAGAGACCAATGGAAAAAATTGTTAGTTAAAAAAATCACGATCCTCAGTAATGGGCAAAACGATAAGAGAGAGCACAGCCGGTCCCAAACCCGGATAAGATGTGAAAGGTGATTGGCAAGGTAAGCAACCTACCAATGGTAAAAACGAATACTGCTCAAAGAAACAATGTGAACCCTCGGAACCGGATTGATAATATGGAGACGACCACAGCAAGAAATAAGGACACGATAAAAAGCTCCAAAGCCAAATTACAAAAGTTTTAACTATTCTGTTATATTATTAGTCTGTAACTCATTTAAGTGTGAAGTGTGTAACTCATTAAAGCTATTGTTCTGCAATGAGCAAGTGCAACTTTGACTTTTTACGCCAGTCAATGGGAGCAAGGATAGGACATTTTCTCCGAATTCTATCCTACATGGATTTTAGTGAAATTTTGGGCCTGGTCTCTACTTCTATACTAATTCAAAGTCTACCCTATGCCGATGTGTGCCTTTATCTTGGGGGTGGTTCCCACCAATTCTTAGGGTGGAAAATTGTTTGGTTAAAAATACCACGGAATTCGCTAGAGAACCTAATTCTAAGCAAAAACTGCCCTATAATTTTTTTTTTAAAACTCAATACTTTTTGAGATATTCGTGGTTGAAAATTCTCCATTTTCATTGAATCATAATACCTTTTCGAACGGTTTTTGTGAATACCTTAAAAACTATGCATCTAACTAAAAAAATTATATTAAACATTTTTCTAGGTTATAAAAAAACAAAGAGACACTTGCCTTCATAAATCTTCTAGTTATAATACAAAAAGAGATATGGTAAGTGAAAATAGTTTGTTTTTTGGTATATTCTCAAATTGGTGTATTCAACTTGAAATGACACAGAAACGGTCGATTTTATGTGTATAATGCTACCAATACCTTTTGTAGTGCTTGAAAAGACTTTTAAAGTGAGCTATATTGAAGGTCCATTACATTAAAACTAAGCGATATACGCTGCAAACAAAATTGATAACTAATGTATTTTAAGAAAAAATGAGAAGTAATTTGAACCCCCATACACCAAGATGTAAATGCATCGTTTTTTTTACCACAATTCCGTTTATTATAGTGTTATTTCTATGCTCAAAAAGTTGAACGGGTTTAAAATTAATGATTTTTGAAGAAAAAAAGATCAAATTTTAGAAAGCATTTTTAAATTTTCTTAAAAATCTTCCTTTTTCTCCTTGTATCTTGAAAATGATAAGAGATACAGTAATAAATAATCAAAAGAAAATTTTTGTCTGAAAAGCCCTACATTTTTGTGTGGTCTCTTTTTTTTCTTATCTCTTATCTTTTTCGAGTTACATGGAGGAAAAGGAAGATTTTAAGACAATTTAACCCGGGAGTAGACGCGCTCACTTCTGTAACGTCGATAGTCGCGTGTGAGATTCTATCTCAAAATACGAATTTAATACAAATTTTTATTTTGTACTATTTTTATCTACTTTTTATATTAAAATATATATTTCTAACAATTTTATTAAAAAAACCTGTGTTAACGGCCACCTGCCAACATCGGCCACCTGTCCTAACGGCCAGTTTAAAAATCTCCCAAACCAATTATATGTAGACTACAAAAACTGGCAATACCGTCCACCTTTCTATATCGGCCAATAGTTCTTTCATTTTTAGTGGCCGTTACTGACAAATTTTACTGTACAGTAAAACCGGTGTTAACGGCCACCTGCCAACATCGGCCACCTGTCCTAACGGCCAGTTTAAAAATTTCCCAAACCAATTATATGTAGACTACAAAAACTGGCAATAGCAGCCACCTTTCTATATTGGCCAATAGTTCTTTCAGTTTTAGTGGCCGTTACTGACAGGTTTTACTGTATTACGAAAACGGATGAAATGTGAGATTCAATCTAACGGCGCGACTACTCGCGGGTTAAAGCTAATTGGCCCTCCCCAAAGCCATAAATTCCACAAAAAGAAGAAGAAGAAGAAGAAGAAAAAAATTCCTACGCATTACTACACCCTTTCTCGAGGCACTTACGAAATTTTTTCAAAATTGCAAAAATTTTCATCAAGTTATCGCGAAAAAAGATAAAAATTGAGATTCTATCTCACCGCGCGACTACTCGCGGGTTAAAAATGCCTCTATAATTTGATCTTGTTTTTTTTTTTCAAAAACAATTCATTTTAATTCAGTCCAACTTTTTGAACATAGAAACAATACTATAATAAAAAGTATCGTAGAAGGAAAACGATGTATTTAAATTCTGATGGATGAGTGGTTAAATACACTTCTCATTTCTTCTTAAAATACATTAGTCATAAATTTTATTGCAGAATATCTCGCTTAGTTTGGATGTAATCGACATTTAGTATTGCTCATTTTAAAGTTCTTTTCAAGCGCTACAAAAGTTATCTGTATGTTTATACAACTAAAATCGACAGTTTCTCTGTTATTTCAAGTTGAATACACCGATTTGAGCAGGCAGCAAAAAAAACTTTTCTTACCTACCATATCCCTCTTTGTATTTTAACTAGAAGATTTATGAAGGAACAAATCTCTTTGTTTTCTTATAACCTACAGAAATATTTTATATAGTTTTTTGTTAGATGCATAGTTTTTAAGGTATTCGCAAAAATCCGTCCGAAAAGGTGTCATTTTTCAATGAAAATAGCCAATTTTCAACCACGAATAACTCAAAAAGTATTGAGTTTTCAAAAAATTATTATGGAACAGTTTTCGCTTAAAATTAGGTTCTCTAGACTCTACCGTGGCTATTTTAACCAACTCATTTTTCACCCCCGAGAAGGGGTGGGAACCACCCCCAATAATAAAACGCACATCGGCATAGGGTATACTTTGTTTCTTGAGCTATTCCCTACTTACTGTGAAAATATCAAGCAAATCGATGTAGTAGAATGGAATTCGGAGCCAAATACCCTCATTGACTGCCCTATTTTGGAAATTGCTACAAAGGGCGATTGCAAATACTGTCTGGTGATTGTGACAGTCTGATGTATTAAATTAAATAGTTTGACCAATACATTAATAACATCTAAATCACCGAGTTTTAATAATTCGTTGATGTATAATAAGCAGTGCTGTTTTTGTGACGGTACGCGCCGGTACGCCGTACCGGCACCTATTGGGACCAACAATAAAAAACAACCAAATTATAGACAAATTCCTGAATTTTTTCTTTGCTCCCAAATAGCTTTAAAACGCCCCTATTGAGGCTAAATTTAAAAAGTTTTCCCGGGGGCAGACCCTCCTTATGAACGCTCCCCAGACCCCCCGGAACATAGCGTACCGGAACCTCTATTGTTACAAAAACAGCACTGATAATAAGTATATGACGTCTTCTCGTAATATTGGTGGCTGGGTATCCTCTGCCGTTTCCAATGAGAGCTCTTCTCTTTCGTCATTCAATAGAAGTTGGATGTAATAATTAGTCCAGTAACACTATAATATCCCCTTTATTAATTGTATCATTCCTTCGTTGTTGTGCTTTTTCTGGAACCTTCCATTTTTTTATTCTTTGTTGAAATTTCAAGCTGTCATATTTTTATTTAGATCTTTTATTTCCTTCCATCTGTCATAGAGCCACCTCTCGTTTGCCTCTCAGATTTTCTTTCTGATGTGTCTCTGAATTTCTTTTGTATTTATTTGGGCCTTGTGCTTTATGTTTTCCTCGTGATTCTATAAGCCAATTGCTAAATATTAAAATTTGAACTCTGATTTGATTAGACTGTGGAATCGGTCGAACAATGGACAAAACATTTGGATAACAGATACTATGTTTTGTTGACAGCCCGACTTGAGGAGCATATAGACATACATTTGTCTACAAATGCAGTAGAAACTATGGATATATTTTTGGCAAATGGGGTAAACCGTATTTGAGAAAAATCGCGTAAAGCGGAATTTTATTATGTCACAAAAAATTTTTAGGAAACTATCTCTCTTGTGGTCTCACCCTTTTGCGATTCGTAAATAAAGTAAATTGGATTTAAGGTCCAACTTGGGCTACAATAATTGATCGTAGAAGATAATATGCGTGTTTCTAAGATTAATTTAAATAAATCTAATAATAATAGGACATATATGTATGTCCTATTTCTTTATAGACACGATCCTAATAAATATGCTACCATGCATTTCCAAATAAAATATAAAGATATTTTATCCTGTGATTAAATAGTTATTTATGATATGTGTTCAAAGTAAAATTTTAAGGGACGCATGTGAAAGTTTGCAGAATGAGCGAAGCGAATTCTGCAATTGACATGAGTGCCTTAAAAATGTACTTTTTAACACGTATGATATCATACAATATTTTTTCTACAAACGTCTTATATATCAACAATTATAATTTATTCATTCTCAATTACAGAAAAATACCTACAAAAACTTTTACTTGAACTTGACTGACATTCCATTTTTATATTTTTCTTGACATTACATCCAAACTGCCTATACTGTCAATACGTAAATCATAACAACTATAGAATAACATATATACTTTTATTGTTGTATCTTCTTCTTCAAGTGCCAACTTCTTCCGAAGGTTGGCGATCATCAGGGCTATACGTATTTTCGAAACTGCTGCCCGAAACAATTCGTTGTTGCTACAGCTATACCATTCCCATAGATTCTTTAGCCATGAGTTTCGTCTTCTTCCTATGGACCTTTTTCCTGCTATTTTCCCTTGCGTAATTATTCGAAGCAGTTCATATCTTTCGCCTCTTGTAATGTGTCCCAAATATTGCAGTTTTCGTTTTTTGATCGTAAATATGATTTCCTTTTCTTTATTCATTCTTCTCAAGACCTCGACGTTTGTGACTCTCTCCGTACATGATATTCTCAAGATTCTGCGATACATCCACAGTTCAAATGCCTCCAATTTTTTGATATTAATCTTTTTCAGTGTCCATGACTCCATTCCGTAGAACAGCACAGAAAGTACGTAACATCTCATCAAGCGAAGTGTCATTTCACGGCTCAAATCTTTTCCACAGAACACTCTCTTCATTTTAGTGAATATGGATCTGGCTTTTTCTATTCTTATTTTGATTTCTGCTGAGCTATCGTTGTCTTCATTTACAAAAGTGTCTAAATATTTGTATTTGCTAACTCGATCGATAATTTCATTGTGTAAATATAGATTTCGGACATTTCGTGTTGATTTCGATATTACCATAAATTTAGTTTTCGTTATGTTCAAAGATAATCCATATTTTTTGCTGCAGTCTGCTATCTTATTCTCCAATGTCTGTAGCTCTTCAAGTGTTTCTGTGATCAGAACGGTGTCGTCGGTAAATTTTAGATTGTTTAATCTAACACTATTTATTTTAATACCTATGGATTGCTCAGAGAGTGTTCTAATCATTACGTCTTCGGAATAGAGATTAAACAGAGTTGGTGACAGTATACACCCTTGTCTCACACCTCGCTTTATTTCAATTTCTTCAGTGGTATTATTCTCTACTCTCACTACTGCTTTCTGATTGTAGTACATATTTGCTATTAGTCGGATGTCTCGTTTATCTAAATTCTTTTCTGTCAGGAGTCTGATTAGATGATCATGCCGCACTTTATCAAAGGCCTTGTTATAATCTATGAAACACATCAATACATCTTGGTTTATGTCAAGACATCTTTGAGACATAACGTTCAGTGCAAACAACGCCTCTCTTGTTCCGAGTCCATTTCGGAATCCAAACTGGGTATCATTGATGTCCATTTCCAGTTTTCTGTGTACTCTAGTGTGTAAAATTTTCAGGAATATTTTCAGTACGTGGCTCATCAAACTGATTGTACGGTATTGTTTGGCATTCATCTTTTTTGGTATAATAACAAAGGTGGATAAAAGCCATTCTTGTGGTATTTTTCCTGATGTATAAATGCTATTAAAATGTTCAAATAAAATATGGATCGAGTTTTCTTCTATCAGTTTAAGGATTTCTGTTGGTATTTCATCTGGACCTGGGGATTTACCGTTTTTCATTCTTTTTAGTGCGTACATTACTTCCTCTTCCATTATTTCTGGACCTTCGTCTCCTTGTATGTTACTTAGTTCAGATTTTTGTCTATCATCTGCAAAGAGTTCTTCAACATAATTTTTCCATGTCTTCAACTGTTCTTCTAGTTCTATTATTATGTTTCCGTTGACATTATACAGGGTATTTGGCTGCTTAGGTTTTTGTGTACCTGCAAGTTCTTTCACTTTTTTATGTACATTAAAAATATCATGTTTTGCCTGCAATTGCTCTATTTCTTCACATTTTCTTTTATAAAAATCTTCCTTTGCTATTCTGATTTCCTTTTTGATTTCTTTCTGTATTTGTTTATACCTTCGTTCGTTTTTCCTTTCATTATTCTTTGATTGTCCATGAGAAGAAGGATTTTATCAGTCATCCATCTTTGCTTTATTTTTGGTTTTTTTTTTAGTCAGAATTTCCTTCGCAGGACTTGTTATCGCCATTTTTACGTTTTGCCATTTTTTGTCTATGTTGTTCGTTGGCTGAGATGTTTCTTTTTCATGAAGTATTTTCAAATTATTATTAATACATCTTTGCAGTTCCTCCTTTACCTCCAGGTTACATAAATGACTGACGTCTATCTGGTTTGCTCTTCTTTTCTGTTTCAATCTTTTTAGTTTAATACTCATTTGCGCTATTAGAGGGTTATGGTCTGAATAGATATCTGCGCCTGGATAAGCCTTAACGGATTTTAAGGAGTTTCTGTATTGTTGTATATTCTAACAAATTTTAATAGTTTTTTCTACAAACGTGTTAAAAATGCAATAATACAGTTTAAATTAAATTTTAAAAAACCTTTTAAACCACCTCTTTCAAATTGCGCAAGTTGTCCTATTAATAATAATGTTAATAAATGAAATATCAATATTTTGACGCTTCGCAATTTGACAATTCACTTTTAACTGCATTTTTTTTAGTATTTTAACGCTCCTATGGAGTGCTAAGAATTCTATTTTTAACACGGTTGTAGAAAAAAGTTATTTAAAATAATGTGTAGTATTTATCTTTCAATTCGGGATATAGATTTTAATTAATTCTCACATTAAGCAGAATCAACCTTAAGAAAGTGACTGAATTATATCTATCAATTTCAATCTTTAACATTATTGTGAAAATGGCAAAACGTGTGTTCGGAACGACATCTCAATTTGTTTTAATCACGATAAAAAACCTAAGTATGTCAGATTCTAATTGGGACCTATATCCCTAATTAATTGCATTACTATTTTCAGTTAAACATTCCGTGCATATGGAAATAGTACAAAATGTCAAAGTAGATGTTCTGTATCGCTGATTTATGTTTAAATGCCAGTAGTTGTAATGAAAGGAATGTAACTAATTAAACAGGAAATTGAGAAAGAGTATTGCTTAATTGAAATGATTCACAAAGCAGATTTATATACAATCGCCTTATTTTGACGGTAATGAAAAGCAAAATGTACTTAATAATGTTGCAATTTTATTGCCAAAATAGGAGTGACAATTGATCCAGCAGAAAATGTACTCAGAAACTTGATACAGTGTAATGGTTAGAAATGGAAGGGGTAAAATACTCTTAAAATCTTGTTGTAAAACAATTTATAGCTAAAGGAGGGTTCTCATTAGTCAACCTTATTGATCAATAGCACTGATTCTATGCAACTGAACATAGAATTCAAATTCACACTATTTCAAGGATATTGAATTCGGTCACAAAGTGCTAATTTTAAAAATGGTGCAAAGAAGAAAATGCTGCGTCGCATTATGTGTGCATATTTAAAAAACGTAATTAATAATATTTTTTCCCTCATAGTCCGAGGCTCTTCACGGGTTCGTTGAGCTTTTTTTATTTTTTGTATATATGGCAGGCTGCTAACCTAACCCTAGAACCCTCCTCCTTTATCCGGACTTAGGACCGGCAACATCACTTACCAAGCTACTCGATCCGCCTGGTGACTAATGCAGGCGGAGTTAAGAAGAAGAATCTAAAATTTTGTAAATATTAATAAACGGATCTCAATTTCTATCTAAAACAATTTAGGGACAAACTGTATAGCCTTTCAGTAGATAACAAATATGTGCCGAACATACAACAAATATTATGTCTGGCACCTGATGGTTAAATTTCTCTTTCAGAGAGTTATATACAACTAGTTTTTTGCAAGAATCTAGTGTGCGGTGATTAAAACCAAGGCAGATCGTAAAATAATCGTAATTAACAGTTGGAATCACATTCTGCCGAAGCAATCTAGTTTTTCAATGGATGCAATGACGTTTATGGTTCTTTGCTGTTGACGGACTGCACTTGTCACTAGGTAGACAAGAATAAATTCGCTCTTTAGGAAGAGGAAGTCCATCAATAAACGTGATACACATGTCTAACCACTCGTATGGATAGAAAATGCCTTTTTTGCGATTGGGCGGTAATTAGGGTTATGGAACACAATTTATAGTAGCAAGAAGGAAATAGTTATCGTAGATCACTGGAGTATTTATATTTTCTGAATGGTATGGTGAATTCTTGAATAAACTGCCAGTGTAACAAAAAGGAACTTCTGTTGGAGTGATATACTCCAACAGAAGTAATGAAAAAAAAATGAAGAAAAGAACTGGTATAAAAATGAAGACAGAGTGGGGTGTGTACAGAAAAGGGTGAAGTGACTTCTAGTGTAACAAAATTAACTTCTGTTGGAGTGATATACTCCAACAGAAGTAATGAAAAAGAAAAAAAACTTCTGTTGGAGTGAAAGTAAAAAGAAAGATATAGGTACTCCAACAGAAGTAAGGAAAAAAAATAAAGACTAGAAGTAAGGAAAAAATGAAGACTAGGTAGATAAATAGTTGTGGCTGAAAAGAAGAGATAGAGGCAAACTGAATAGAGTTGGCTAGCTATAGATGCAAGAGAGCAACTTGACACTCAAGGATGGATACGGCTCGTTTGCATGCCTGTCGAAGAACAGTAGCTCTATATAGATAGTAATGATGACTAAAAGATGAAATAATAAAATAAGAATAATGTACTGAAAATGAATGGAGATGAATAATGACTAAAAACGAACAAAATAAATAAAACTAACTAATCATGGGCGCCATGAAAATGATCTTCGATCATTTTCCCAGGTATCTTATACTGCTGTCAAATATTAAATATTTTAAACCTGTAATAATGAACATAAAGGAATAATAAAATAATTGATATACAAAATAAATACATATTTATTAAAAATAACTACTAGATTTTTGACAATCTCTGAGTTACACACAGTGTATATCATGTGACTCTAAAATGACATAAGTTATACAAAAAGTTATCTCTAAGATAACAACAATAATGTTATCTGTTAGAAAATTACAGGTATAAGTACCTCTCACTAACATATAGGGTACAAAATTACATAAGTCTTCTACCAAATGGTTATAGTACGCCTGCTACGTACAACTAAGGAAACTGACAAAGATGAAAATACTACAAATAAATAGGCCCAAGCCTCACTAAGGGAAAATACAGTAATGAATAAATAAAGTTAAATATACAATTGACTAAAGTAGAAATGAAGTTGAGATAAATACCGACGATGACCTAAATTAACCGAACAAATGGAATAAAGCGAATAACAGTAAAATATTTGGGAAACAAGCTAGTAATATAAAAAAATAAATTTACCCGAATTACATAAACCAATATCAAAGCAATAATAAAGTATTAAAAACCTAATTTTCTCTAGGCTTATTCCTGTGCACAAGAAGTTACCGTAGATACAAAGTTTGGGAACCAAATAATCTAATATACAAATATGTCAAAAAAAACCAGAGGTAACCTAAATCTGGAAAAAAAACATAGTGTATTTAACAGATAGTCTGAAATATAAAAAAACCAATAGTTACTAAAACACCTCACTAAATGTTCCCAAACGAGGTTGCGGTTGCATCCTAGAAAATGATGCACCAGGATGGTGCGACCCCATGACTCCTGTAGGCCCAGGTGCCAAGACGAAAATTGAGCTGGAACGCTCCCATAGCTTGCTCCCAATTAGACATATTCCCAAGATGACTTGACTGTGGCTGTAGTGGTTTCTCTAGGTGGTCAAAGGGCTATGAGTTCACCATGTGGTTACTCCAAAATGGCGGTGATTTCTATTCCGATTCCAAGAGGGGTTGTTCTACCCACATGCCACCCTACTGTAGAAAACCATTTGTGGTAATTTTTTTTCTTTTCACTGATGTTATAAAATAAAAAACCAACCGCCATTCTAATATTCTATGGTAGCAACCAACTTCACCTACAGCCACAGGTCAAGTCATGAACATTCGTCTCTCCTTCCAAGAGTACGACGTCCTGTAAAATAATTATTTCAATTTTTTTTTAAATTCTGAAATATTTTAACTTCGGATCATTTAATAAAGTTATCATATACAGTTACGAAAAATAGGTCAATGCTCACACTTCTATTGGTTTATTAGATGTTTAAAGATGCCTCTTTACATAATGGACTCACACTTGCAAACATTTTATCATTTTATCATATAAAGTTTATTAGATTGAAGTTCGTATATGACACCAAGACAGTCTGTAGAGAAAGACGAATATCAAACGGAAGCCACCTGCAGTGATTTTAAAATAGACCTGGATAGTACCAATAATGGAAAATAATAATAAAACTGGAGGATTTTACAGCTAAATTAGAAAAAAACTATTGCTGAATTTGGACTGGTAACAATAATGTAAAGGGGATAGGGACTGGCGGAAGTTAATCATTGATCACTTTTGATCTGTTAGAGACAAATATATATTTTTTTATATCACTAATACAAGTATCGTATATATCGACATCAAAAATAAGATCGTTGAAACGTAATAAATGATATACTGATCAATAAGAATCCGTAATTTCATCAAGTCGAGAAAATATTCGGGAGTAAAAGGATAAACTGTTTGGATTCTATTATATCTATGGGATGGTACATCCTTCCTGTTCTCTTATTATTTCTTCATATGCGATGCAATCAGGTCTGGATATCCGACACGTTTTTCTTAGGTAGTCCATTTCTACTACACTCAGTTATTCCTTCTCGTTCATTGTCATTTGCCAACATTCAGATCAGTACGTCAAAACTGGTTCCACATCCGACTTGTAGATTGACAATTTGGTTTGTAAACTAATTTTAGAAGACCAAAGTAACGAGTTTAGTGTTTGTACCACATTTCTGACCTTTTATATTTTTTGCTAGATGTTCCGTTTCGATATTGCTTCCTTCGCTATGACTGTCCATAGGTATTTAAATTCTTCGCATTTTTTTATATCTCTAATCGAGAGTTGTGGGTTAATCTCTTTCTTTTTTCTTCGTTGTAACAATTTTAAATTATTATATTTAATTTAAATTAAATTTAAGTAGCATTATACAAGAATATGTGCGGAATTTTTATCATAAAAACTTTTTTATTTTTTTTTTTAATTTCCAACTTTATGTTTCTAAAGACATCAATCCCATGCGAAATCAGAAATATTTATTTATTTTATAATACCTTCTTTTATTACAACTATTCATTTCCTTATGTATTACATAGGTCAAAAGGTTCTGGAATTCGGTTTTTTACCGTAGAATATTGTCGGATTGACTGCTTATTATCGTCAATATAACATAACTGATTGATTGAAGTGATAGGTAAAAGAGAATTGTTTTAAAACTTAATTAACTTCTGACTTAGGTCTGGTTTGTACAACAACTTGTATATGTTTATTGCGAAATTGTTTATAGCGTATAATTACTTGAACATTACTAGTAGAAAACTGCTACTTTTAAAGCTGCTTAATGCCTGTGAATGGTACGAGCAACACCTTTTAACAATAATTTCTCCTCATGTGGTATGTAATAAAATATTTCGGATATATGTATAATTTTAATTCATAAGTATTAAGTTTATTTTTTGTCAACAGGATATAAGTATGGTTCTGAAACGATATGCTTGTGGCATTTTTACATTAGCGACTATATTTTTTGAGGATATACCACTAAGTACAGGTAAATAGAGTTAACAAAAACGCTCAACGTCACTTGCAGCGCATAAACAAACGTCTGTTATGTACTTCCGTACCATTTGAACATCCCCTTAAGGTTTGGGCAACCTTTAACCCGGCATCCGACAGGTGAACTTTTTTGCCACTAACAGAGAGGTGGGGTGTGACAAACCCCAACAATTGAGAGCGTTAAATTATCTCAAAAAATATCTTTATATTTAGTTTTCTGTGATATGTAGAACGTCAACATCTTAAAGCTGGTCAAGATAGTCACTATTTACACTAACATTGTATATTTACACGAATTGTATATAACACGAATACGTGATCAGCACAGACACAGAGGCACCTGGTGCCTAAGACAGGTTATCTTCTGGAGTTTCGGAGGAATCAAATGGATTACTCTTAGGTTTTTGGGGTTGCTGAACATGCATACACTATCAGATCCCACCCACGATTCACATTGTGCCTACGGCACAATGTGATCACGTATTCGTGTTCAGCAACACCAAAAATCTGTAATAAATCCGTTTGCATCAATGTAGTATAAAAGACCCTCGAAACTCTAGGAGCCCCTTTCATTAACCTTGGAAACCAGGTGCTCCGGGAGTCGGTTCTGGTGGCATATTCGTGTTTAGCGACTTCAAAAAAACCTCCAGTAATTCATTTGCATCAATTAAATGCCGAAAACCACCGAAACTCTAGAAGATGACGTCCTTGAAGTGGCCCTGGCCACCACGTCATCCGAAGGGCAATTTTGATGGCATATTCGTGTTTTGCGATCCCAAAAACCCATGAGTAATCTGTTTATATCAATTTAATGACTAAAGCCATCGAAACTCTAGAAGATGACGTCCGTTGAAGGTCAAGGTCAAAGTAAAGGTCGCCATTGGATAGCCAGGAAAAAATCCTAGACTACTTGTATTTTCCTTGATCCAAACTTCTACATAATGCCAAATAACCACTAACTCACGGAATTGGAATACCCCGTAAATATTATAATTTTCCGAGTTTGGACCTCTATATCTTGAAAATCCTTCATACGATTGAGTTGTGCCCATGAGAACTTTTTATCAGGATGCTTCAAAGAGTATTTTCCCAAAGTATGAACGAAATCCACTGGAACCTATTTTCTATAAGGTTTGTGCGGGGTCCTTTAGTCCTTTGTATAAAGTACAAGGTCCGACTCCTGGGGGTGACCCTTTCAATCCCAATGTACTTGCTGAAACTAAACACACGACTAAAAACTATGTGTCATCGCATAGATGAATATATAATAGAAAGCTATCTAGCCGCTAATTCCACTACATCCAAAATTTTCTTGTTTTAGGCGTTTCAGCATTGTTGGGGTGAACTACACCCCACCTGTCGGATGCCTGGTTAATCAAATCAAAACAAACTGCGGAATATGTGTCGAATTGATCAAAAATATACTCAAAAGAAAAATATATTCGAAAGGGAATACCTTGGAAAAATGGAAATATAATTTTTTAAATTTACTCTCTGGGAATACGTCAGTTTTCAAACAAGTCGCAAGAGACAAAAGTAAGGGAAAATAGAGAGTCTAGAATACAAAATATTAATAGACATGCAGTAACAATCTTTTAGGATTCTATTATATAGATAGTGTAAATTTACTAAAAAAATTTTCCAGTTTCGAAAAAGAGATACCTCGGTTATCTTGAAAACTTCTTCTTCTTCTTTTTATACTTGTTGTAGATCTGTCGATCTGTTAATTCCGACGTTGAAGTATTTCTCGAGAGGTAGACTGCCAGCTATCTCTCCATTTTTTGGTGGTCTCCCCGGTGGACGCTTGCCTGCTGGTTTTCCTTCTAGCGCAATTCTTGGTAGTCTGTGCTCCTTCATTCTTTTTACATGACTGAACCATTCTCTTCGTCTTTGCCTGCCCCATCTGACTACATCTTGCACGCCACACTGTTCCCTGATGATGTTGTTTCGTATTCTATCTCTTCTTGTCTTCCTTGCTATTGCTCTTACTGTCTTCATTTCGGCTGTTCGTAGCATGCCTTTCGATTTATTGGTGTCTTCTCTTGATTCAATGCCATAAGTCATGACAAGTCTGATGTAAGTTTTATAAATTCTAACTTTGCTATCCATTCTCATAATATATGGGTTATTCCAGATCACATCTCTCAAACATCCGGACAAGACAGCGGCCTTGTTAATTTGTCCTCTTGGGTCTCTGGCTGGATCATTATAACTTGATAACTATACACCTAGATATTTGAACTGGTTTGGCTGTTCTATGAGTTTCCCCTCTACCACGAGCTTACATCTAATTGTGTCTTTCGCAATGGTAATGCATTTTGTTTTCTGCATAGATATGTTCATGTTGAGTCGTCGACATGCTTGATAGAATTGATAAAGTTGTCTTTGTAGGTCATCCTCGTCCTATGAAATCAGGGCTGCATCATTTGCATAGCACACTATACTGAATCTACTGTGGCCGAATCTGTATCCTAGTTGAAGCGATTTCACACCTTCTATTATTTCATCCATTATCATATTGAATAGAAATGAGTACTGAGGCTGTCTCCCTGCCTGATTCCTCCTGGTGTTGCATGTTGGCCGTAGTGGTGTTGTTTGTTTTAATTTTTGTCGTGTTGTTATTGTCATTTGTTTTATGATTATAACAATGTTTACCGGTATCGTTTTTGCTTAATTTTCTTTTTTATATCGCTAAGTCTGACGGTGTGAAATGCTTTCGTTAGGTCTACGAAGCAAATATATGCAGGATTGTTATATTCTATCGACGTCTGTTTCACTTGTTTCATGACAATTATTGCCTCCATAGTCGACCTGTTTCTTCTGAATCCTATCTTCATCTTCGATCTTGAAAACTGCATTAAAGAATATTGCTCCAATTATAGAAGAATAATTGTTATAAAACATTACGTAGAGTATATGGAATGACTTAAAAAATAGAAGAAGAAACGTATTAAGAATCAGAGAAGCAAACTACATTTTTGGAGACTTCCTTCCTCCTAATTGCCTTCTCTATCGAGGTTGGCTATTAATATAGCAAATCCTCTCTATTCTGGGCTTGATGAATTAAGTACCTAATTTCCTGTTTTGTGGGTCCAATCTCTGATGTTTCGTAGCCAAGATTTTTTCTCTCTTCTTATACCGCTTTTACCTTCGATTTTACATTCTGATATTACCTATCGAGCTGCTCAAATGCCCTATGGTGCATTATATGTCCTAGATATGACGTCTTTATAATTTTGATAGTATTGACCAGATGAGGACGTGTGTTCACTATTTCCAGTACTTCCTCATTCGTAATTCTGCCGGTCCAGTTTATTCTTAACATTCGGCAGTACAACCACATTTCTAATGAATTGAAGTAGTTGACGTCATACTGCTTTAATGTCCAGGTCTCACAGCCACATAGTAATAGAGACCACATATAACACTTTAGTGTTCTCAATCTTATTGTGACTGATAGCTTGGAGTAACAGAGCATTTTACTCATGTTCATGAAATTTCAATGTGTCTTCTGATTTTTTTGAGTGCTCTGGTGAACTATTTATTTAGCTCTCTGTTCAGGTGTATGAAGCACAGGAACTCTGAAGGGTGACAGCATTTATTTTGTATGTTGGGTGTAATTAATTTGTTCATGGGGTTTTTTTTATGGAACACCATAATTTTGATTTTGGCTTGTGACTTCCTTCTAATAATATGTTTATCAATATTTTTAGTTGACCTTCTGTTTCCGCTAATACTACGTCATCATCGTCATTGTTACTGAAGAGTCCATTGACTCTGGTACCTTCAGGGCGATCTTTAAGAGAAGATCTGATTATAATATGTTCCGAATATATATTAAATAATAGGGGGGGGGGGACAAAATACATCATTGACTCCTCGTTCTATGTTTATATAACTGGTGTTTCCGTTTTCTGTTCAAACGCATCCTGTGTGGTTCCAGTATGTATTTTTTAGCCATATTCTCTTAAAATAATGATTTGATTTCATTACTTTTGTAGTCCAGGGCGCATCTGTTTTGAGATGGACGTTGAGAGGTGACTCAAATTTTTTTGCAGAAATTGCTTAAAAATAACTCAAGTAATAATATTTAAGTTATCCTCCCCCCCCCAAATGGTCCGGAACATTGTTTAAAGTAATCAAAATGTCAAAATATGATGGAAAAATTCGAATTTTTTATTGGTTTTTTGATTATAACTTTAAAACTATTCATTTCTGAGAAAAGTTGTACTGACATAAAAGTTGCATAATTAAATTTCCTATGATATAAAATTGGCTAAATATTTAAAAAATAGTCACCCTTGTTGCAAAATAGCCATCATTGCGAAAAATACCATACAAAAACAAGTATTGCAATTTTACGTTTTTCAACCATTTATGCCACACTTAGGAACTTCATATTTTACCCAAAAAAACTTTATAATATAGTAAAACAACACTGTGAGTTTCATTAAGACCGGTTTAATAGATTTTGCAAAATAAATTTTGCAATCCAGCTTTCGCAGAAAAAATTCATTTTTTTAAAATGTTGCAGGACTGAAAATAAAGCAGATAGCAAGTTGAATTTTTGTTTGCTTATAGAAGTGTACTGTACCTTCCATTTGCAATTTGCAAAATTTAAATCGATTAATTACCACGGCCTCAGGAAACTTTTTAAATAAACATTAATTTTTGGTTCTACGCGCAGGACAGCGGTGTTCGATTAACACAAGTTGATTTCCACCAAAATTTCTTCCAACCTTTATCTAATATATTATTTTCTTACTCTATATTTTGTTGTATTTTAAATTTTTTAATTCCAAAAAAATAAATTTTATTATTGTTTGTGAAATATTGTTTAAACAATTGCATATGTTCAAAAATAATAAACTCTTATTTTCTAATTTAAAATATATGAACAAAGAAAGTTTTTGCTAAAAAGAGTGTTATTTCAAAGGATAGAGTATGTGTTTTTATTTTGCAATAAACAAATTTATTTATTTATATCGAAATGTAATAAAAATTAAAATGTATTAATCACTATCAAAGGTCATTGGAGTGCCCAATCAGAGCAAACTATCCGCTGTCCTGCGCGTAGCACCAATAATGAATGTTTAATTAAAAAAATTGAATGTTTAATTAAAAAAATTCCTGACGCCGTGGAATTTTGCAAATTGCTGATGAAAGGTACAATACACTTCTATACGCAAAAAAAATTCAACTTGCTATCTTCTTTATTTTCAATCCTGTAACATTTTGAAGAAATGAATGTTTTTTGCGAAAGCTGGATTGCACAATTTATTTTGCAAAATCTATTAAACCGATGTTAATGAAATTTACAGTATTTTTTAAGTATATCATAGTGTTTTTCTGGGTGAAATATGAAGGTCCTAAGTGTAACATAAATGGTATAAAAACGTAAAATGCCAATAATTGTTTTTGTATGGTTTTGTAGCAATTATTGCTATTTTGCAACAAGGGTGACAATTTTTTACATTTTTAACTAATTCTATATTGTAGTAAATTTGATTATGCAACTTTTATGTCAGTACAACTTTTCTTGGAAATGAATACTTTTAAAGTTATAATCAAAAAATGAAGAAAAAAATCGAATTTTTCCTTCATTTTTTGACATTTTGATTATTTAAACAATGTTCCGGACCTTTTTGAGAGGGAGGATAACTCAAATATTATTACTTGAATTATTTTCAAGCAATTTCTGCAAAAAAATTTGAGTCACCTCTCAACGTCCAAATGTACTAATATTTTTACAGTCTATTGATTAATTTTAAAATTTGTCGAAGTAATATAATTCACTGACCTATTCCCATGAATTTTCTATTCTCACGAAATCACACAGGACATTATAAAATAAAATGAGATCGAATTTTTAATGCTTGAACGACAAGCATGATATTTAAAACAGAATTACATGGAGATAAGGTAAAGAAACCTTATTGAAATTATGTTTGAGCAACAGTAGCAACATCACGAATTGTATGTAAAGGTAAATTGTTAACCGATTGTTTTACTGAAAAAGACAATAGAATCTTGTCATTTATAGTTAAAAGCCAGTTATGTGATTTCCAAAGTTATTATCAGGTAATATCTGGTATCCTATGGTACTAATGGCCGGTTTAATATTCATATTTGGTAGCCATAAATGATGATAAAAGATGATAAACAGTATAAATGGTACATAAAAACGGTACATATAAACGGTACATAAAAGATGATAGACAGTATATACCTAGTACAAGACATAATTATTACTACACTATCATAAAAGCGAGCAGGACAAGTTTGGAGGTTCAAATACGAGAGGTGGTCATTAAAAATAATAAATTAAAGACTTCAAGCACAGGAATAAAGGAACACTGAACTAGATCTGCTCAAGACAAAGTTCACTGGAGGTTTAGTGGAGCCCTATATCTCAGTGGACTCCACACCAGGCCGAGATATGATAATTACAGAGTGAGTTTTATGTATGGAACGTCTCAATTATCTCGAAAACGGTTTGAATGATTATTATAGATTTTGATGTATAAGGATGAAGCGGAAGATGTTATGCTGGCATTTATATTGTTGGTTTTCTTATTTTAAATGGAACACCTTAAAGATTTTTTGCCTTTTGAAGTCCTTATGTAATGTACTCTATAACAGAATGCCATACTTTCGGAGTTTTTGTTTGAAAGTCGTGTTTTTTCAACTTTTGCTCTATAACTCCAAAGATTTTAAATTTACACAAGAAAACTCAAATAAAAATTCACCGTAATTAAATTCTGCATAGAGGTATGTTTTTCCCGATTTACTTCGACGAAAATTTTCCCCGGAAAATGCCGTTTTTTCCAACAAAATCTTTAATTTTCAACTAAAATTTTAGTTAAGTAATTGTTTATCAATAATTAAATAGCTTGGTTGCTTAAAATTTCTTTCCGCATAGATTATAATTCCAAAAGCCGATGGAAATTGAATGAACAATTTAGCAACAATTGAATTGTTAATTAAAAATTTACGGTCGCTATGATAACCACAATAATTATGATACATAATAATAACTATGATTTTTGTATAAAAAGGCACTGCACTTATCTAATGTACTTTACAGAATGGAAATTAGACTAATTAGGCAGACTCAGGAATATTTTAAAATTATAAACAATTTTTTGGCTTTTAAACAAATAGAATATTTTGGGAAATATTAAATTAAAGTAAATCACGAAAACGGTATTGGAAAAAAAGCGGCAGGAGACTTCTTTAAAAGAAAAAACGTTTAATTGTGAAATATATTATCGTTTATAAACGTTTAAAATAATCATAACATATATTATTATAATAAAAACTATCGATATTACGAGTGAAAATTGACAAAAATAGCAAAATTCCCATCAAAAATTAGGTTGGATAAAATGTAATCTCAAGGTTCAAATTCGGTATACCTTAAAAAAATGCATATTCTCGGCTTCCCATGGAGCAATTTTCTTCATTATTTTTTTGTTCCCAAGTAACTCGAGTAGAGCCATTTAACTAACGCATTATTAAACGTCAAAGTTGCTTTTGTTTTGTTATAATAAAAAAATTTATTTATTATAACAAAATTTTTAATTTGTTTAAATAAAGATTGTTTAAATAATTATACAGCTTTCAAATGAGAACATTTGTGTTTTTAACGTTAAAATGTACACTTGCAGTAAGTTTATCTAAAAAAAGTCTTTAATTGGAAAAAATAGGTAGTTTTCTTTTCGTATAAATAAATTAATCTATTATAACCAAACAAAAGCAAGTTTGATATTTAATAATGCGTTATTTAGATGGCTCTACTCGAGATATTTGGGAACAAAAAAAGAATGAAGAAGATTGCTCCATGGGAAGCAGAGAAAATGCATTTTTTTAACGTTTACCGATTTTAGACTTCGAGATTACATTTCTTCCAACCTGATTTTGGATTGGAATTTTGCTATTTTTGGCAATTTTCACTTGTAATATCGATAGTTTTTAGTATAATAATATATGTTATGATTATTTTAAAGATATGAAAATTGGTGTAAAGAAAGAGGATAAAAATAAAAAGGTGATGGTTCGAAAATTATGATCCTATTGTTTATATATCTGTGCCGTAAATGCCGGTCAACTTTAACCGGTTTTGCCTCAGGAACCACTCATCACAATTAAACGTTTTTCTTTTTGAAGAAGTGTCCTGTCGCTTGTTTTCCCATACCGTTTTCATGATTTAATTTAATTTAATATCCCGAGATATTCTATTTGTTTATAAGCCAAAAAATGGTTTATAATTTTAAAATATTCCTGACGTCACCTACATTGTCCAAGTTCAATACTGTAAAGTACATTAGATAGGTACAGTGTATTTTTATACAAAAATCATAGTTATTCTTATGTATCACAATTATTGTGGTTATTATAGCGACCGTAAATTTCTAATTAACAATTCAATTGTTGCTAAACTGTTCATTCAATTTCCATCGACTTCTAAAATTATAATCTATTCGAAAAGTGCTTTTATGCTACCACGTTATTTATTAATTATTGATAAACAATTACTTATCTAAAGTTATAGTTGAAAATTAAATATTTTGTTGGAAAAACCGGCATTTTCCGGGGAAAATTTTCGTCGAAGTAAATCGACAGTCTCTATACAGAATTTAATTACGGTAAATTTTTATTTGAGTGTTTTTGGTGTAAAGTTAAAATATTTGGAGTTATAGAGCAAAAATTGAAAGAAAAAACACGATTTTCTGGCGCCATTTTGTTTATAAAAAAAGTAGCACACTATTTGCGGACTTTGCATACCTATATTATTAATATATACAATCATAAGATTCGACTCCAGCAATGAAATGGCTGGTAAATAACTTTTCCCAAAAATGGCCTGTTCTCCGATAAGCGGCCCAGACTATAAGGGCGCGTCCAAAGTGTACGCTGGTTTCTGACTCCGACAACCAAGTCCGTGTGGGAATAATCCTAATAACAGCGCTCAGGTGCACTTTGGACAGGACCGTTTAAATACGAAGGATTTTTTGCACACGGACTCGGCTTTCGGAGTCGGAAACCATCGTGCACTATGGACGCGCCCTACAGCACGACAAGCTGATGGAGATTTTAACCAATATTGGAATAAACACCTGTGATCTAAGAATTATTAATAATCTGGACTGAAATCAAACATCGTCTATTGGGATAGAGGCAGGAGAATACGACTATATCAAAATCAAACGTGGGGTCCGTCAGGGATGCTTGTCATCACCACTGCTGTTCAACATATATGTTGGCAACATATTATGCTCTGAGAAAATCTCTCATGAAGCAGTGAATAATGTTGAAGCCGGGATTCGAATTAACGGAAAATGTATCAATAACACAAGATAGACAGAAGACACTGATATTCGCTGACAGCTCTCAAGCCCTCCAGGAATTAATGAATAGCATCACAGAAGTAAGTCAAAGATGAAGGGTGTCGGGAGAAAATCATGGATGTCACCAATTGGGTGATATTTAGGTAAATACGTCATTCTCTAGATTTTAACGAATACTATCACATCATTCCTTCAAATAGGTAGAAAACATCGAATGTTCAGAGATTTTAAGCCTTTTAGATTGACCATGTCGGGAGAAAACGATATTTGTCCACGCGTAATTAGGTGAAAACAATGATTGTCACTCAAGCAATATCACTTGCCACGTCGGCACGCTGCGTAGTAAAACGTATATTTTTCGGTTGATTTGTAATACACACGTGTTTAGATAGGTTAGTCGTTAGTTTGTTTACAAATTATAACAACAGAGCAGCATATTGTTTTATAACTGCGAAAACTGTACACAGTATTGTTTAGTGTGAGTTCAATATAATATTATCTCATAATGGATAATAGTGAAAAGAGTGATGGAAAAAAGAAAAAAATGGGAAGGATGTACGAGGTTATGAAGAAAATAATTAAAAAATACGATTTTTTAACTAAAATGTTTTATTTTGTTTTAGATGAAAAGCAGAGAACAAAAAAGCAAAAACAAAACAGGAATAATCCTGCGACTAAACGCCTGTACTTGGTGACATCCATTGTTTTCTTCTTTAAAAAGTGGACATTACGCGACTAATTTTTTATTTTCTTAAAAACAATTTAACTCTTATGCTTTGTTTACATTAGTTTATATTATCAATACATTTTTCTATCATTAAGTTTATCTTTAATACCTCCCAACACATTTTTTTTGTCGTAAATAGTCTTATAACTTTAAAATTCGTTTTTCTCAAAATCATTTCTTGGTGACATCCATGATTTTCTCCCGACACCCTTCAGATATGGACTTTCACTAAATACTAAGAAAACAAAATATATGACAATATCTAAGAAGGAACAGCAGTTTGGTCGAATCAGTGTGAACTGTCAACAAATAGAAAGAGTGAAAACATAAACCTACCTTGGTACGAACAGGAGGTAGGATAGAAAAAACAAGATCTGCATTTCAAAAAGTGGCTAAGCTATTCAAATATCAATATTTATCAATACCTATAAAAATCAGGTTACGACCATGTTATCTTTCCTATATTGTTGTACGGAGTTGAATCGTGGACTCTCACAGAGGTCACCTGCAAGACAATTGAGGCTTTCAAAATGTTGCTTTATCGTCGAATTCTGAAGATATCTTATACCGACCACGTTACCAATCAGGGTGTTTTGTGCAAAATACAAAAAGTAACAGAGCTGTTGACCAAAATTAAATTGCCAAAATCGAATACCTCGGTCACATCATGAGGAACAGCGAGATATATAGACTGCTGCATCTAATCTTGTAGGGAAAAGTAGAAGGAAAACGAAGGCCAGGAAGGCGAATAATTTCCTGGTTGAAAAATCTACATACGTGGTTCAACACAACAACCATAAATCTTTTCAGAGCAGCAGTTTTCAAAATACAAATTGAGTTGATTGTTGCCAATATCCGAAACGGTTAGGCGCTACAAAAAAAAGATAAAAGATAGGAAACAATAACCATTTGAATAATATTTTTATATTCATATTATATTCCTAATATTACTAAGAAAATACATTCTTACACACGCAAACGCATAAAAATAAACTTTGTAACTTTGGGTTTGAAATTTCTAACCGATATAAAGCAATTAGAGCGATTTGACAACTTATACGTGCATTTTCGTTATTACCAATTTATTTACAAATTAAAGATGATAATATAGTCCTGTCGCCAGGGGAGGTACAACGGCCTCCTGTATTCAGATGGACTTACCCAAGTTTTTTTTTATGTATTTTGACCTGTAGAACACGAATTTTTTGGGTAACAGTTGATCCGCATGTCAATAAGATTGTTATAAACCAAGAAGTTGAGGAATCACATAACAGCGATTTCTCGCAAAACAAAACATTTTTTTGTATTTTTGGGGCCATTCTAACCAAAAAATGGTCCTACAAATTTTTTCGTAGGATGCATAGTTTTCGAGATAAACGCGGTTGAACTTACAAAAAATCGAAAAATTTCAATTTTTGAACCCGAATAACTTTTGATTAAAAAATAAAATAGCAATTCTGCTTACCGCATTTGAAAGTTCAAGTCAAATTATATCGGTTTTAATTATTTGTATTGCTAAAAATTTATTATTTTATTGTTAAAAAAAGCTATAAACACCTAGTGCTTGAGTGATGTTTTCAATGATTTCTCATTTAAAATCGAACGAGTAGGTAGAAGAGGTAAAAGTGCAAGCGGGGCTATTTCTACGTAGCATGCATTAAAACGCATGTATTAGGCACGGGAAACACTATGTGTTTATAGCTTTTTTTAACAATCCAAAAATAAATTTTTAGCAATGCAAATATTCAAAACAGATATAATTTGACTCAAACTTTTAAAGGCGGTAAGCGGAATTGCTATTTTATTTTTTATTCAAAGGTTATTCGGGTTCAAAAATTGCAACTTTTCGATTTTTTGAAAGTTCAACAGCGTTTATCTCGAAAACTATGCATCCTACGAAAAAACTTGTATTAACATTTTTTGGTTAGAATGACCCAAAAAATACAAAAAAAATGTTTTGTTTTGCGAGAAATCGCTGTTATGTAATTCCTCAACTTCTTGTTTATAACAACCTTATCGACATCCGGATCAACTGTTACCCAAAAAATTCGTGTTCTACGGGCCAAAATACATAAAAAAGACTTGGGTAAGTCCATCTGAATTAAGAAGGCCGTTGTAACCCCCCTGGCGACAGGACTAATATGAGTATGGCGTATAATGTGATTTTATATTAAAACAAGCTAAAAATGCGAACATTATTATAACGATAACTATGTTTATTTAACAAAACAATATTCAAAATTGCTATTATGAACCAAAGGTACTTTACTCTGGACCGAAATTCATATTTTTTACATCTTCTTCTTCTTCGTTTACATCTTCCAGGCTTCCCCCAGTTTCCTCCATTCGCTTCTGTTTAGTGCTTTCTGTTTCCAGTGCGTTCCTCCTATCTTTTTAATGTCGTCTCCCCATCTCATCTGGGGTCGTCCTCTTGCTCTCTTTCCTGTCCATGGTCTCCATTGTTGTATCGTGCTATTCCACCTATTGTCCGTTTGTCTGGCGTTATGACCTGCGAAGCTCTATTTTAGCCTGGCTATATGTTGGCCTGCGTCTTTGACTTTTGTTCTATTTCTGACCCAGTTGTTTTGCTTTTTGTCTGTCAATTTTACTCCAAACATTGCTCTCTCCCTTGCTCTTTGTGTCTTCATTATTTTATCCATGTTTGCCTTTGTCAAGTTCCATGTTTGGCATGCGTATGTGAGAATTGGGAGTATGCACTGGTCAAACACTCTTGTTTTTAAGTATTGTTGTATTTTTTTATTCTTTAGGACCCATTTTAATTTTCCAAATCCTGCCCAGGCCAATCTGACCCTTCTTTTTACCTCCGCTGTTTGGTTTTCCTTATTTATTTTTATCATCTGTCCCAAATATATATAATCATTTAAAGTTTCTATTGTGGTGTGGTTTAGTATTACGTTTCTATTGTCTTGTGTGTTTGTCATTGTTTTTGTTTTGGCAAAATTCATTTTTAGACCTATTTGTACGGATTCATTTGCTAGTTCGGTTAGCATGGTTTGTAGATCTTCAAAACTTGACGCTATGACTACTACATCGTCTGCATATCTTATGTGGTTTAGTTTCTTTCCATTTATGTTTATTCCCATGTTTGTCCATTCCATTGTTTTGAAAACATCTTCCAATGCTAATGTAAATAGTTTAGGAGAAATAACATCCCCCTGTCGCACTCCTCTGTTAATTGGTATGGGTTTTGTGACTTCTTCCAATTGTACTGTCATTGTTGCTTTCTTATATATATTATGTACTGGCATTCTGTATCTGGAATCTATTCTACAGTTGTTTATAGCTTTTTTCTATTGCCCACATTTCCACGCTGTCAAATGCATTTACATACTTCGTATCAAATTAATAAAATTTGATATATTATTATGATTGCATCTATGACTTTAGACCATGCAGATCTTTTTATGAAGAATAACTTTTCTTCGTAAAATTAATAATAAAAAAAGTTATACATGAAAATGATGTTGGGTATGCCTAACTTGAGAAAAATGTTCAAATATTTTTTTCATTAGAATGATGTAATTACATATAGTAGAGCATAGTTTTTAATTATCCCAAACAAATTTTCATAATAACAACTTTAAATATTGTGAAAAATAATAGTTATTTATGTACCAAGTCAGTAAAGTGATTCTTTATCGAACGAGTCTGATATTGGCGAGTTCGATAACGAGTCTTTACTGACGTGGTCCATAGAAAATTGTATCGCCAAACATAAAAAGCATTACCACGTACTTACCTACTTAAGAATTATTTTAATTTTAATTTTAGAAGAAATAAAAATTTCATATGACAGTAATGACAGATGAATGTCCTTTTGAATGTTGGCCGGTTTAGATGTTTAATTGATAGTTATCAATATTGAATACCTAATTACTAAATCTGTAAAGTTTTGATTTATTCTGTATGAATATAATTGCAAACTACTACAGAATTCCACTTCTTGACATATATTTAATTAATAATAATGTAAATTTTGTACACTATTTTTAATAATTAAAGTAAATAAATTTTAAGTTCACCGCCATCGACCACTTACATTTTTTAATCTTGGTTAATTTCATCAATCGCGGCAGGTAAAGTAAAATTCTTCCTTCAGTACAATAAAGTGCTATTTTACAGCCGCAAATGAGTACAATAATGAATGATTTTAGTGACGGTTGGCGATCAAATTACTTTATCCTTAAGCGAAATTCATATTTTTTGACATACCTCTTATAATTTATATAAAATTTGATCTGATGGCTAAATGTTCTGTTCTAGATAAAGCAGAACTTTTTTATGAAGAATAACTTTTTTTTTCGTAAAATTAAAAATAAAAAAGTTTTCCATATTAAGTTTCCAACTTACGTAGACAAACTGAATATAATTTATACAAAATATAATATACAAACATAATACATAAAATTTGGTAGACAGCTCAATTAAAAAAAATGTAAGCTGCCAGTTAACATCACCTATATTTAGTCCAGAAATCCACTGCGCATCCGCTAGGAAAAATATTCTGATTCGGATTTTTTGCACAATCTTACTCAAAAACGACCCCATTTAACAAATTTGCATGTTGACAAATCCAAAAGTGGGTCAAAAATTTTTTAAAAAGTTTTTCTTTGTTTTTTTCCTAAAATTTTTTTTGCATAGAACAAAGTTTTGTTTAGGTTTTTTGGATCATTCCAAACAAAAAAGTTCATTAGTGACTTTTCTCTAAAGTTAATAGTTTTTGCAAAATTGCGAAATCGGCCATTTTTAACCCGCAAAAACTACATGAAAACCTGAAAATTTCAATGTTGCCAACGTAAGCGGATATTCTTTAAACATCAATTGATGAAATCCTGAAGAGTCTTACAATGCAATATCGAAAACCCCTTTGTTTTTTAATTGCTAATCAAGCGGGCGCGACACTATTTTAAACCGTTGCATAATATAATGTAATATGTGTAGATTTATGTGCGGAAAAATATTCTGATTCATTTTTTTTTCACTTTCCTACTTGAAAATGTTTCCTTTTAACAAATTTGCACGTGTCCAGAATCAAAAAGCAGTAAGAAATTTTGTTAAACGTTTTTTTTTGTTTTTTCCTAAAACTAATTTTTTGCATCGGACAATTTTTTTAGGTTTTTTGGATCATTCCAAATAGAAATGATCTTAAGTAACTTTTCTCTAGATATCATAGTTTTCGAGATATAAGCCACTGAAAATTTAAAAATTGCAAAATCGGCCATTTTAACCCCCAGAAACTATGTGAAAAACCGTGTGAAGAGTTTAAGAAAAAATGTTTAAAAAAATGTTTTCATTTTTTTTACAAACCCTAGCGACATGCAAATATGGCAATAGGGAACCATTTCAAGGAAGATAGTGAAAAGAAATTGAATCAGATTTTTCCGCACATATATTTAGGCACAGAATAAATAACCACACAGAAGCGAATCTGTCTGTCGTTTCCATTGATTTTGTTGGGACCGAAATATTTGACCTTGTGCACCAGTTACGGAATAGAACTTGATGTTCTAAGGAATAGACCATTTCAAATTAGGTAATATTTTTGACAAGTAGTTATTAATTATATGAAACATAAAATTTGACATAAATAAAATATAAAATAAAACATATATATATATATATATATATAGATTATATAGATATAAAATTTAACTATAAACAACTGTCACGTCAGTCGCAAAAGTGAGGTTGCACCAGTTACGTTGACAAATAAGCATGAAAATTATGTTACCGTTTTCGGCAGGAGTTTCGCTTCTGTGTGGTTATTTATTTTGTGATTTAGGCATAATATTACATTACATGCAACGATTGAAAATAGTTTAGCGCCCGCTTGATTAGCAATTAAAAAACAAAGGGGTTTTCGATATTGTATTACAAAAAACTCTTCGGGATTTCATTAATAGATGTTTAAACAATATCTACCTATCTTGCCAACATTCAAATTTTCAGTTTTTCATATAGTTTTGATGGTTAAAATGGCCAATTTCGCAATTTTTAAATTTTTAATCGCATATAATATGTCAAAAAATATCAATTTTAGTGAAAAGTCACTAAAGACGTTTTCTGTTTGGAATGATCCAGAAAACCTAAAAAAATTTTGTTCGATGCAAAAAAAAATAATTTTTTCCTAGCGGACGCGCAGTGGCTTTCTGGACTAATTAACATGATGTAACAAATAAAATTTATTTATTTGACATTTTAATTAATTTGACGTTTGTCAAACAAAATAAAGACTTGCATGTCGGGACAGCAATGTAGGGTCGTGATCACAAGCGTTTATAGCCGAATAAATCACCCGCTAGCTTGAAATAATATGAAACTTTAATTTGCATTTGACCGTACATTAGTTTTAATTCGTTTTTAGCAATGTCTCAATTGTAGAATAACCTTACTGTGTAAAATTGCGAAAAGGCACTAAATTTCTTCTCCGAGATGCAAGTTGATTTTGAGGTCGGATATTTGGAAGATATCAGTAGATCGGCTTTAAGTATTGCAGGAGCAGCAATGCACGAAGGAACAGACGTTGCGATCTTATAAGCGAAAATAAAATTTTCGTTGAAAATATCCGCTGTATGCATAAAAAGAAAAAATATTATATGCACTTAAGCTTTAGTTATAATTTTATAATAGAGAAGAGAATGATGGTTACCACACGTTGTTATTTGTTGTACGAAATATCGTGAATTGTTAATTCAATACTTTACTTTACACAACACAATTCCACCATTTATGGCATTGAGTTTACGTTGACTTTTTCAATTTCTTTGGTATGATCTGTACCTTAAACCATAAAATTCTATTACGTTTCCAAAGCAGGCATTATAATGCCGTATTATCGAATAGGAATAATTGTGAGATTATGCTAATTATTTAAGTTTTATTCAGCTTTCTAGTATATCGTCGATCATAACTAATTTTATGTGACTAATAAATTATAATAACCCACGCCGGTTTACCAAAAAACAGATCCGGATTTAAGAATTTTTTTTTATTACAAATAGGTAAAATATGGTAAGTTATTTAACTGGACTGTAAAGTTTAATGTTTATAGTAGGGGAGGAAAGGATGCTTTTGCAGGTACTCGAGCGTTATGGAAACCTATTGGGTTGTAAAGGGAGGGTACTGAAACCAAAAAGATTTAAGTTAAATTTTCCATAAAGTGGGGGACTTTCCATTGTTAATTTAACTTTTCATTTCCATTTTTTGCGATTATAGCGCCATCTATTAATAATTTGAAAAAATGTCTCGAATAAAAGTTACTTATTTTTAAGTAAGGAATCCAAATCTACAATAACAAAAACGGGGGCACCAATTTTTAAGATTTTAAAGTAACCTCCTACCCCACCTCGTGTTTGTGTCATTTGACAGATTTTTTTAAAATTTTGAATACGTGTATTTTTGAAATTTTCGAGCGTATGTTAATTTCGCAAAATATCGCTGGTTTCATATTTAAAATTAAAAAAAAGACTAAGTTTTCACTCTAATGGCATATAAAACAACATAATGCTATTCTACATCCCACCAGAATGAAAACAATGGGAACCTTCTCTGGTTACACCTCCGAGGCTTCTACAATTTGCAAGCCATACTGATTCTGAGACTAAGGAAGATGAGGGAATTCTACAATTTACAATTCACGTCCCATGTGCTCAGCGCGGTAAAGTTCCAACGAGAATGGTTCCCTTCATACTCCAATCAGAGTAAATGTAAATCAAAAATGAATAACCATTTTCAATTTCGTTGCAAAACGAAAATACAGTTGAACCATATTCTAGTCCAATCAGAGAGTGCAGGAAGCACCTCTACCGATTTCGAAACTGATTAGTCTCTCATCAAGAGGCACATAGGCTGCTCTCCCTGATCCAACCAAAACAAACCCCAGCGTGCAGTCCTGGATTGCAGCGAACGAAATGGCGTAGATGCCCTAGCGGCAACTGCTAGCAAAAAGACTAAGTTTTCACTCTAATAGCATATAAAACAACATAATGCTATTCTACATCCCACCAGAATTAAAACCATGGGAACCTTCTCTGGTTACACCTCCGAGGCTTCTACAATTTGCAAGCCATACGGATTCTGAGACTAAGGAAGATGAGGGAATTCTACAATTTACAATTCACGTCCCAGGGGAGAGCAGCTTATGTGCCTCCTGAAGAGAGACTAATAAGTTCCGAAACCGGTAGAGGTGCTTGCTGCACTTTCTGATTGGACTAAAATATGGTTCGGCTGTATTTTCGTTTTGCAACGAAATTGAAAATGGTTATTCATTTTTGATTTACATTTAGTCTGATTGGAGTATGAAGGGAACCATTCTCGTTGGAACTTTACTGCGCTGAGCAGATGGGACGTGAATTGTAAATTTTAGAATACACTCATCTTCCTTAGTCTCAGAATCCGTATGGCTTGCAAATTGTAGAAGCCTAGGAGGTGTAACCAGAGAAGATTCCCATGGTTTTAATTCTGGTGGGATGTAGAATAGCATTATGTTGTTTTATATGCTATTAGAGTGAAAACTTAGTCTTTTTGCTAGCAGTTTCCGCTAAGGCAATGCCATTTCGTTCGTTGCAATCCAGGACTGCACGCTGGGGTTTGTTTTGGTTGGATCAGGGAGAGCAGCATATGTGCCTCATGATGAGAGACTAATAAGTTTCGAAACCGGTAGAGGTGCTGGCTGCACTCTCTGATTGGACTAGAATATGGTTTGGCTGTATTTTCGTTTTGCAACGAAATTGAAAATGGTTATTCATTTTTAAAATTTTAAATTTATGCTCACCCCTCAAATCTTTTAACACTAGACAGAATACAATATAAATCTATAAAAATCTGTCAAGAAGCTATGATGTCCTCACCAAGTCATGTAGTTATAGCCGAAACTCAAAAACCACTTTTATACATGCGTAGGCAAATGTTAGCCAACAAATTGTTACGGGTTAAAAGTCGCTAAGCAACTAGCAACAATTTTTAATAATCAGATTGTCATATTTTTGCTTTATTCTCCCAAGTACTAGCCTAAACAATTATAAAAATCAAGCTTTTATATTGTCTTGGATATTAGCTGCTATCAAGGGAAAACGTCAGGAAAGAAGTTTGAGGATAAAGAGACTTGGTGGTGGTCAAATTAAGTACAAGGAAAAATGAAAGGGAAGGGAAAATTATATAAAAAGTGGCAAGAAACCAGATCGGACATAGACCTTTAAAACTATATGGTCGCCAAAAAGGAAGCGAAAGTAGCAGTAGCAAACGCTAAAGCAGAAGCGTATTCAAACCTATACGATCAACTTGATACCAGGGAAGGCGAAGCAAAGATATATAAAATAGCCAAACAGAGATCAAAGAAAGCAAGAGATTTTAATCAGATTAGATGTATCCGAGATGAAAATAATAAAATACTAATTCACGAAAAGGATGTCAAAAAGAGACGGAGAAAGTATTTTGACAGTTTATTAAATGAAGAATTTGATAGACAGCCTGTGGAGTTAACGGAGACAGTAACAGCAATTGTTACCAGAATAACAAACGGAGAAGTGGCTCAAGCGCTTCAAAAAATAAAGAAAGGAAAAGTAGTCGGAGCAGATGATATTCCTGGGGAAGTATGGAGAGCATTGGGAGAGACAGGAACAAGGTGGCCAGCAGGTCTATTTAATAGAATTATGGACGTTGGACAAATGCTAGACGAATGGAGAAGCAGTATATTAGTACCTGTCTACAAAAACAAGGGAGATATACAACAATGCACAAACTACAGGGCTACAAAACTACTTAGCCACACCATGAAAATATGGGAGAGAGTAATAATTGATAGACGGATACGTGAAGAAACTGAAATTACCGGTAATCAATTTGGCTTTATGCAGGGCAGATCAACAACAGATGCAATTTTCATTGTAAGGCAATTAATGGAAAAATACAGGAATAAAGATACCAACGCTCATATGGTATTCATCGATCTTGAGAAAGCATATGATAGAGTTCCTCGAGAGATTCTGTGGTGGGCACCCTGGTGAATATGTAAAGATTGTGAGAGATATGTATGAGGGAGTAACGACTAGTGTTAGGACAGGTGTGGAAGAGACTGATAAATTTCAAGTAAAAGTAGGATTGCACCAAGGCTCGTTGCTTAGTCCTTATTTATTCTCATTAGTTTTGGACCAGATAACAGCGAAACTACAGGGTTGTATTCCATGGTGCCTTATGAACAACGAATGCATGTGGCGGAAATGAGAATGCTTAGATGGATGAGTGGAGTGACAAAGAAGGATAAAATTAGAAATGAGTATATTAGGGGAAGTCTAGGTGTGGCACCAATTGATGCCAAAATGAGAGAGCATAGGTTAAGATGGTTTGGTCATGTTCAACGTCAAAAATTTCATCACCCAATACGAAGAATAGCTGAAGTGCAGATTCCTGGAAGGAGTAGGAGAGGAAGACCAAAGAAGACCTGGGGGGAGACGATAAGGCAGGACATGTTGGTAAAGGGGATTAACATTGCTATGACCCAAGATAGAGTTGTGGGGAGAAATGCAATTAGGGAAGCCGACCCGGCATAGGGATAAGGCAAAGAGAATGATGATGATTAGCTGCTATCAAGCCATTTTTAAGTCCGAAATGATATAGAAAAATCAGGCATGAAGTAGGCTTTAGGTATAAATTGTTACCTGTCTAGTAAGTGTCATCTCTTTGTCTTTACCTGTGTAGTGTCATATTTTGTGCACTTTTGTTTCTTACTTCATGAGGACAAGTGTTGTCTTATGAAACTGTGAAACTGTGTAAGGATCTTAAATCAGAAGTCATCCTGATAATTAACCAAGAAATATTCAACTTTCTGAAGTTTTAGAGTATCAAGGATTTATAATTCTCGGATATTTAGGTCTTTATGACCTCCTCTCTTTTGGCCACACGCCATCCTTCAGGTAAGCCTTGTTTTTTTAGCACCTGATTCGGTGTATAAAGGGAAATCTATAGTAGTTTCGTTTATAATAAAATTTATACCTTCTCCATTTCTTTCATGCTGATGTATCTATTTATTTCTGGCCAATTTTCTTTCTCCCGTATTCACTGTATGTTGTGAGTTTTTCTAAACACCCTTTCCCAGGGCCGATAAATACTTGGAAAACTATTAAGTGCCCGTGGAAACAAATAAAGGAAACTAGAGCTTTGTGTTTTTTTTCCTGTAGGACAAATGAAACATCGACAAAAATATAAGGTAGGATCAGACCAATTTTTATCCTAAAAGAAAATGTTGTTTTACCAGTCTAAGCCGCCTCCGCCACATAGAGATGCAGTAGTCAGATATTTTTTTTTTTGGTTTTTGTAAATAGTCACCTTTTTCCATAGTTTAAATAATTACTATATTAGTGTAAGCTAAAAAGAATATTCTTCGAGGCAAGCATAAACTTTATTTGGGCTTTTAATCTCTTTCTTTCGTTTTTTTATAATTTAACTAAAAATAATAATTATAGATATATTTATATAGATTTTATAGTTCTTTTAAATAAGAATAAATAGTTTGTTTTCTCCAAATTTCATTTCTTATTATTTTTTGTTTAAGTTAGGAAATAAAAATATTTAATTACCTTCGCATAAAAAGAAATACAGAGTATAAATCTGGTAACATCGGCGAAGAATAACAAAATGTCTAATAAAATTCAGAACGTTTAATACAACTATCGTTCACAAAATACATCTACTTTGGACAGAAAATTTAACAAATTTTTACTGGAGAATAAAAAATTCGTCTCCTCTTACAGAATCTTTTATCGAAACCAATCCTTACCAACCTTATAGTTTACAGCTACCAAAATTTCCATTTTACGAACATGACTTTGAAGTTTCGATAGACACACCAACCATTATAATGCCGTCATATTCAGACTTGCCAACTTTAACAAATCTTATATTTAAATCCGTACTAAGCAAATCAGGAAAAAATTAACAATAATTTATACAGATGAATCAAAAGCGGATGAAAGTACTGATTTCGCAATTTTAGTTTCAAACAACAATTATGCCGAAAAATATCGAATTCCTGATTGTTGATTTATTTTTACAGCCGAGGCTGCTGCCACGCAGAAAGCACTATCTCGGTGTGTTTCTAATTATTGCAAGAACGTTGTAATAGTCTCAGACTCTCAGGTAGTACTACAAGCTATTTGTAGCCATCCATTAGATAATTTCCAAAACTCCATTATTCTTGATATCAAAAAAACATTATATAATCTCAAATCCACAAAAAAGACAGTGATTTTACTGTGGGTTAAAGGATATAGTGGAGTAGTTGGAAACGAAATAGTAAATATAATGGCAAAAAATACATCTGAGATACCAAAAATCACAAATATTTTCAACTTTAAAGACCTATTTTCTATTATCAGAAGTGTTGGCAGGGAAATATGGAGGTCCAAATATGAAGATGTTCAGCAGACATCAAGAAATCATCACGTTTCTATTCATCCATTATTACCTAAAAATGTTCCTCATTTTAACTACAGTTATAACAAAGTACATTCTTCATTAATAACCCGGCTAAAACTTAGCCATGGTCTTTTTTCAGAGCATCTACATAGGATTGGCATCTATGAAACTCCCTTCTGTTCGTGTGATGATGAGTCCATCGGGGATTTGAACCATGTATTTTTTTATTGTCTTAATCATAGGAATCAGACTTGAAACTTATATTTATGTTTAATTGACCTCAATACTAGCCGTCAAGTTAACATCAGCAATCTTTAATCTTATTCTGACAAATCTATACAATATCTTAATCAAGTTTATAAACGATTCTAAGATAAAAATTTAAACATCTTTATAACAAAATTCTGTGGCAAAAAGATTCTTTGTCTAATGCCATCTCTTTCTCCCCACACAAACACATACACTACCCACCCCTCTCTGTGGAGGATAGTGTTTAGTATCATTCGATAAATTTTTGAAAAATATTGAACAAGTTTTTTTTGGTTTTTCGATCTGACGTTCATTTCGCGAAATATTCGCCTTTTTTTGTGAAACTTTGTGACTTGCCTATTTCCTTACGCCCCGCTCAAATCCTTTGATTTTTGAAATATTCACTGTATTGCATGTACATAACTTACCCTATCTTAATCTAACGATTTTGAGTTTTTCTAAGGATAGATTTTTTTGGACCCCCCTTAACGAACTCCCCTGTATTAAGAGACTGGTTCCTCTTAAATTCCCGACAGCCAAAATCCCGACAGCTAAAATCCCGACGGCCAAAACACCGCCACCCCAGAATCCCGAGACGCCAGAATCACGACAGGCCAAAATCCCGACATGCAACAATCCTCGCATAAGTAAAAATTCCGAATTTTGTTTAATATTTTTAATATAAAGTACTTTTGTTTAGTAACAAAAAATAAAAAACAGATGTTTAATAGAACTAAATGTAATTATGTGTTAAAAAGAAACTTGTCTGACCTGTCGGGATTTTGGCCTGTCGGGATTCTGGCGTGTCGGGATTTTGGCCGTCGGGATTGTGGCTGTCGGGATTTGGTTGTCGGGATTTTGGGGTAGACCCTTAAGAGACAGTATATGGTAGAGGTACATTTGCAGGGTACAAGGTTTCTCCCCATGTGATAATCTGACGCGCTGAGTAACTGCAAAAATCTCCGCTTGAGCTCCCCTACCATTACAGATATTTGGGGTTTATTTTAAAAGCTTCATGCAAGTGTTACAAACCACAACATATTTAAAAAATTACAATTATGGAGGATAAATAGAAATACATAATATATTTATTAATATATGGTATAGTTACAAGCAGACATTTTGTTGTTGATATTTAAATTTGTGATGTCTCTTTGGTATACAAATTAATTTTTTATAACACATTGCCAACTCAAATGAACACCAAATGTCAAATACGGTGAGGTTCCGTAATGTCCACGAAACAAGACGGTTTTACCTATGATTATCACATATGGTTCTTTTCATGAGCATTTTTCAGTGCGTCACAGTTTTTCGATTTCTCTCTAACGCATTAAATTGCATGTGACAGAAAAAAACGCACGTCGCTGATTACATTTCGTCGGTGACATTAATTACATTTAATCTAGTTGCCAATAGATGGCGCTAATAATATAATATTAAATAATATTATATTATTCTATATAAAAAAAATTTAATCTGTACAATTTATAAGACTATACAAATCAAAGAAAATAGGTACCATTTTATAAATGAAATAAAAAAAATTGATTTGTTTTTATACCAAATTGCAAATAAAATGTGACAAATGTCAGATTTAACTAAAATGTCATGTTAGAATAAATGCCATAAATGTGTATTTATCTCGGACGAACCTTTCTTTTATATCATTTGTGACGCACTGAAAAATGTTCATGAAAACAACCATATGCAACTTGATGGATTTTGATTTTTTTGATTAATGGATTAAACTTTGAAGCTTGAAAAACCTAGCAGTAGTAACTATTTTTTAAATAATCTAAACCAATTTCCGGACTAGAAATTGAAACTTTAAACAGCAGATCATTCAGTCTCCATACCTTTCCAGGTGGAAATACACTCCAGTGAGGTATGGAGAGATCCTGGCAGACATCCGAAATCTGACGGCCACCACTGGTATACAGATGGGTACAAGACAGAAGATGGGTCGGGATCAGGTGTAAATATTAAAGGTAGGGACTATAACGGTTCCATCCCACTAGGACACTAGGAGAATATACCTCTATATTTCAGGCAGAGGTAACGCCAGTCAATGAGAGCAAATTTTGGGAATAGCCTCTACTTACCTCCTAATTCAAAGTCTACTCAAATATACTATGGCGTTTATATCTTGGGAACGGTTCCCACCCAACATTTTTTGGTTAAAATAATCACGGAAGCGGCTAAAGGACCTTTAAACAAAAACCGTTATATATATTTTTTTAAAACTCAATACTTTTTGAGTTATTCGTGGTTGAAAATTGGCCATTTTCATTGAAACAACACCTTTTCGAACGTTTTTTTTGCGAATACCTTAAACACTTTTCATCATACTAAAAGAACTACACAAAACATTTTTTTAAATTACAAAAAGACAAAATCTTTTTTAGTCCTTGAGAAAAGTTAAAATGAGCAACATTAAGAGTCGATTACATTCAAACTAAGCGAGATATGCTGCAAAAACATTGATAACTAATGTATTTCAAGAAAAAATGAGAAGTATATTTAACCCCTCATCCACGCATCCACCAGAATTTAAATCCATCATTTTCCTTCTACTAAACGTTTTATTATAGTGTTATTTTGATGTTTAAAAAGTTTGACAGGTTTAAAATAAATCGTTTTTGAAAAAAATAAGATCAAATTATAGAGCGCATTTTTAAATTTTCCTAAAAATTTTTCTTTTTCTCCATGTAACTTGAAACAGATAAGAGATATAATGAAATAAAAAAAAAACTACCTAAAAAAACCCTACGTTTTTGTACGGTATCTACTTCTCGTATTGCTTATCATTTTCGAATTTGATCTTATTTTTGTCAAAAACCATTCATTCTAAACCTGTCCAACATTTTGAACATAAAAATAATACTATAATAAAAGGTATTGTAGAAGGAAAACAATCCTTTTAAATTATGGTGGATGAGGGGTTAAATATACTTCTCATTGTTTCTTAAAAGACATTGGTCATTAGTTTTTTTGCAGCATATCTCACTTAGCTTGAATGTAATCGGCATTTAATATTGCTTATTTTAAAGGTCCTGTTAAGAATTACAAAAGATGTTGGTAGCATTATACACCTAAAATCCACCGTTTCTCTGTTATTTCAAGTCGAATACACCGATTTGAGCATGCACCAAAAAAAAAACTTTTTTCACCTACCATATCTCTTTTTGTATTATAACTAGAAGATTTATGAATGAACGAATCTGTTTGTTTTTTTTTATAAGCTACAAAAATGTTTTATACAGTTTTTTTTTTAATTGGGTGCATATTTTTTAAAGTATTCGCAAAAAACCTTCCGAAAAGAATTTTCAACTACGAATAGCTCAAAAAGTATTGATTGTTCAAAAAAAATTATAGAACAGTTTTTGCTTATAATTAGGTTCTCTAGTATCTCTAGTCACTTCTGCGGTCAATTTGACCAAATAAATTTCCACTCCCTGGAACCGCCCCCAAGAAAAAAGCGCCCTAGTATATAGGGTAGACTTTGTTTTTTGAACTATTTCCTAATTACTGTGAAAATATCAAGTAAATCGATGTAGTGGGATGGAATTGGGAGCCAAATACCCTCATTGACTGCACTTGTATATAAAATTCTGTCCTTGCAAGGACAAACAGATTGAGGACTTATCTGTTCAGATAGCCAAGCATCCTTGAGGGCTTTCAAGGGCCCAAGAATAAACTCCTTTCTTGTATGGGAATCTCGCGAAGAACTAGACACCCTGATGCATAACGAGGTAAAACTCGTATGAGTGCCTGGACATCAAGGGATCGCTGGCAATGAGAAAGCTGACGAACTTTATAGACGAGGATCAGCAATAATATACTTCTGTCCAGAACCGGCACTGGGCGTGCCCAAAAATACAATCAGAGACCCATTTAGGAGCTGGTACGAAGATAACACAAAGTATACTGGAAAAAAATCCCACCCAAAGGCATGGTAAGACATTTATACTTCAGACATGCGTACAAAGTATTGAAGAACTGTGAAAAATAAACAGTAATCAGCTCAAAATTACTACAAATTTCCTAACTGGACATTTTCTAGTAAAAGAACACCCACATACGGTAGCACTCTACAATAGAGATCTCAGTTGCAGACTATGCAATAGAGAGACCGAGACAATCAGACATACGAGTAGTAGTTATATTGTGCAACTGCGAGGTACTGTAAGTGCGAAGCATAATAGGCCAAAATGCTGCAGTGCGACCGGGGTGCATTAACAGATGGCTCTCAGAAGTGGAAAATAAGCGTCTCCCCCTTAGGTCTACGTTTCCTGTTCGTCTCAGGACTCTGGAAATCAGCAAATATTTCGTATTGGATTACAGGCGCCTTGATGCTAAACATGAACAAATCACTTATCCTATATTTTCTCATTTTGGCATCAATTTGTGCCACCCCTAAACGTCCCCTAATCTATGCCGAATGCCTATTCATATATCTATATTGCACAAATCCATCTAAGCATTTTCATTTCAAATCAATTTTAGTGAGAAAATCCTTTATAAAAAGTATATATTTGTGAAAAATCCTTAAAGAACCTAAAAGTAGAGCATCATCAGTTCTGTTACCTAAAATAAGTATAACCATTTTGATGAAGACAAATGATAAAAAATTGTAATGTTTTAAATGTTAACAAAATATGTTACAATGACATTATTGTTGAAAAATCCAATATATGGATAAAATCCCTAATAATATTGTCTTTTGGCATTTTATGACATCCACAAGGTACTCCTAGTTCAAGATTCACCATTTCCCTACAAATTACTCTCATATTCTCATATGTTTGCTTGTCGGACCTCTGTAGCTATCAGCTTCTCAAATCCATCATTAGTCTTAATCATCCTGATGTTGTGATATCAAATAGAATTTATTCCATAACTAAATTTATTTTTCATCATTCATCAACTCTGCTTTTATTCCATTTATAAATAATTTACCTTGGTCAACATTTCAATTTTTTATCACTTGTCTTCAGTAAACATTAATGGTTATACGTATTTTACGTAACAGCACTGATTGCGCTCTACTCAGAGAGAAAACGCTCTGTGATAGATGTGACCGTTTAAGGGTTTTTTAAATCAATACTTTTTTTTTATTTATTTGTGATTAAAATTAATGGTATACAGCCAGCTACAGGAAATTTTTTCTTGTGGAATTCATTCTCATTTCCGTCACGTGCATGCATTGTTCCTCTTACTGAACTGCCCAACATTCAGTTCCGTACATCATAGCTGATCTTATGATTGTTTCATAGAATTTTCCCTTCAGCTTCATTGATTTTTTTTTGTCGCTCAACACAACACATCAATCGCTTTCTTCCACTTCATGCATTAAACCTGTATGAATCAGTTTATTTCCCCATTACTCTGTAATACCGACCCTACATACTTCCAACTGGTACCCCGTCAAAATAGCCCCGTCGAAACAGCTCCGACAAAATGGCCCCAACCTAATATCCCGCACACAAAATAGCTCCGACAAAATAGCCTGCAGACAAAAGAGCCGCGGAATAATAGCCCGTCGACAAAATAGCCCCGACAAAATAGCCCCGGCAAAAAGCTCCTTCAGAATTCATCATGAAATAATCCCTTAAAAATACATTTTTTCGGAAAGGTAATTATCCTCTACTCAGATGTTTATCTTAAGAGGATCGGTACGTATTTTTGGCTGCAATGCTATTCAAATGAGGATTCATTTTTTTCGGATCCTGAGAAAACTAATAAGTATTTTTGAAAAATTTAAACGCAGAATGAAAGATCACGTTATTAGCGAGGGCCGAAAGTCCCGGAGAACTTCTATAATGTTTATTTTAATAAGTTACAGGGGTGAAAAACTAAGAGAAAATTTAGTGTGATTTTTAATTTCAAATATATCATTCAAAATAAACTTTTTATTTATTCTAGGGGACTTTCGGCCCTCGGTAATAATTTAGTCTTTCATTCTGCGTTTAAATTTTTCAAAAATATTTATTGGTTTTTTCAGGATTCGAAAAGAATAAACACAATGTCGTGGTGATATTTTCCAAATCTATCTTTTTCTTACAACGCACTCAGCCCAATATAATATTGTCAGCATATATTGTCAGTCAGACACTGAAAATCAGTGACAATTTTAAATACTTGACATTGCATCGGGAATATGTTGAGTTATTGATTAAATATTATTGAAATATAGCGTATTTGATAAATAATTGATTTAAGTAAATAATTGATTTAAGACGTGAACTTAATAAAAAGTTATTTATTGTGTATTATTTGTAGAAGATCCAAGCAGAGAATACATCAGGATAATATATTCTGTGATCCAAATATTTTGTTGTTAAAGATGTTCAAACTTGTAAGCATTTCATAACAATATATTATTAAAAAATCACTTTAACACTTTTCTTCTTTTCTCGATTGAGTACTAGTCTTTGTTGTACAAATAAATTATTACAATCACTGAATACATAGTTAGTGAAAAAATTATCACATTTATTAACTGAATTAATAATTTCCAATTATAAAAATAACAGTTATCCAAGAACATTTAAAACCCATCTCTTTAAATTAATGATGACATTTTCAAGTAGAATGACATTCTAGTAATATTTACATATCCATACCAGTGTGAATTTTACTACACGTAATTTGCCATGTAAAGACAGAAAAAGTAGGGATACACGTAAAATATTTGCGAATTATGTACCCATAGCCTTAACCACATTAAATAAAAATTGTCTTTTCTCTGCCTCTTGGAAGTTTGAACATTTAATTTAAGCGAAAATCAATGTTTATTTGTGATACATAAACATTTTTTTCTGTTTTCGGGCAACAGTAAAATGCATTTTAAATTACATATATAGATTACATACATTCTTCTTTTCGTGTCAAATAATTTAAATTAAAAAAAAGTTTTTGGACACCTTGTATTAATAATTATGTAATTGTTTATACTACTAAATAGAGAATTAAATAACCTTTCAAATGAGCTAGCACACGACCCCTATTCTTATTTAAAAAAATCATCGATTACGTCATCACGCCCAGATGGGTGACGTCACTAGTATGACATATATAACAGAATATCGTAATTTAAAAATAAAAATCGGTCTATTTCAGTATTTTCCTTAACGTCGCGGGTTTACGAAATAACGAATTTATCCCTTCCATTTGCACCATACTGTACGTCTGAATTGCCGATATGAATGAGTCAGATTAAATTAAATTATTAGAAGATTTTTTTTACTGAGCAACAATATTTTTGTTTAATTTATTACTATTTTGTATTTTGACAACGACGTCCGAAGTGGAAGTCGTAACGTTAATAAAATAATTTTTTAAGTAAATTGTGGCTTATTTCCCAATAATTAGAATAGTAATTTAAAATAAATGGTACTCCCTTAAAAGGTAAAACTTTATATTGGAGGTGTTTTCTAAGAGGCTCTTTTAGCCGGGGCTGTTTTAGCCAGGGCTGTTTTGACCGGGGCTATTTTGTGTGCGATCTATTTTGTCGGGGCTATTTTGTTTGCGGGCTATTTTGAAGGGGCTGTTTTGACCGGGCTATTTTGACCGGTCACGCTTCCAACTATTACGTTTCACAATTATTACTTCGCCTTCCAAAATATGAATAAGTGAGAAAAACTCAGAAAATACAAAATAAGTGATTGATGTGATCGTTAATGCGTAATCTTTCATTTTTCCGGACAGTTCTTCCATTTTTCAGTCAATTTCATTTTGTATTTGCTACCTTTTTCTATAACAAACGTTTGTTATTTATAGAAAAAAACACCAAATACAAAATAAATGACTGATATGATCGTTCATGGGTATTCTTTCATTTTTCTTACTGTATACATCTCCGTTCTTTTTGCAAACATGTACTAATATACTGCTTCTTCATTCGTCTGGTAATTGTCCCAATTCCATAATAATTATATTAAATAAACCTGATAGCCAATTTGTTACTATGTCTCTCTAAAAGGCCGATTTATACATATCCGGGCCGTGTCCATTCCGTGTTAAGACAGGGCCCGGTCCAAAAAAACAGTATGTACTCTTATGAGTATATTTATACATTGTCGTTTTTCGGACGAGGCCCGTCCGTGCCCGGCCTGAAATTAATCCCAACTGATATTTTTGGTTGGGCACTGTAGATACCGGGAAATGACACGGACCGCACGGACTGGTATAAACACTATTTTATTGTTTTATGAACGCGACTGCAGGTAAATAGACAAGAAGGAGATGTTGTGCGGTTAGTATGTTATGGTTTTTTATATATGTATTATTTATATATTTACATATTTTATTTCTTATTTCTAATTACATAGTATTACATTTGGTTGTAGTGTAACATTCTTTACGGATGCGATTTACGTACTAGTTACGTTATTATGGACGATAAAAAATTAATCCATTTATTCCGAAAACCCGGACCAATTCGATTATTCTAATAAGTCGCCGTTATTTATTTTCAATTATTATTTACACAGAAATATGTAATAACGTTTTGCTTTAGTATATTCAGCCCGGTATGCACACTGACACAACACGGTTGTATGTAAATGTAGCATTAAAAATACCCGGACTCGGCACTGACACGGAACTGACACGGCACGGGTATGTGTAAAAATTGAGGTCACGGATATGTGCAAATATGTTTGTCTAAAAATTGAATTAAATTTTTGTACTTAATTGACAAAAAATTTTATAATAAATGTTCAAAGTGAGCTCTATCATGTATCGATACGACGAATCCAGTTGTTAGTAATGCTATAGTTAACTAAATTATGTCGGATAGTTTCTGCAGCAACAAAAATGCGCTTCTGTAATTCAGCTTCTATTTGGATTTTATGTCGGTTATCATATATTAACGATTTAAAATGTCCCCAAAAATAAAAATCCATTACATTGAATTCTGGACTCACGGTGGCCACAGAATGAGTCCATTCCTACCAATCCCACGACGAGGATAAGTGGTATCCAGAAGATTTTTCACAACTTTGGTAAAATGTGCTGGGGCTCCGTCGTGAGGAAACCACATTTGACGTCGTTTTTTCAAAGGCACACTGGTAAAACATTTTGCAAAAAATGTATGGGCCCCTCCATTTGGTGTTCTGGGTAATTCATAAAATATTTATGAATTACTTTATTCATCCTTTACCCTTTCTGTATACTTTACAAATTCCTTGTTGTTAAGAAATACATGTTCTTTTGAACTAAAACTAAATTACCCCAAATACCCAATGTCAATAACATCAAACAAACCAAATTCTTGGTTTGTTTGATATGAGGGGACGAGGACGGGGAGAAAAAATGTAAACACTAGCCATTTTGTTGATATTTACAGTTTTTACTTTACTATCAATCAGATACAAATAACCTACAAGCCTACTATTTTTAAATGTGTTAACCTTTAACTTTTGTGTTGCACGTTGTTGCCAGGCTTCAATTTACATATCAAAATGTGTTTTCGTTTTTTGGTTAAACGGCTGAATTTAGAAAAAAATCTTACAAGACTGCTCTACATTGTGCCTTCTATCTATACCTTTAACCCGGCACCTGTCACGTGGGGTGCTATCAGCACCCCATAACACATTTTTATCAAATATTTGGTATTTCAAGTTTGGTAACCGAGCTGTGCGTCATAGTAGCTTTCTATAATATTATATAGCATATATGTGTTAGTGTTGGAAGTGGTTATTTAGTGTCATTCTGAACTTATAGCTCTAAAGTCGAATTGGGGTGTCATCATCTGGCACTTTAAGTTTTAATTTTTTTTTGTATTTTTGATAAACAGGTCAAACTTACATTTTTTATTGAAATAACTGATTTATATTATTAATATAGACTATATGCTCACTAAATCTTAATTTTTTTAGATATTTTACTTGACTTCATTTATTATGACTTGGTACTTGCTAATTTGCTTATAACACCTTTTTTATTTTATTTTTCAACTTTTATAACATATTAGTGGCTAATAAGTAATTAAAACATGTTTTTTTATATTCTTGTGTTACTCAACACATTATTTTGATTTTAAACAAGTAGATCACAGAAAATGGTTAGGGGTGCTGTGAGCACCCCACGTGGCAGTTGGCGCCTTGCAAAGCCACGTGGCAGGTGCCGGGTTAAGGAACGCACTGTTTTCGGGGACACCCTGTATAACAGGTATAAAGCAAAAAAATGGTTAAAAAATATTTTAATAGTTAATGAGATATTGATTTTTTTTACTAAAAGTTACTATCTTTTCAATTATAAAAATGCGGTTGTTTCCGATAGAGTATCGATTATACACTCTTTTAAGGTCTCATTTTTTATGTATATTTTGGATAAATATCTTGAGAAATCAAAATTTCAATTAAACTCCCCTCCAAATGGCTTCAAAATGCCTTTCGAAAATTGTTGCAATTTTATATTACTTCTTGTCTATCAAAATATTGTCATAGTTATCTTAAGGGGGGAGGGAGGCGTAGAGTTTGAAATCATCATTTCAAGCATATATTTGTGAATTTTTGTCATATTAGAATCAAATCAGTACAATTGAAAGAATATTAAAAAAAAAATTCAACGAAAAATATTGAAAAATTAGCCAACGGTGGCAAATTCTTAATGAAATCTCAAAAATAATGGATTTTGCGAAGGACATCAGAACTACTACTCATCATTGGATTATTCGGGTAGGTGTGAGTGACGGAATTAATTAAAAATAATAAAAATAAGTGTAACGACGAACAGTAATATATTTATTTATTTTGGGTGAACAAGCGGTGTGTTTGCTTATATCTCGAACGAGGGTTGATTGTCAGCGAGCCGAGGATTTGTCTGCATCCTTTGTATGCTGTGAAGTAACTGCCCTCTCGGACCAACAACTTTATTTCTTTATGTCAACTGGTTTTGCGGTTTTGCTATAATGGCCAGATAGCCCATAAATTACTGACCATAAGGACCATAAGGAAACGAGAAGTTGGCGCAAATATTAAAATATTTGCACCGGAGTATGGTTAGACTGACCTCTAAAGGGGAATTATGAAATGAGTGAAAAGAATTTCGACAACGAATCAAGTAATCTGTTAACCGAGGTAGACAGTACCTCGGTATTAGAGTAAAAAATAACACGTTTCATATAAGTAATCTGCGACGCATTATTGGAATATTTTCCTGGCGGCGCCGTTTGGGACTGTGTACCTCGATTAACAGATTACTTGATTCGTTGTCGAAATTCTTTTCACTCATTGAGACATGCTTTCACTAAAGGCGCAATTCCATTGAGGCAACATGAGGCATGCGTCATTGTCGCATGATACACAAAGTCTTTCCGTTAAAGGGACAGAAAGCGACACGAATTAAGTCGCCTTTCCGCATGCCACATGTTGACTGTTGTTGCTGGGACGCAGGCATCACCGTTCGGCAAATTTCAACGTGTTGAACAGTGTCGCCGCTCTCCAGCAGTCAATGTATCGGTGCGGCTTTTATCGTGCGACGTGAAGTAGAATATTGAAAAAACAATGTTATTTATTGGAGACTCCCATAATTAACCTGAGTTATGGAATAAGAAAAAGACAGAAAATAAAGAAAAAGAAAAAGAATTATAAAGACAATAAGATAAAAATTGATAAGTTGAAGAAATTATCAGATAAATATGAATGTACTGTAAGTGATAAAAAAAGAAAATCAATAATTTACGTTGTGAATTTGACTGTGAAAGGAAAAAACTAAAATTAAAGAGCGGTTCATCTTCTAGTAAAAAAAGGAAATGGTTTGCATTCGAATCTTGTTCAGGCCAGCTGCCTCAACTTAAGGTGGTGTGTCTTTGAACCCTATCATGATTAAAATTTTAATGTATTTTTGTAAAACCCCATGTGCTGTTCTGATGTTTTTAACCTTTTTACAACTTTATTAAATTCAAAATTTAACCCCCGACCAAGCTTGCAAAAAAACAACATAAGGAATTTCTTCAAAATTTGTAACACAAAAAATGGGATCCCTTTCTTTATAGTGGTACTTAAACATTTAACCATAGCTCTGAGGATGGTTTTGTAAGGCGAAAGTGTTCAGCTAGGAATTAATAAATTTTACCCAGTTCAAAAATACTTTTTTTCCTAGCCATTCAAATATATAAGGGACTCACACGCGGTGGTATGATTGACAAAAGTTGATATCATCTTTTTTATTTTTGGTCACACTTTCTCAAGTACTCAAAATCGTCTTAACTCATTCGTGTGAAATATCGAAATAAAGCTTCACCGTCTGCAATCAATTTTATATAGAAATTATTTTGCGTCTCTTGACTACCAACATATTATAGCTCTCTTTTCCACCACCGTGGTTTACTTCTTTTCTTTTTACCATTCAAATCAATTACTAAATATGATGCTGCCGAGACTGCTTGCAAAGATATACTAAAGTCGCCTGAATGGAATCATGTCTAGACACCTGATACAAGCTCAAGCGACTAGACGCATGTGATCTAGGGAGACAAATGACCCATACGACTTTTAAAATTTGTGTCTCAAAGTTGCAAACCTTGAATCAGGCGACAAGTGGATACGTGTATCTTGCCTCATGTCGTTCAGTGTTCAGTGTTGCCTCAATCGAATTGCACCTTTAAATTCGAGTAATAGAAGAACTAAGCTTCTAAAAGGTATATGCAAAAAGAGGATTACAGGTAGAAAAAAATACAGAATATGACAGAGAAGCATGATCTAGGGCGACAACTACGAAATTACGAGATGATCTAAGCAGAATAATGTGACACTGAATAGTAATTAAAAAAATAGACAAACTTGCAAATGTTTAGAGGAAGCTTCTTTTCGTCAGAAAACATAAGAGACTAAATGATGAACGTCTTTTATATCTTTTAAATTTTGCCGATGCCGGTGTTTGTCTATTAGGTGATAAATTTGTTAATAAACTATTTGCTTATCGTTAATCTTCTATCGATTAATCGACTAGTCTTCTCTAGACTCTATAACGTCCATCAACAATCTGGACTCGTTAGTAAATATCACGTTACTCCATTGTGCCATGGTCTAATTCACGTGTTATTCTGCAAACTCTACGATGTGTAGGGGTCAAAGGAGGTACTCTAGATGGCCTTCTTGTATTCAACTAATAGTCGTAAAACCGATTACCGGTATAATTTGAGTATTAACTCTTGTACCTTTAGCTTCTGCGGTTACAAAAACTCATTTTGTAGAGTTCGAGCGTTACTTCGACGATCTCTGAACGGCCCATGAAAGTCGATCCTCTCTAGCTGTAGTCGCCCTTGCACAATGCTCATAAGGTTGTCTTCTAATAACTTCATAAATTTTTTGTCTGCTCCCGGCTCTAGTTATCGCAGCACCACTAACATTTAACATTTATGTTGTAAGGCATCTTGATTGAATACCCTTCTTGAATTAAAGTTATTGAGCTAGGCAATTTAAATATCTGTGAGATACATTATGCGCTTTCGCGACCTTCCAAGCGCATCAAAATCCACAATTAATTCTCAACAACTTTAATGTAAATTCAATAACGGAATAGTTGTGATTCCAAAAGGTTATCAAGTTTTTCTTTTTTATTGAATACAAGAAAAACGAAGATAATTAAGAAACTTGTTTTTTTTTTCTCTCATTTGTAACAATGAGATAATATGGAGCAAACATATAATGCCGAAGAATCACTCCAAAATATATGCGAAACCTTTAACAGCATCAGAGAAGAACATCTAATAGAAAAGAAAGAGATGAGAAAAAGTTGGATGAACGACAATATACTACAACTAATGGAAGAAAGAAGAAAATCAAAAAACAACAAAATAATATACAACACGATTTAGAGACAAATATGAACTGAAATAAGAAAGGCCAAAGAAAATTGGTTAAAATCACAGTGTGAAGAGATAGAGTCGTTAGAGCAAAAACATGATACGTTTAACATGCATAAAAAGGTGAAACAAGCAGCTGGTCTTCAGAAGTCCAACACAGCTAGCAAATTGCGAGACCAACAAGGGAATATCATTACAGACAGAAATCAAGAAATCTGCATATGGACAAAATACATACAGGAACTCTTTGATGATACTAGATCCGAACAACCTCCATCCTACATATGTGATGACCATTTACCAATCACATCAGATGAAGTGGGAAGACCAATCCTGGAGCTCAAACAAAAGCAACCTGGACAACAAAAAATCAGCCGAACGCAGTTTGGTTTTCGAAATGCAGTGGGTACAAGAAAGGCTCTATTTAGTATACAAGTGCTATTTCAACGATGTAGAGACGTAAATTGCGATATTTATGCATGTTTCATTGATTACCATAAAGCGTTAGACACAGTAAAGCACGACAAGCTGATGGAGATATTAACCAAAATTGGAATTAACACCTGTGATTTAAGGGTTATCAGCAATCTGTACTGGAATCAAACATCCTCTATCCAGACAGAGGCAGGAGAAGCCGAAGATATCAAAATCAAACGTGGGGTCCGTCAGGGATGTATCCTATCCCCACTGCTGTTTAACATCTACTCTGAGGAAATCTTTCAAGAAGCAGTGGATGATGTTGAAGCCGGAATTCGAATTAACGGAGAATGTATCAATAACATAAGATACGCGGACGACACTGTGGTATTCGCTGACAGTTCTGAAGCCCTACAGGAGTTAATGAACAGAATCGCAGAAGTCAGTCAGAGATACGGACTTTTACTAATAAACACTAAGAAAACAAAATGTATGATTATCTCTAAGAACAAACAGCAATTTGGACGAATCAGTGTGAATGGTCAACAAATAGAAAGAGTAAAAACATATACCTACCTTGGTACGAACGTCAATGAAAATTGGTACCATTCTATAGAAATCAAATGTAGAATAGAGAAAGCAAGATCTGCATTTCAAAAATTGGCAAAGTTGTTCAAATGTCATGATTTGTCGATACCCACAAAAGTCAGATTACTACGATGTTATATCTTTCCTATACTGTTGTACGGAGTTCAGTCGTGGACTCTCACAGACGCCACCTGCAAGAAAATTGAGGCTTTTGAGATGTGGCTTTATCGTCGAATCCTGAAGATATCTTATACCGACCACATTACTAATGAGGGTGTTTTGCTGAGAATGCAAAAAGAAAAAGAGCTGTTAATCAAAATAAAAACAGTCAAAATCACAAAAAACAGTCAAAAACAGTGAAAGATATGGACTGCTGCAACTGGTCTTACAGGAAAAAGTAGAGGGAAAGCGAGGACCAGGAAGGCGAAGGATTTCGTGGCTGAAAAATCTACGTACGTGGTTCAACACAACCACTACAAATATTTTCAGAGCAGCAGTGTGCAAAGTGCGGATTGCCATGATGGTCGCTAACATCCGAAACGGATATGCACTAAAAGAAGAAGAAGATTTGTAACAACTATATGTGTCTATTGGGTAAACGTACTTATATTATGTAAATTGCTACCCAATGCAATAAACAATTTACATTAAACTAAGTTAGTGGCACCTTTTTCGTTTTTATCAATGTATTAGAAAATTAATGTAAAATATGGATTTATTCCGTCCCTGGTTTAAAATTTCCTATCAAAGGCCAAAGATGAAACAGGTGTACGAAGATACGATCTGCATACACAATGGAGGTTAATAGATAGCTAAATTGGAATACAGATGACCTATATTGAACAGATTTCGTGTTTGATTGTTTTAGAGCCCGAAGCTTCTGCAGGCTATTTGGATTTTTACGCTGTTAGCTACGTTCGTTTATTAATATTGGACAAGCAGTTTAGAGATAAATACTGAATATTGTTCGGATGTGAGGATAATTACGTAAAATAGATTTTTATGGCCTTAAGGAAAATAAGCGTTTACCTATTGTTTTTGTGTACCGTTAGAATTTAGACTACAATAGTTGTATGGAATTCATATAAGTGTAAAAATATTGATTCAAAATGAGATTAACGCTAATTTAAAAAGTGGTTAAGTACATAAAAATAAAAAAATATTGATTTGGATTTTTAAATTTCAGTAGATTAACATAGTTAATATGAGAGGAATGAGAACTCCCAGATCTAAACAATAAATTTGAAAATTCTCGGGGAATCACTTTCTGGTACCATCCTTAATCTCGGCGTTTTACAATAATTTATAAGGCCAGGAGTAGACGAATAAAGGAGAGAAAAGGGATTCTAGAATGAAACATAGGATATTTTTAATCATTAATATGAATTGTATTTATTATGATTACCTCCATCAGAAAACAACCCAGATTGTATGACTTAGTAGCAACCAATATGGTCAGGGCCGTAGGAATTAATTTTATTTTTCGCTCAGTGTTGCAGAATGGATGTTTAAATAAACCAATATGGATAAGAAGACAAAAAAGTATAGATCCTGTAGGTCAATAACAGTCTTAAAAATCAAACGTCATCAGACATCTTCTGACGTGTCAAGTCTAAGCCTTGCTTACCTTAGGTGATACCTATCTACATTAGAAAAATTATTATTTATAATATATTTTTGGTTTATACTTCAGTCTGATGCTATTCTGAACCATATGTAGAAAGAACGCATATGAAATGCCTCCCGAACAAGGGTTTCTTACCTGTCGCTAAAATGGTCACATAGAATTGCCTCCCAATCTCTAAATAAATTACATGCTTTTAATTTTTATGTGAAGGTGAGACGTTGCCACATCTTCGTCCCTTTTTAAATTTTTGTGTAATGTAAAAAACCGAATGTAAAACCATCAATTGATAGTAAACGTTTGCCCTTTTGACTGACACTTATCGTTGATTCCATTACTTCCGATGTTATGACTTAAACACAATTTGATCTTGAAATCGACGAACTGACCAGCTTGAAATAGACAAACTGACTGATGCAAGAACTAATAAACTTTCAAGTATTTAGACATAAGTTAGCCCATTAACACAATATACAAAAGAAAATATAAACAAACAAAAAGACTAAGGTAAAAGTACCTATTCATGGTATCATTAAGAAGAGATTAGAATCGGAATTGGAATTACCCAGAAAATACCCAGAGAATATAAACAAACAAAAAGATTAAGGTAAAAGTACCGATTCATGATTTTATGGAATAAAATTATGACAGTCTCCACAGAGTAGAGACCATGGACATACGAGAAAAGAGACGGAGACCACTTACAAACGAAAGAGAGGGAGACCACAGATGAGATGGGTAGATGGCCTAAAATACCAAACCGGCTCAAAATGGATGCACATGGCTCAGGATAGAGAAAGATGGAGAAGCTAAGGGGATGCCTATGTCCAATATTGGATATCGCAAGGCTGATAGATAGACCGATCCATGGAACCATTAAGAAGAGATTAGAATCCATTTGGAATTACCCAGAAAAGCTGCCTATTGGCTTATCGGGTAACAACTTCCCTTTCTAAAAAGATATATGTCGTACTGTGAAATATTTATGTTAACATATTTTATGTACACTGCATTAAGAATTAGAAAAATCAAAATAGATTTTTTTCAAGTAAAAAATATTTTTTTTACAAAAATATACTCAGAAGAATAACAAGAAAAAAACACAAAAAAAGCAATTTTGTTTTTTGTCCCATAACTTTTTTCCACGGGGATATAGGTGTAGGCATTGCTTCAGCAAAAAATAAATACCGTCCTTCCTAGTTAAAATGACGTTTGGCAGAGACCTCTAGGATTTATAGTTTTTTCGCCGCTTACAGCATTTTTGGGCCATTTTCCCCACTATTTCGCAAACATTGTTCAGTAACTTTTTTCTACGCATTTCTAGGTATATGCAATGGCACACTTAGTAAAAAGAGAAGTCAATTACCTTTAAAATGGTCTATTGTATAAGGTTGTACGACTATTTTTAAGCAAGTTATGCTTTTTCAAGGTTTTATACTTTTATGATTTTTGATATTTTTTATGACTATTTTTAGAATTTTTCATTATGGCTTTTTTATTGTACATTCACGTATACACATTGTGAAATAAAAAAAAGCATATTTTCTCTACTTTAAAATGGTGTATTGCAAAAAATTCTAGGACTATTTTTCAAGATATCCGTAGGATATCCAAGGGTATCCGTAATTTGAGAAAATTTTTAAAATTTTCGGTATAATTTTAGTCAATAATAATATAGATAATAATTATTCGACAATAATTTTAGAGATCGAGTGCAATTTGTTGCGATTATTTCATGAATAAATCTTTTCAAAACCACAATTTTATTGTAATTTATTTATGTAAGTACAAATTAGTACAATTAAACACACAGTTGTTATAAATATTTGACGGTTGAAAGTCATCAGTTTGATAATTTTTAAAACATTAATTGTCATTAATGTCACTTAATGTATTTTTTCGTAGCAACGAAGGGCATCTAACATAATATCCTTGACGGCGGGATATTATCAAAAATTATCAGTTTAATTTTTATTTCCGTAGCTTTCCTTTAAATCGTAGCACTCCGCGGTTTTTTCATACTGAGAGGCCCATTGACTATATGAAACACTAAAACCCCGTTAACGTTGTAGTTCCTTTCTAAAATACATAATCAATAGCCTATATGGAAATTAGGTCTCAGTGGATTTAGTTCAATAAATACATAATACAACATGTATACAATGCATGTGAAAGGTACGGACTGCAAATGAATCTCAAGAAAACGAAATCAATGATATTCTCAAAACAACCACAAAATGTAGATAAACTGATCATCAATAATACAACGATCGAAAGAGTAACAACATATAAATATTTAGGAACGTGGCTAACCGAAGATGGAGATCAAACAAAAGAAATCAGATCTAGAATAGAAATGGTAAGAAACACGTTCATAAAATTGAAGAACTTACTTTGCAACCGTAACCTTAATCTAGAGATCCGCACAAGAATGCTACGTTGTTACGTTTTTTCTACTTTACTATATGGCATGGAAGCGTGGACAATAAAACAGTCTGAAATCAAAATATTAAACTCCTTTGAAATGTGGTGCTACAGGAGAATCCACAAAATATCGTGGACTGAAAAAGTAACTAATATAGAGATGTTACAAAGAATGAAGAAAGAATGTGAGGTCATAAAAACTGTTAAAATTAGAAAGATTCAATATCTGGGTCATATAGTGAGGGGCGAGAAATACGTATTACTTAGGTTAATTATGCAAGGGAAGATACAAGGGAAGAGAAACCCAGGACGACGCAAAATATCCTGGCTAAGAAATTTGAGAGAGTGATTGGTTGCAGCTCATTAGAATTATTCAGAAGTGCGGACAATAAAATTAAAATAGCGATGATGATTTCCAACCTCCGATAGGGGAAGGAACCTGAAGAAGAAGAAGAAGGATTTAGTTCATTATTTGGGAAATATCCTTTGAAGCATTCTGCTAAAAAGTTCTCATGGACGCATCTCGATCGTATGGAGCATTTTCAAGATATAGAGGCACAAACTCGGAAAATTATAAGATTTACCGGGTATTCCAATTCACTGAGATACTGGTTATCTGGTAACATGTAGAACTTTGGATTAAATAAAAGTACTAGTAGTCTAGGATTTTTTCCTGGCTATCCAATGGCGACCTTTACTTTGACCTTGACCTTCAACGGATGTCATCTTCTAGAGTTTCAGGGGTTTTCAGCATCAGCTTGATATAAACAGATTATTCATGGGTTTTGGGATCGCTAAACAGAAATATGCCATCAGAATTAACCTCCGGAAGACGTGATGGCCAGAGCCACTGTAAGGGACGTCATCTTCTAGAGTTTCGATGGTTATCGGCATTTAATTGATGCAAATGGATTACTGGACGATTTTTTAAAGTTGCTAAACACGAATCGGCCAAGAAAGATGCATAGTTGAAATGGCTGAATGGGGGGACAAAGTGAAGATACTAAAAGAGAAAGCAAAGTTAAGGGGGAATGACATATTCATAGAGGCAGACCTTACAAAAAATGAACAAAAAATCCAGAAACATATGAGAGATGTTGCTAGAGAAGAGAAGAAAAAACGAAATGTGACGAAAGTGGGTTATCAGAAGATGGATGTGAATGGGAGACAACTAAAATGGGATCACATGCAACAGAAGCTAGTAGAAATGAAGGAGAAAGATAGCAATGCAAAAAACTAACAGCAGGACACGAAACTGGAACCAAGATGACGACTAAGCAAAGCAAACGGACAAATGAGAAGGAAAATGAACAGAAAGTTAACATGCATAAAATAGACTTGAACGAAATGCAACGAAAAGAAAACAATGATAAAGAAAATCAAGAAACAGAAGTGGAAGAAGCAGAAGAAGAAGACGACGAAACGGACTCTCGGGTGCAGAGAGCTGATAAATCACTCACCTTAAATCATAAAATCAAAGAAATTGAAACGAAGCAAACCAAGACCACAAAAATTTTCCATCCCAAAAACCGCTGTAGAATTGGAGCCTGGAATGTCATGACAATGCTCGAAGCGTCCAGACTGGCTCAAGTAGAAAAAGAAATGACAGAGTTAAATTTACATATATTGGGCTTATCTGAAATACAATGGCCTGGACAAGGAGAGAAGACAACATCAAATAGCAGTGTACTACTATTCTCAGAAAATGACGTAACCAATGATAGAAGAAATGGAGTCGGAATACTTGTAAGCAAGGAGGTCAAAAGAGACCTAATTAACTGGTATCCAGTGTCAGATAGAATAATAGTGGCCCAGTTCAACTCGATTATAAGGAAGGTAACCATCGTGCAATGCTATGCACCTAGAGAAGTAAGTGAAGAAGAGGATAAAGAAAAGTTTTATCAAGAATTAAATGAAGTTATGAGGAAGATAAACAAAGGAGATATTATCATAGTTATAAGGGATCTAAATGCGAAAGTAGGTCAGGATAATAATGGGACAGAAGTAAGTATGGGAGTACACGGGCTGGGGGAAAGAAATAAAAATGGAGAAAAACTCATAGAATTTAGTTTAGAAAACAATATGGTAATTGGAGGAACGATATTTCCACATAAAAAGTGTCACAAGATAACCTGGGTATCACCTGATAAGAAAACAGAAAATCAAATAGACCACCTTCTGATTAGTAACAAATGGAGAAGCAGTCTACTGGATGTAAGGGATAAGCGATCAGCAGATGTAGGGAGTGACCACCACCTACTATTGGGGGAATAAAAGTAAAAGTAAGGGCGAAAAACAGCAATAAACAACTCAACAGACGCAAGAAATACAACATACAACACTTGCATGATAGCGAAACTCATAATGAATGGAGTAATAGAATAAAACTGAATGCCGAAACTATAAACCATATGCAGATAAGTGTAGAAGAGAAATGGAAATCGATTAAACTTGCCGTACATCAAAATGCTCAGGAAATCTTAGGATATCAAGAAGAAGAACGGAAAGAGTGGATAAGTGAAAATACCTGGCAACTTATTAGAAAAAGAAAGGACCTCAAAGCCACATTAAATAGAGCACAAAGAAGTGACGACAAAATTAAAATAGCCCAAGAATATGAAGCTGCAAATAAACAGGTAAAAAAGGGTGCTAGAGGAGACAAGAGAAAATGGGCTGAGGGAATGGCTCGAGCAGCAGAAGAAGCAGCAGCAACAAATAACCAAAGATAATTATATAAAAACACCAAGCGTTTGGCAAATAGGAACACAAACAATAACAAACCACTAAAAGACAAAAGAGGACAAGTTCTCACAACGACAGAAGAACAGACCCATAGATGGCAAGAGTATTACCAAGAACTCATAGCACAGCAAGAAAACGAATCGTTTGCGCAAGAAGACCATGCAGCAGTACCAATTGAAAACTGTTTAAAAATAAATGCAGAGAGCCCAACGAAGAAAGAATTAGGTGAAGCAATCCGTCACCTGAGGAATAACAAAGCAGCAGGAATTGACGGTATCCCATCCGAATTGTGGAAAGCTGACATTGAGGGAACAGTGGAGTTACTGGCACCATTGCTGATAGAGATATGGAACGAAGAACACGTACCTACAAAGTGGAATAATGGAATCATAATAAATCTCCCAAAAAAAGGTGACGCGCAGCTATGCGAAAACTGGAGAGGAGTAACACTATTGTGTTCTTTAAATAAAATACTAGCCTATATTGTACATCAAAGAATTAACGTCGAAATCGATAAAAATCTTCGCAATGAACAAGCGGGTTTTAGAAGGGGAAGATCCTGTACTGACCATATTGTTATATCACGTATCATAATAGAGGAAATTAAAAAAAAAATAATGCAGCACTGATAATGACGTTTGTAGATTTTTCCAAAGCGTTTGATAGTATAAAACACAAAGCTCTTTGGATCATTTTAAGTCACGCGAAAATTCCACCTAAGATCATTAGAATAATACAAATGATGTATAACCGAACAACATTCCAGGTATTATATAAGGGTCAAATGACGGACAAAATAGAACTAGATAAGGGGGTAAAGCAAGGCTGTATACTCTCACCTCTACTCTTCAAGATATGTCTCAACTACATTTTAAAAAAACCATAGACAGAAAAAACGGAATCCCTTGGAACTACTTAGATGGTAAGAAACTGGCTGATATGGAATATGCAGATGATATATGCCTGGTATCCCATACAATAGATGATATGCAGAACATGCTAAGTAAACTGGAGAAAGAGGCGGCAGAAATTGGTCTCCGAATAAATGTTAATAAGACAGTTGAGATGAGAATAGGTCAACTCCGACAGGAAAAATTATATATCAGTAAAGAAGAAGTAAGACAGGTACAAGAATTTTGCTACCTAGGAAGTATACTTGGCGGACATGGTGGAATCGAGGCGGACATTAAACATCGACTTAGAAAAGCACAAGAAGTATTTGGAACACCCTCAAACATATGGAGGTCAACACAAATGAGTCAAAATACCAAAATAAGACTGTTTAATAGTAATGTTAAAACAGTATTACTGTATGGATGCGAGACCTGGGCAATAACAGACGGAACTGTCAAAAAACTCCAAGTATTTGTAAACAGGTGCCTCCGAAAAATTTTGAAAATATATTGGCCCAACATCATAACAAATCAAGAACTCTGGAAAAAAACCAAACAAGAGCCAATTTAAATTGCAATTAAAAGGAAAAGATGGAATTGGCTGGGACACACCCTGAGGAAGGACAACTCAGATATAACAAAGAAAGCTCTAAAATGGACAGTAGCATGACGAAGAAAGCAAGGACGACCCGCAACGACCTGGAGAAGAAAAATTGAAGCTGACTACAAAGGTATGAGAAAGAGCTGGGGAGAGGTAGCAGCTATGGTCAGAGACAGAGTCCAATGGAGAAGCTTCGTGGATGCCCTATGCTCCTTTACGGAGTAACAGGAAATAAGAGAGAGACTTTGCAACCGTAACCTTAATCTAGAGATCCGCACAAGAATGCTACGTTGTTACGTTTTTTCTACTTTACTATACGGCATGGAAGCGTGGGCAATGAAACTGTCTGAAATCAAAATATTAAACTCCTTTGAAATGTGGTGTTACAGGAGAATCCACAGAATATCGTGGACTGAAAAAGTAACTAATATAGAGGTGTTACAAAGAATGAAGAAAGAATGTGAAGTCATAAAAACTGTTAAAATTAGAAAGATTCAGTATCTTGGTCATATAATGAGGGGCGAGAAGTACGTATTATTTAGGTTAATTATGCAAGGGAAGATACAAGGGAAGAGAAACCCAGGACGACGCAAAATATCCTGGCTAAAAATTTGAGAGAGTGGTTTGGTTGCAGCTCATTAGAATTATTCAGAAGTGCAGCCAATAAAATTAAAATAGCGATGATGATTTCCAACCTCCGATAGGGGAAGGAACCTGAAGAAGAAGAAGAAGGATTTAGTTCATAATTTGGGAAATATTCTTTGAAGCATTCTGCTAAAAAGTTCTCATGGACACATCTCGATCGTATGGAGCATTTTCAAGATATAGAGGCACAAACTCGGAAAATTATAAGATTTACCGGGTATTCCAATTCCCTGAGATACTGGTTATCTGGTAACATGTAGAACTTTGGATTAAATAAAAGTACTAGTAGTCTAGGATTTTTTCCTGGCTATCCAATGGCGACCTTTACTTTGACCTTGACCTTCAACGGATGTCATCTTCTAGAGTTTCAGAGGTTGTCAGCATTAGATTGATATAAACAGATTATTCATGGGTTTTGGGATCGCTAAACAGAAATATGCCATCAGAATTAACCTCCGGACGACGTGATGGCCAGAGCCACTGTAAGGGACGTCATCTTCTAGAGTTTCGATAGTTATTGGCATTTAATTGATGCAAATGGATTACTGGAGGATTTTTTGAGGTTGCTAAACACGAATATGCCACCAGAACCGACTCTCGGAGCACCTGGTTTCCAAGGTAAATGAAAGGGGCTCCTGGAGTTTGGAGGGTCTTTGGTACTACATTGATGCAAACGGATTACTCATAGGTTTTAGGAGTTGCTGAACACGAATACCCCATCAGAACAAACATCGGAGTACCTGGTGCCTAATACACGTCATGCTTTGGAGATTCGAGAGCTTTCGGTACTAAATTAATATAAACTAATTACTCACAGGTTTTTGGGGCTGCTGAGCGTGAATACTACATCAGATCCGACCCACGGAGCACCTGGTGGCTAAGACAGGTCTTCTCCTTGAGTTTAGACAGGTATCGGCATTAAATTTATGCAGACGGGTATTACTCATGGGTTTTTGGGGCTGCTGAACACAAATACATATGCCATCAGAAGAGACACCGGGGTACCTGGTGCCTATGACACGTCATCTTCTGGGATTTCGAAAGTTTTTGGTACTAAATTGATGCATGCGGATTACTCTTGTGTTGTTGGGGTTGCTGAACACGAATATGACTTAGATAAAATACTCTGGAGCATCTAGTGACCACGATGAATAACATTATCAAAATAGAATATAATAAATCGATCTTAAAATAAATGAAGGAAAAACATTGTCAGATATAAATTGAGTTTATGTTTTATAAATAATTAAAACAATTGAGTAACACAACATATTTATTTAAATAAAAATTTACAAATAGCAAAAAAAATTTTTCACCAATTTGTACGCTTTCTTTGAACAGCAACTTAGAAAACCTCCGAGTACTCGGTGTGTACCATTTGTATTATCTATTTGCATAAATTTATTACCGAAAACTCTTGAAACTCCAGAAGATTACGGGCCTTAGGCGATAGGTCCTCCGGTATCTGTTGCAACAACTCCAGCAACAATCTCCAGCAACTCCAAAAAAGTCATGAGTAATCCACTCGTATCAATTTAATGCTGAAAACACACTCGAAACTTGAGAAGATGAATAACCTTAGGCACTAGGTGCTCTATGGGTCGGATCTGATAGCGTATTAGTGTTCAGCCACCCCAAAAAGTTATGGGCAATACGTTTTTATCAATTTAATGCCGAAAACTCTTTAAACTCCAGAAGATGATGTTCCGTAGGCATAATGTGATTCTTGGGTCGGATCTGATAGTGTATGCATGTTCAGCAACCCCAAAAACCTAAGAGTAATCCATTTGATTCCTCCATTTTATTCCTCCGAAACTCCAGAAGATAACCTGTGTTAGGTACCAGGTGCTCCTGTGTCTGTGCTGATCACGTATTCGTGTTCAGCAACCCCAAAAACCTATAACTAATCCGTTTGCATTAATGTAGTACCGAAGACCCTCGAAACTCCCGGAGCCCCTTTCATTGCCCATGGAAACCAGGTGCTCCGGGAGTCGATACTGGTGACATATTCGTATTTAGCGACCTTAAGAAACCATCCAGTAATTCATTTGCATCAATTAAATGCCGAAAACCATCAAAACTGTAGAAGATGACGTCCCTTGCAGTGGCCCTGGCCACTACGTGCTCCGGAGGCCAATTCTGATGGCATATTCGTGTTTAGCGATCCTAAAAACCCATGAGTAACCTGTTTATATCAATTTAATGCCGAAAATCCCCGAAACTCTAGAAGATAGCGTCCGTAAAAGGTCAAGGTCAAAGTAAAGTTCGCCATTTGATAGCCAGGAAAAAATCCTAGACTACTAGTGCCTTCCTTGGTTCCAAACTTCTACATGTTCCCAGATAACGAGTAAGTCAGGGAATTGGAATACCCAGTAAATCTTATAATTTTCCGAGTTTGTGCCTAAAAAATAATGGAATTCGTTAAGAAAATGGAAACTAATTGTTGCTTATGATATAAAGATATATTTGTAAAATTTGTATCCCATAAAAATATAGGTTTGAGGGAAATTAAACTTTTTAAACTTCACATTTTGATGATAATGTTTTTATTTATTTTACAACATTAAATTAAGTATATAATTTTTAAAGTATATGTATAAATTAAGTATAAAGTATATATATAATTTAACGTCAACTTCTAAATTCGTCTATTTCTTCCCCATCAACTTCCTTCTCTTCTTGGTCGACAGGAGTACAATTGTGGCAGCTATCACCAGAGCAAGAACTGCAAGATTGATTGCAATATAATCCAAGTTTACGACACCCGCAAGTCGAGCCACATCCTTTTTTGCAATTGCAAAATATCGTTTTAAGTAGTTCTTCTGGTGCAGGAATATCCGTCATTTTGTTTGGTACTAAGGTGCCATTCACTTTTGTCCATCCCTAATCAGCAAAATTGACAGTTTTGTTGGCCACTATGTAAATACAAAGGAGACACTGCATGTATAAAAGAATAAATACTCCAAAAATATTAAAATTTAGACGCTCCGTAATGTTCAAACATTATCTCTAGAAAAATGTATTTGGTTTTTTAACAATAACTCGGCTTTTATTTAAGCTCTTTGCATTCACTCTCATATCATTTTGTAGGGAATTTCATAAGCTATAAAATCATGAGAGTTGCAATCTTTCCAGACCCTTTTGTTTAGAGAATTTTAATGTTAAAGGGCTAAAAAGATGCTCGCTTTGCATTGGAATCAATAAATTAAACGCTTATCTCGCTTAATTTTTAAGCTACGTTAGTTATAAAAGAAAGCAAAATTTTTAGTAAAAAGAAGCTAAATTTTTGGCCGCAACACTTTTTTCATAAACTCAATTAGTTATTTCAATTAGTTCAATTCAGTTATTTCAAAATATAATTGTTCTAAATAATTTAAACTTTTTGAAAATGTTGCTGAAACATAAATAAAGTTAATTTTATATGGACTACATTATTAATATTAATTTTGCCGCACATGAACATTTTACCGTCATTTTTTCTTTTATAAATTCGAGGTACTTGACTAATTTTCGTCATAACTTGCTTAATTTTCATGCTACTGACTTTTGTTTTGTTTTTTATGCTACTTGTTTATAAACATTTTCTATGAAATAGCTATTTGTATAACAAGGGAGGAAAGTGTAACTTTTCCTCCCGAGAATGAAGTTTACTGCCCGACGCGTAGCGGAGGGCAGTAATCATTCAAGGGAGGAAAAGGCACTTTACTCCCATGTTATACATATGGTTTTTCCACCTTCCTCAAATAACAAGTCATTTTGTCATTTTTACTTAATTTATTTATGTAACTTGTGACGTTCCGCCCCTTATAGAATCGATTATTGATGGGAAGATATTATTTAACTATCCAAAATATTATTTAATTATTTTCAGAATTATTTTCTTTCAATGTTTATTCAAATAGAACTTAAACCCATCTCAGAATTTTTAAATGCTTGATGACGTCACATTTAAAACGTGGCAACATTGGTTTCCCCACTTTGACAGCCAATGCTTAGTAGAGGGGTACGAAGGATTCAGCTGTGAACGTGAGCCTTGGATTGCCATTGTTTCTCGAGTGTTCGGTCTGAATCGTAGTGTGCGGGGTCATTAGACTCAATTATTCACCTCTAATTCTCAGTTCCAAATTGATTAAATATTACAATAAAAGTATAGTGAAGTTATCCAGCAGCAGTGGATTTGAAGAATTTTAGAGCATACTATATCCAATGAGTTCTACCCCGGTAAATACACATTTTATTAAGTATTTTATTCAGCCATTTTGGAAGTCCTTGACATTTGCTAACTAAGTTTCACATAGTCTATTTTCATGGTTTTTATGTTTTATTTTCATGGATCAAACTCATCTAGAGATAATTCAATATTCGTTGTTAATTTGTGCTTCCAGTTGGAAAATAGAGCTAATTTAAACTCCATTTTTTATATTCCTTTCAAGTCTACAGAACTCCTATCTTTTGAACGATGATCAAATAAGTATCCATCGCTTAGTCTTACTATATTTCATCCTTGTATAATATATCTATATACCGGTGTATATATTATAATAAAATATTCTTTCACAGTAATTATATTTTGTATTTCAATTGGAAATTACTTGTGTTATTTGACCAAGGTCATCTGATAGCAACCTGATAAAAGGTCAAGCTGTCTAGTCATTCAAGTTTTTGGACTTAATGACCTATTTCTTCTTATTCCCATAGGAATAAAAACACCTCCTCGTATCTCTTGCTTCTTTTTTTTGACATTGGTAGATTGGTAGTAACACCACACTGTGTTTTTTTTAGCACCTACCATGAAATCTTAAAGCCACCCTACAACAACACCAAGGCCAGACCACACAGAGAGAAACAATCAATAGGCGACCAGCCTGGATTATTTCCACATTTTTTTTTTGAGTACCTCCAGCTGCTTTCCAACAGTTTTGAGTACCTTCAGCTGCTTTCTACCAGTCTTCCTCTCCTGTACCTCCAGCAGGACAGCTGCTAGCGAGAGTTAGCACCCTTGGGTGCTCATTACATCAACTTCAAGATTAGGAAAGAGTGGTTTGTTTGGGAACATTTACTGTGCTCTTATTAAAGACAGACTGGTTTTGTGATATTTAGTACATTTTTTTTTATAGTTCAATTGCACACACATTTTTCCTGCTTTATATTTTTTATAGGTTTTTTTTTCTTTACAACATAATATTTAATTGATAGCGTTCCCCAACACTCTGCAATCTATAAAGGTATAAATTTCTGAGCTCAGATATTTTCCCTGATAATAGTAGTCGGTACTCTTATCTTGATTATTTTTAGGCTGTGTTCCACTTTTGTATAATTATTTAAACTCATTCCATTATTTTAGTATATGTTTAATTAAATTTTTAAAAATTAACTTCACATATTAGTCAAAATTGTAATTATTAACTTTATTTAACTTGAACTTATTAACTTTACTTAACTTTAACTTATTAACTTTATTTAACTTTAACTTTAATTTATTAAATTCATATGAACTTCTGGATTCTAATCCCTCAGATTAGTTTTTGGTTTCACTTGTTATTATTACTATTATAAACCACGAGTTAGGAAAAGGATCTGTGTATCCACTCGTAGGTTTATTTATTCAATAAGGCTTGTGCCTGTCCCACTCACAGTGAGGTATTTATATGTTATATATAGTATCAGGTAGTATTTAATTAAGGTGTACGTATTATAAACGTACAATTATTATTTGGTGAGGGTTCTACTAACCTAGTTGTAAGTTGTACTTCCTGTATTAGAGGTACCCGTAGTCAGTTTTTCTAACCTTATAAAGAGTATTCTTAGATCATAGTTGTATGATGATTTTGTAATTGACTTTCACTAGTATCACTTTTTCCTGTCATGTTAGAGTTACACACTAGTTACTTGTCCTAACTCAGAGATTGTTAAAAAGATCTAGTAGTTACATTCAATAAATATACATTTATTGTGATTTTTTTTTTCTTATTACTCCTTTATTTTTAGTAGTATATTTTATAATTTAATAATCTTTAATAACTTTTCACATACTTGTACTACAAATTTAACATACTCTATAGCAGCGTAGAATACCTGGAAGAGCGTTAACCTAGTTATCCTTCTTCTGGCGCCCAAAAATTCATTCTATTTTCAGTATATTATTATATTTACTCTATCTATTTTCTGAACATTATCTTCATATCTTCTTTTCGAGCCATCATTGTCACTTCCTTTAATCTATTGTCTGGCCAAAAATAGCCGTGCAAATTGGCCGAATCCTTCCTTGAGTGTCAAGTGGCCCTTCTCATACATATTTAGCTAGCCATTCAAGTTATATCTATCTATTAATGATTTCTCATCTCTAGTCCTGTATCAATTCGATATTCTTTGTCTTGGCATCCTTCCATACAAATACTACTACAAAGTTGTATTTTAGTTACTCCAGCTTCTTCAACGGAGAAGCCACACATTTTTGTCCTTTGGCTACATTAAGTAGATCTTCTTCTTTTTACTACTTCTGTTGGAGTTTACCACTCCCTTTTCATTCACTCCAACAGAAAATCATCAGCGAGTTGTTACATCGGCTTTCCAACGTGGTGGCTTTATTTTTGGTCTGAGACAGTATTCATTTAGGTCAATTCTTCTCTTTTATCTGAAATCTCTTTGTTATTTCCGTTTGGTATCCTATACACATATTGTTACTTATTTATTTTATTTTTAATTTCTGATACATATCAGGTATTCTTAAACGCTGTTTTGATTTTTGTTTATATTTTGGGACCTCATTATAGTATATGTTTGTGCAGCTTACATTCTGGGTTAGATTTTGAATTTTTATTGGGAACTTATATTTAATATTGCTATTAATAATATAATTCATTTTATTTCTTCAGTCAATAGTGGTATAGTTGGAGGTACAACTAAGTGTTGATTATTATTATTATTATTATAGATATATATTTTTTCTAGAGTGGTGGTAAGTTACATATAAATAAAAAAATTTACTTCCAGTATTTAGGTAGTAGGTTTACTTGAGTATACAATATTTATTGGATTATTTATCCATTTATTTGATCTTATATATTTATTTGATCTTATTTATTAGATTATATACTGCATTATATATATATTTTTTTTTTTGCTGGCTATTTTGATTTTGTTGGTGTGTTGCTGATATTTTCTCGGTTTATATTATATATATTTTGCGTGCAAACTTTCATATTTTCATATTTTTCATATTTCTGTTCTTTGGACTATTTGTCAATAACTTTGCTCTCATCATGTGTGCTTTTAAAGCTGAACATCTTCTGGTGGATGAATTGGATTATGAATTAAAGATTCGGGACATAATGCCAGAGGAGTCGACAACTGTCGATAAAAAACGCAATCTTTTGAGAGGTGCTTTGAAACAAGAAGCTGGCAATAGAAGTTTTCTCCAAATTTCAGCTGTATCCCTTCCTTTTGAGGAACAACAAAAAGGAATCACTGAAACATTGGACAGCTTGTCTAAAAAAATCGAAAAGTTTAGGGGAACTGTAAAGGATACAGAGTATGCGCGATTAACATCTCGCCTAGGCCATATTTCTGCCCGTGTACACTTGCTACACTGTCCTTCTGAAGAACAGGAACCGTTCAAGAGGTCTGTTTCTCTTAAAATATTAACACTAGAGGGTGAACTTGATTCTAGAGTTAACCCCATTGCTACCTCTACTCCTAATGCTTCAGTCAATGTACCTAGCTTTACGTACTCCAAACCTGTTCAAGTACACAAATGGGGTATTTCATTTTCAGGTGAAAAACAGCACACTGATGTGATGTCATTTTTAGAAAGGGTTGAATGTCTTCGAATATCTAGAGGTGTTTCTGAAGAGGATTTGTTTGCTGCTTCTGCTGAGTTGTTCACCGGGACCGCTTTTACATGGTTTATGAATAACAGGGGTAATTTTTCTTGTTGGTCTGATCTGATTAAAAAGTTGAAGTCGGATTTTCTTCCGTATTCATTCCAGGATGATTTATTAGATCAAATTAAGAATCATAAGCAGAAACCTGGGGAATCTGTTACTATGTTTATTAATACTATATTAGGTATGTGTAGTCGTTTAGACACTCCTTTGTCAGATTTAGCTAAAATTAAAATCATCCTTAAATGTCTATTGCCCTTTTATCATCAACAATTAGCTCTTATGGACATTCAGAACATTGATGACCTTACTATAAAATGCAAACGTTTGGAGGAAACGTTATCCTGGTCTTCTCAACCTCCATCCACATCTCGATCCTCTTCTAACTCTTCTTCTCAGCCAACTTCCTTTAGGCAACGTTCTTGGCTAAATAAGGGTCATGAACATAATGTTTCGGTTGTTAGTTCTCTTGTCTGCTGGAATTGTGATCAGCCTGGTCACCCATTTTACAATTGTGGGATTCCTCAAAATCGTATTTTCTGCCATGGTTGTGGCCGAGAGAACACCCTTAAAAGAAACTGTTCTAAGTGTTCGGGAAACGACACGTCGGAGGTCCGTCCCCTGAACGTTTCTCCGTCCAACATCCAATCAGGGAATCAAACCCCATCGTCAAACGAAACTGCTGGACCAAGCACATCCAGCAACCCAAACCCATCTTCACGAAAAGGGAAAGGGGTGTCGTTCAAGAAAGCAGCACACACCACAAAACAAAATTAAACCAGAAATTTATTTCTATAGATAATACGTTAGATTCGCTTGATTCAAATGATCACAGATGGTCATTTACAAACGCTTCTTTGATTGGTAGTGTTCAACGTAACAATAATAATTGTGATAGTAATGTGGTTCCATTATCTATATTAGATTCTAGTTTTGTTAATGATGATGATACGTCTGGGTTAGTTCCATATAACGGTTGTAGACAACCAAATACTTTAGATCTAGATATTAATTCGTTATTAGTTAGGAAACAAAATGATAATAGGCCATATCTTCCTATTCAAATTTTAGGACAATCGTGTTTAGCTTTGTTAGATAGTGGCTCTAATATTTCATTGATAGGGGCACATTCGTTAAATTTATTGAAAAATTCTAGTATTCCCATTATGCCCATTTCATCTTTGCAAGTATCTACTGCAGATGGTACAGTTCAGTCCATTACGGGCAAACTCCAAATTAAAATCACAGTGGCAGATTTATGTAGGGAAATTACATTTTATGTTATTCCTTCCGTGCAGAATTCTATAATTTTAGGTATGGACTTTTTCAATGCTTTCAATAGTACCTTAAGTTGTTCTGATTTTTCTTTTTCCATATCTGAATTTAATTTATCTACCCTTAGTGCTATTCACGATTTTGCTAGTTTATCAAGCTCTGAACAAAGGCAATTAGAGAGTATGATCTCTAAATTTACTACTCTTTCTTCAAAAGACAAACTAGGTCGTACGTCGTTAATCTCTCACACTATCGAAGTGGGAAATCCCACTCCTTTCAGATTATATCAGTACCCCATACCTCAAGCCTGGCAGGCAGATTTAGAAAAGGAAGTAGATTCGATGCTTGCTTTAAATATCATAGAACCTTCAACATCGTCCTACTGTTCTCCGCTCTGGTTAACGAAGAAGAAGGATGGATCCTTCAGGATCTGCTTTGACGGTCGAAAACTAAACAGTATCACAACTAACAGGGATGCTTATCCTATCCCCAGAATAGATGTGATTTTGAGCAAACTTCAGAATGCCAAATACATCTCTTCTATTGATTTGTCTAAGGCCTTCCTACAGATCCCACTGAGTGAAGAGAGCAAGAAGTATACTGCTTTTGCTGTCAGTGGTAAAGGATTATTCCAGTTTGTCACCATGCCTTTCGGTCTTGTTTCTGCTCCTCAGACAATGTGTCGTCTGATGGATTTAGTCATTGGTCCACCGTTAGAGCCCTATGTTTTCTATTATTTAGACGATATTTTGGTTGTCACTCCTGATTTTTCCCTTCATATGGAAATTTTAGATAAGTTATTTTTACGTCTTAAGGAAGCTAATCTAACGGTCAATCTGGATAAATGTCAGTTTTGTCGCCCTAGTCTTAAGTTCTTGGGTTATGTTGTGGATAACCAGGGGCTGAGGACTGATCCTGAGAAAATAGTTGCTATCAAAAATTTTCCTATACCAAAGACCACCACCCAAGTCCGTAGGATATTGGGAATGTGTGGCTATTATCGGCGATTTGTACCGTCCTACTCTACTTTGTTGTCACCTCTTACTGATCTTTTGAAGAACAGGAAAAAGGGACAGACCATTACTTGGACTCCTGAGGCTGACGAAGCTTTTAGGCGCGTTAAAGATGCTTTAACGAGCGCTCCGGTTATGATGTCACCTAATTTTGATGAGCATTTTTATCTAATGACAGATTGCTCTAATACAGCTTCTGGAGGCGTATTATTTCAGTTGAAAGATGGCTCCGAACACCCCATAGCGTACACTAGTAAGAAGTTGAACAAGGCCCAGAAAAACTATTCAACTACGGAGAAAGAACTCTTAGCTATCATCCATGGGTTAGAAGCTTTTCGTTATTATCTGGAAGGTCGTAATTTCACTATAATTACTGATCATAGTTCCTTAGTATGGCTTCATAGTATGAAAAACCCTTCACAGAGGCTTTCTCGATGGATATGCAAACTGGCTGCCTATTCATATAAGATTGTCCATAGAAAGGCAAACGGGGTAGTGGTCGCAGATGCTCTTTCACGTGTCCATGATATTAATGTCCTAGATCTGTCCTCTTTAAGTCCTGATATGTGGTATCAGAATATGATTGATAGGGTCACTCAAGACCCACAAAAATATCCTGATTTTAAGGTAGAGAATAATATTCTGTACAAACACATCTTAAGTCCGATAGAGTCCTTATCCAATATGTCGGAGTGGAAAATAGTTGTACCTACGCCAAATAGGGAAAATATTCTGCATATGTTTCATGATGAAGTTACGGCGGGTCATTTTGGTTTTTATAAGACTTATCACCGTATTGCCGAATTATATTATTGGCCTGGTATGCGGAAGTCTATAAAAAGGTACATTTCTAAATGCATGGTTTGTGCTACTTGTAAACCAAGTAACCTACCACAGGCTGGACTTATGGGTTCCTTCAGGAACATAAATTTTCCTTGGCAGATGATCTCAATGGATCTCATTGGACCTTATCCTCGGAGTTACAAGGGTAATACCTATTGCCTGGTAGTTGTGGATTATTTCACTAAATTTCCTTTAGTTTGTCCCCTTCGCCAGGCCACAACTCCAGCAATTTTAAAATATTTGGAGGAACAAGTCTTTTTGGTGTATGGTGTTCCTCAAATTGTGTCATGTGACAACGGTCCTCAGTTTGTATCGAAGGCCTTTAAAGATCTTCTAGCTAAATATAAGGTTCAAAAGACCTTTTATAATGCTGCCTACCATCCACAAGCAAATCATACTGAGAGAGTAAATCGCAGTATTGTCACAGCTCTAAGGTCCTATACTTACCCTGATCACAGAGCTTGGGATCAATATATTCATTCCATAGCTCAAGCCATAAGGACTTCTGTCCATGAAGTTACCCAGTGCTCTCCAGCATATTTGAATTTTGGTAGGAATGTGGCTTTATCAGGTGATTATTTTGGTGTAATTTCAGACAATTCCGAAAATCTTCCTCAAATATCTGAGAAACTTCATCGCTTAGATGATCTCCAGGCGTTACCTCATATTTTCGCAGACATTAGGAAGAAGTTAAAAACTTCTTACCTAAGGAACCAGCAGCACTATAATTTGAGGAAACGAGATCTGCGATTCTTTGTTGGTGATCGAGTCTTAAAGCGCAATTTTGTCAAATCCAATAAGGGTGATGCCATTTCTGCAAAGTTTTGCCAGAAATATGTCCCATGTACTGTCTCAAGGGTAATATCTCCTTTGATTTATGAATTAAAGGACAATTCGACTAATAAGCGAATTGGTCAATTTCATGTAAAGGATTTACTGCCTGACAACACCATGGACGATGTGGATTCTTCAACTTCATCGGAAGAAGATTAGCTTAACAGGGTTGTTTAAGCTAATATCTTCCTGTGTTTGCCTTTAATTAGTTTTATTATGGTATAGTATTTTAGTTTAAATTGTTAATCACCAGATAATGCCTGACCATAGCAATTTTTATCCTTCGGCATGGCTTGATGATTTCTCACGTATTAGTTATTAGGTACCGAATTCTTGTGTAATACCGCTTGTATGAGTTTATTATTATTTTTTTTTTGTATTATAGATTGCATTTGAGTCATTATCGACAAATATTCTCAAATACTAATCCAGCCAGTAGTATTACCAAGTTAATAACCTCCACTTGTACTCTTAGTTTTGGACTCAACCTCTCAGAATAAAAGGGCTGTTGATTATTATATATTAAGATATTTGGATGTGTGGGCTCATACAAGTATTCTTGCTTAATATAGATGGAACTATGTTACACTACCATATCTTAGATTATGTGTTATATCTTGGATATTTGATTACATACCTATTATTTTTTTTTATTGTTTTTATATCATGTCATTGGATTTGCCATATTGGAAAGAAGTTGTGGTTGTTAATTTGTTATTGGGTTACTTTATTGATATTTGTCACAGGTACCTTAAATACTTTATATTAATTCGGATTCTTACTTCCTCCACAGGATGATTCTGGAATGAATTTGGAATTTTGATTTATAAATGAATTCTTGAGTCCTTCATATTTCTTCTTATGAACTAGTCTGTTAATGCTCAAAGTTGGTGAATACGTGGGTTCGAAGTTCAGCAACTGATCACTGCTATCCGATTTCGTAATCCATGTCTTTCTTGTCAGAGTAGGCAGATGTTTATCCATGATAATATTTCTGGTTGGGAAATGGTGTACAACACTTCCTAACCATTCTTGTGCAATTGTTCCAAATATTCCAGGCACATTTTCACACGATAATAGGGAAGTCTAGTTTGCTTATTTTATGTCTCTTAGTTCATAGTATATAGATGCTTGACTTTCCATAGACGTAGAGTCGTAATGTTAGTGATTAACCCACTGGGACAAATTATTGATTTTCTTTTTAGTAGATTCCCTCTTCTTTCCTTAGGCATTAATTGTTGCTTAGATTCAGGAATATCTCCTGGATAATCCTATGTATGTTCACATGAATATACAGTCTTATGAAAGATTGGGAGCTCGTTCCCGTCATATTTTGTATTTACCATGGAGTCATAGAACTTATAAGTTCATCCTTTATTTTTACTATTTAGTTTCGATAGGCTCATATTACCGGATGAGGGTAGATCTAGAGCTAATTTAGTTAGTTATTTAGTATTAGTGAGAATTGGTCCATAAATCTTCCTGATCGTTCTTCTTTGGATATGCTCCTATAAATCTGGTGTCCATTGCTAGTCCGATTTTGGATTAAGTGTCCGATTCTTCACTTATTTTGTTTATTTGGTTGTATAGGTTCGTATTACCGGATGTGGGTGTACGTAGACCTAATTTATTTATATGATTTAGTATGGATGTGAATTGGTCCATAAATCTTCCTGGTCGTTCTTCATTGGATATGCTTTTGTGAATCTGTTGTCCATTGATAGTCTGACTTTGGATTGAGTGTCTGATTCCACATTTATTTTGGTTAATGTGTTTGCTTTCCTTTGGTATGTTCACTATTTATATTAGTTGGTATTGGTGAAAATTATTCTATAAATATTCCTAGTTGTTCTTCTCTGGATATGCTATTACGAATCTGGTGTCCATTGCTAGTCCAATTTAGGATTGAGTGTTTGATTCTTCACTTATTATAGTTATTGATTTCATTGGTGACTTTAGTATATGTACTTGCGTTATGGTATGAATTGGCTCTCACCTTTGCCTGGTTGTTCGTCCTTGGATATACTCCTTATAAATCTGATGTCCATGGATAGTTCAACTTTGGATTTACTGCCAATTCGACACTTATTTGTCATTATAAATTATGTCTCATCTTTAGCACTTTTACTAGGACTTCGGGTCATATTTTGCAATTTCCGTTATTTGCTGCAGTGACCATCCTACTTTCCCTTGATTATTAGTGGTGATTATTTGTAATCTTGCGAATCAACGGGGAATGATACACTAAGCACTACTACTCTAGTTTAATATTTTGAAAAAAAAAAAAAAAAAAAAATTTTTTTAAATAAAATTTTTTTTTCTGGTGGTTGAAAGGGAATGTGACGTTCCGCCCCTTATAGAATCGATTATTGATGGGAAGATATTATTTAACTATCCAAAATATTATTTAATTATTTTCAGAATTATTTTCTTTCAATGTTTATTCAAATAGAACTTAAACCCATCTCAGAATTTTTAAATGCTTGATGACGTCACATTTAAAACGTGGCAACATTGGTTTCCCCACTTTGACAGCCAATGCTTAGTAGAGGGGTACGAAGGATTCAGCTGTGAACGTGAGCCTTGGATTGCCATTGTTTCTCGAGTGTTCGGTCTGAATCGTAGTGTGCGGGGTCATTAGACTCAATTATTCACCTCTAATTCTCAGTTCCAAATTGATTAAATATTACAATAAAAGTATAGTGAAGTTATCCAGCAGCAGTGGATTTGAAGAATTTTAGAGCATACTATATCCAATGAGTTCTACCCCGGTAAATACACATTTTATTAAGTATTTTATTCAGCCATTTTGGAAGTCCTTGACATTTGCTAACTAAGTTTCACATAGTCTATTTTCATGGTTTTTATGTTTTATTTTCATGGATCAAACTCATCTAGAGATAATTCAATATTCGTTGTTAATTTGTGCTTCCAGTTGGAAAATAGAGCTAATTTAAACTCCATTTTTTATATTCCTTTCAAGTCTACAGAACTCCTATCTTTTGAACGATGATCAAATAAGTATCCATCGCTTAGTCTTACTATATTTCATCCTTGTATAATATATCTATATACCGGTGTATATATTATAATAAAATATTCTTTCACAGTAATTATATTTTGTATTTCAATTGGAAATTACTTGTGTTATTTGACCAAGGTCATCTGATAGCAACCTGATAAAAGGTCAAGCTGTCTAGTCATTCAAGTTTTTGGACTTAATGACCTATTTCTTCTTATTCCCATAGGAATAAAAACACCTCCTCGTATCTCTTGCTTCTTTTTTTTGACATTGGTAGATTGGTAGTAACACCACACTGTGTTTTTTTTAGCACCTACCATGAAATCTTAAAGCCACCCTACAACAACACCAAGGCCAGACCACACAGAGAGAAACAATCAATAGGCGACCAGCCTGGATTATTTCCACATTTTTTTTTTTGAGTACCTCCAGCTGCTTTCCAACAGTTTTGAGTACCTTCAGCTGCTTTCTACCAGTCTTCCTCTCCTGTACCTCCAGCAGGACAGCTGCTAGCGAGAGTTAGCACCCTTGGGTGCTCATTACATCAACTTCAAGATTAGGAAAGAGTGGTTTGTTTGGGAACATTTACTGTGCTCTTATTAAAGACAGACTGGTTTTGTGATATTTAGTACATTTTTTTTTATAGTTCAATTGCACACACATTTTTCCTGCTTTATATTTTTTATAGGTTTTTTTTTCTTTACAACATAATATTTAATTGATAGCGTTCCCCAACACTCTGCAATCTATAAAGGTATAAATTTCTGAGCTCAGATATTTTCCCTGATAATAGTAGTCGGTACTCTTATCTTGATTATTTTTAGGCTGTGTTCCACTTTTGTATAATTATTTAAACTCATTCCATTATTTTAGTATATGTTTAATTAAATTTTTAAAAATTAACTTCACATATTAGTCAAAATTGTAATTATTAACTTTATTTAACTTGAACTTATTAACTTTACTTAACTTTAACTTATTAACTTTATTTAACTTTAACTTTAATTTATTAAATTCATATGAACTTCTGGATTCTAATCCCTCAGATTAGTTTTTGGTTTCACTTGTTATTATTACTATTATAAACCACGAGTTAGGAAAAGGATCTGTGTATCCACTCGTAGGTTTATTTATTCAATAAGGCTTGTGCCTGTCCCACTCACAGTGAGGTATTTATATGTTATATATAGTATCAGGTAGTATTTAATTAAGGTGTACGTATTATAAACGTACAATTATTATTTGGTGAGGGTTCTACTAACCTAGTTGTAAGTTGTACTTCCTGTATTAGAGGTACCCGTAGTCAGTTTTTCTAACCTTATAAAGAGTATTCTTAGATCATAGTTGTATGATGATTTTGTAATTGACTTTCACTAGTATCACTTTTTCCTGTCATGTTAGAGTTACACACTAGTTACTTGTCCTAACTCAGAGATTGTTAAAAAGATCTAGTAGTTACATTCAATAAATATACATTTATTGTGATTTTTTTTTTCTTATTACTCCTTTATTTTTAGTAGTATATTTTATAATTTAATAATCTTTAATAACTTTTCACATACTTGTACTACAAATTTAACATACTCTATAGCAGCGTAGAATACCTGGAAGAGCGTTAACCTAGTTATCCTTCTTCTGGCGCCCAAAAATTCATTCTATTTTCAGTATATTATTATATTTACTCTATCTATTTTCTGAACATTATCTTCATATCTTCTTTTCGAGCCATCATTGTCACTTCCTTTAATCTATTGTCTGGCCAAAAATAGCCGTGCAAATTGGCCGAATCCTTCCTTGAGTGTCAAGTGGCCCTTCTCATACATATTTAGCTAGCCATTCAAGTTATATCTATCTATTAATGATTTCTCATCTCTAGTCCTGTATCAATTCGATATTCTTTGTCTTGGCATCCTTCCATACAAATACTACTACAAAGTTGTATTTTAGTTACTCCAGCTTCTTCAACGGAGAAGCCACACATTTTTGTCCTTTGGCTACATTAAGTAGATCTTCTTCTTTTTACTACTTCTGTTGGAGTTTACCACTCCCTTTTCATTCACTCCAACAGAAAATCATCAGCGAGTTGTTACAAACTAACCAACAAAATTTATTAGAACTAAAACAACAAGTAGGTACAATATAACTGTCAGCTGTCAAATATAAGTCAAATTATTAATGTAAACATTGTTAAATAAAAATAACAATTTACTGTTTTTTACCATTCTGCAAAATACAGGATGTTTTATAAATAAACGTTAAAATGTATAGATACTCCGTAATAGAAAATAGATATTATACAGGGCGTCAATAAGTTATATTTCATGAATGAAATATTATGACGTCACTTTTACTTTTCCTCCCTAGGGAGGAAAAATATTTTCCTCCCTAGGGAGGAAAAGTACAACTTTGCTCCCTACAATCAGGTCCGGAAAAGTATACTTTCGGTAGAGGTAGGTGGAAAAAATAATAATTTTTCCCTTATTTGAGCTCAAATTTTTGCATAAATTTACGAAAAACAAAAAATTCGTTTTCAATGACTCATAAGTTGCTTATATTATCCAAAAAATTTAATAAAAACTTACTGGTCTGTTTGTTTTTTATTATCTTCAAGTTTAATAAGAATGATTTTTTCCTGATAATGCGCAATTTTCGAGTTATTTGCGAAAAACTGTTGAAAACCGTGTTTTTTTTAATCTTTAATCGCGAATAACTCAGAAATTATTATGTTAAAAAATATATTCTACATTTTCTTCATAAAATTCAATTCTCTATCGATTCCCTGCATCAATCATCCCCGGGGTGGAAGCATACATTGGCACCGGGTCAGGTTTGTTATTTGCATAATTTTTGAGCGACTGTCAAAATTTCAAACAAATCCGCCAAAAGTCCTCTTGATTAATAAAACAGATTGTGAGTAAGTCTGATTTGTATTGAATTTATTTATTAATTAAATATAATTTTAATTTCACCAATAATTGTGGCTCATTTACATAGAAACATAATACTTAATCATTAATCAGACAATAAAGAACCAAGCATCGAAATTCGTAAAAACCTACATAGATTCGTGTAAAAAATTATAAGAATTTTGCATTTAACGATAGAACCATATAATTTGGACAACACACACTACACATACGTAGATTCAAATTTTGATATGAGGCCATCTCAGATTTTGTCTTTTACAAAAATGGCGGGCATTCAAAGTGTATCTGCCGCAAATAGGTAGGTACATGTGAAGATACGTTATACATTTATTAAATGGCAATTACCATAACTAAAAATTTCAAAATATTTGCAAAAAGCATCTTTACTCTATTTTCAATGGCAGTATTATCTTTTTGAAAAATTAATATATACAGGGTGAAATAATTGAAAAAAACAACATATTTTTACATAAAAAAAACAGTAAAAACAAAACTTCTGGTAAACCGATTCTTCTGGTTCAAGATCTCAATCTTATTCATTCAAAAAAGAACCTATATACTATATACCAAATTTGGTTGAAATCGGACTTTTGGTTCAAAAGTTATCGTGCTATTAGTCACATATGTATAGTCGCCATTTTGAATGCTCGTCATTTTTGTAAAAGGCATAATCTGAGATGACCTTATATCTAAATTTGAACCTTTGTATGTGTAGTATATGTGGTCCAAATTATATGCTTCTACCATTAAATGCACAATAATTCTTATAATATTTGCACCAGTCTGCCGTACATAGGTACATGTGAAGATAAGTTATGCATTTATTCAATGGTAATTAACATAACCAAAAAGTTCCAAATAGTTTTTAAAAAATATTTTTACGATATTTTCAATGGAGGTATTAAATTTTTGAAAAACTAATATATGCGGGGTGAAAGAATTGAAAAAAAAAACAACGTATTTTTACATAAAAACCAGGAAAAACACAACGTTTGGTAAACCGATTCTTCCTGTTCAAGACCTCGATCTTTTAGATAAAAAAAAGAACCTATGTACCAAATTTGGTTGAAATCGGAAGTCTCGTTCAAAAGTTATCGTGCTAATAGTCACATATGTATAGTAGCCATTTTGAACGCCCGCCATTTTTGTAAAAGGCAAAATCTGAGATGGCCTCGTATCTGAATTTAAACCTTAATACAGTCGGAAAAATGAAAGTTTACCCATGAACGAACATATAAAACATGCTGTATTTTCCTGTCACAGGGTCACAAAGAAAATTGCCCAGCGCAAGTACATGTAGTAATAATTATTACATGTAGTTGCGCTGGCCAATTTTTATGTGACACGGTGACAGAAAAATACAGCGTGTTTTATATGTTCGTTCATGGGTATTCTTTCATTTTTCTTACTGTATGTGTAGTTAGTATATGTCGTCCAAATAATATGCTTCTATCATTAAATGCACAATTGTTTCACATATCGGCTGCACTAACACACTACTCAACCCTGACACATTTACTACTCTTTATTCATCCGATAAAAGGTAACAAATAGTACCTACTGTAGGCACCTGTGAAACTAGAAATATAACACAATAAGATAAACAACATTAATTTATGCTAAATTGATAAATTATGCTCTATTTCTAAAAGTTATTAATAAATGGCAAGTTGTGTTTTCGCACGTAATAAACACCAAAAAAATTGTTTCCCACAAAACTTGTTTTATATTAATAATTATCGCCATCAATATAGTTAGTCTAGTCTAGTTCAGATACTACATAGTAAAATGTTACACAAGTACACAGACACGGAGCATTTATACTCTGGGCTAATTAGCAAAATACAAGGAAAAGTTATTTACCAGAAATTTTATTGCTGGAATCGAATTTTATTATTGTATGTATTAATAATATGGATATGCAAGGTCCACAGATAGTGTGCTACTTTTTTTATAAACAAAATGGCGCCCGAAAATCGCGTTTTTTTCAATTTTTGCTCTATAACTCCAAAGATTTTAAATTTAGACCAAAAACACCCAAATAAAAATTCACCGCAATTAAATTCTGCATAGAGACGTGTTTTTTTCGATTTATTTCGACGAAAACTTTCCCCGGAAAAAGCGGGTTTTTCCAACAAAATCTTTAATTTTCAACTAAACTTTTAGATAAGTAGTTGTTAATCAATAATTAAATAACTTGGTAACGTAAAAGCCCTTTCCGTATGTATTATAATTCCAGAAGCCAATGGAAATTGAATGAACAGTTTAGCAACAAATAAAATGTAAATTAAAAATTTACGGTCGCTATAATAACGACAATAATTACGATGCATAAGAATAACTATGATTTTTTTCATAAAAAGACACTATACCTATCTGATGTACTTTACAGGATTGAAATTGGACTATTTAAGCGGCCTCAGAAATATTTTAAAATTATAAACAATTTTTTGGTTTAAAATCAAATAGAATATCTTGGGAAATTCTAAACTAAATTAAATTGTGAAAACAGTATTCGAAAGAAAGCGGCAGGATGCTTCTTCTAAAAGAAAAAACGTTTAATTATGGCGAGTGGTTCCTGAGATACAATCGGTCAAAATTGACCGGAATTTACGGCAAAGATTTAAACAATAGGATCATAATTTTCAAACCATCACCTTTTTGTTTTTGTCCTCTTTCTCCACACCAATTTTCATATCTTTAAAATCCTCATACCATATATTATTATAATAAAAACTATCGATAATACGTGTGAAAATTGCCAAAAATAGCAAAATTCCAATCAAAAATTAGGTTGGAGAAAATGTAACCCTCAAAGTTCAAAATCGGTATACGTTAACAAAATGCATTTTCTCGGCTTCCCATGGAGCAATTTCCTTCATCCCTTTTTTGTTCGCTAATAACTCGAGTAGAGCCATCGAACTAAGGCATTATTAAATGTCAAATTTGCTTTTGTTTTGTTATAATAGATTAATTTGTTTATAAGAACAGAAAATTACATATTTTTTCCAGTTGTAACCTTTTTTTTTAGATAAACTTACTACAAGTGTACCTTTTAAAGTTAAAAACATAAATATTCTCATTTGAAAGCTGTATAATTATTAAAACAATTTTTATTTAAACAAATTAAAATATTGTGTTATAATAAATAAATAAATTTATTATAACAAAACAAAAGCAAGTTTGACATTTAATAATGCGTTAGTTCGATGGCTCTACTCTAGTTACTTGGGAAAAAAAAAAGAATGAAGGAAGTTGCTCCATGGGAAGCCGAGAAAATGCATTTTTTTAACGTATACCGATTTTGAACTTTGAGGGTTTCATTTTCTCCAACCTAATTTTTGATTCGAATTTTGCTATTTTTGGCAATTTTCACACGTATTATCGATAGTTTTTATTATAATAATATATGTTATGAGGATTTTAAAGATATGAAAATTGGTGTGGAGAAAGAAGACAAGAATAAAAAGCTGATGGTTTGAAAATTATGATCCTATTGTTTATATCTTTGCCGTAAATTTCGGTCAACTTTGACTGGTTGTATCTCAGGAACCACTCATCGTAATTAAACGTTTTTTCTTTTAAAAGAAACGTCCTACCGCTCCTTTCGAATACCGTTTTCATAATTTAATTTAGTTTAATATTTCTTGAGATATTCTATTTGTTTATAAGCCAAAAAATTGTTTATAACTTTAAAATATTCTTGAGGCCGTTTAAATAGTCCAATTTCAATTCTGTAAAGTACTTTAGATAGGCATAGTGTCTTTTTATAAAAAAATCGTAGTTATTCTTATGCATCATAATTATTGTCGTTATTATAGCGACCGAAAATTTTTAATTAACATTTCAATTGTTACTAAACTGTTAATTCAATTTCCATTGGCTTCTGGAATTATAATACATACATAAAGAGTTTTTATGTTGCCAGGTTATTTAATTATTGATTAGCAACTACTTATCTAAAAGTTTAGTTGAAAATTAAAGATTTTGTTGGAAAAACCCGCTTTTTCCGGGGAAAGTTTTCGTCGAAGTAAATCGGAAAAAACACGTCTCTATGCAGAATTTAATTGCGGTGAATTTTTATTTGAGTATTTTTGGTCTAAAGTTAAAATCTTTGGAGTTATAGAGCAAAAGTTGAAAAAAACACGATTTTCGGGCGCCATTTTGTTTATAAAAAAAGCAGCACACTGTCTGCAGACGTTGCATGTCTATATTATTAATACATACAATAATAAGATTCGATTCCAGCAATAAAATTGCTGGTAAATAACTTTTCCCAAAAATGGCCTATTCTCCGATAATCAGCCCAGACTATTAGGAAAAAATAAATCGATTATACAGCACCTATCGAGTTGCAACTTTTTGCATTGTGTTCGCGATGACATCAGGAAAAAGGTCTACAATAGAAAAATGGTTGGAAATGCATATTTGCATTTTAAAGTGTATAAAATATATCTAAAATGCATTAACATCTCAACATCAGTGTATTAACGGCAGATTTTGTTATTGGGTTTTTGGGGTCACTGAACACGACAGAGGTGTAACCAGGATGATCCTAAGGGGGAGTTACAACTACTTGATGGTCTCTGGGGGGTATGGAATAGTAATGGTGTTAAGCGTATAGAGGTCAAACTACATCCAAATGGGGGGGGTTACAACCCCCAAAACCCCCCTGGTTACGCCTATGGAACACGAATACGCTATCAAAACCGACCACCGGAGCACCTGGTGCTCAGAATCACTGCTAAAGCACGTCATTTAAAATTTCGAGGGTTTTCAAAATTAAATTAACGCAAAAAGATTTCCTACTTATGGGATTTTTAGGGTTGCTGAATACGAATACGCCGTCAGAACCGACACCCGGAGCACCAAATGAATAGTATCACTGCTAAGGCATGTCATCTTCTGGAAAATCGAGGGTTTGCGGCGACTAAATTTTGCAAACAGATTAGTCGGGGTTTTTTGTGGTCGCTGAACACGAAAAAGCCTTCAGAACCAAACTCAGTAGCACCTTGTATTCATTATCACTGCTAAGGCATGTTATCTTCTGGAATTTCGAGAGTTTTTGCTACTAAATTAATGCAAATAGATTATTCGGAGTTTTTTGGGGTTGCTGTATAGAAATATGATATCCGTATGAAACGAACATCGGAGCAACTAGTGCCCAGGGTGACTGCTATGAACGTCATCTTCTGTATTTTTTTTTTCAATCAAGAATTTGAATATATTAGGGTACATTTTACATTTATAATAATTGATATCCTTGTGATTTATCCAGCATCGGGGGACTTGGCATCGAGGCTTGAATCCGAACGATACTTTCAAAATACGCTCCGCATTAAAATATAAATTTAGTGTAGCAAAGTAAAAAATAAACTAACACAAATAAACTACCGTGAATTTAGACCGACAAGAGTTCTTCCGATAAAAATATTTCGTCAAAATTCAGCAGGTATTAATGAGTAAACATTGCAAAAAGCAAAATAACCTCTTTAAACAATTAATTAAACAACAGACAAAAACATCCCGATAAGAGCTGAAGAGCTGTCTGAAATAAAAGCGACGTTACCGGCTATTGAAAAATTTTGCAGTAAAGCCATCTGAGTAAAACTCCAAAGTGCTAAGAAGGGTTGAAGCTCCGACAGGTGGATTGGGCGGACACCCTTACCGCGATACAATGGAGCAGATATTAGAAAAATCAGAGACAATGGATGAAAGAAATGTAAGAATCGAAAGTAAAATAGATAAAATGCAAGTAGACCTGAATGAATTAAATAAATAAAACGAGCAGTTGAAAGCAGATAACAAATCAATGAGAACTAAAATCACGGAACAAGAAGTTAGAATCGAAATACTGGAAAGACAAGCTAGAAGAAAAAACATAGTAATACGGGGGGTCGAAGGAAACCAAACAGAAAGCGAACAAGAGATGATAAATAAGATAAAGGGGATAATGAAAAAAATCGGCGTACAAACAAACCTAGATGAAGAACTGGTAGAGATGAGAAAAATAGGCAGACAAGGTGATCCCCAAAATGTACCTAGACCCATCATATTATTAGAAATGAAAAAGGAAGCTACGAGAATGGAAATTCTGAAGGCTGCTGAAAATATAAGAACTAAAATATATATCAATTAGGACTTCCCGAAAAAAATACTACAAGGAAGGAAGCATCTTGTCTAGCACATGAAAATGGTACGCCAGGAAGGGCACACAGCGGCATTAAAATACAAGAAATTATGGATAAATGGTGAACTGTTCTCACTGGAACCAACTAGAAGGCATGGATGTAAATTACTGGAAGAAACCTGAAGATAAGAAGGGTAGCGCTAGGACAATATACAACAGATCTCCCCTATCTGATAATATCGATCCAAGAGGAAAATTAATGAAAATTGCGTCAAAAAACTAACAGAAAATATAACAAAAGACGGCGACAGTATAACGGAGTTGGTAATGAATACGGACATGAAAAGGTTTTGTAAAAAAAGACGCAAAAACAAAACAAAAAAAAAACAAAATAAAAATCAAAAACAGAAAAATAAGATTAGGAACGTGGAATATCAAAACACTTCTAAGACCAGGCAAAATGGAAGAGTTGGCAAATGAAATGACAAAATACAAGATGGGAATACTAGCTGTACGCGCCACTCACCCCCAATTTTAATTTTAGTCAGAGCGCATTGTCCAATATCAAATATTCAGTATTCATATCCGAAATTGGACAGTATCATTTTATCACCCAGTAGATCGAATGCATTTATTTGTTATTAAACACACACACGTAATTAATTAAATTACATACACATTTGGTCAATTATCAATAATATAATTTGGACATCAGCCAAAAGTTGCTGACATAAGATAAACAATTTACCTTAATTAGATACACAAAATCACGCGGGGCCCGTGTTTACATTGACCCAATTTAAACTTATATAAAACTAAGATCTCTTGTCTAGAAATTCAATTATTATTAATTCATTAACGCGAGTGATTGTCTTCAACGATCATCATTTAAGTCTCTACTCAAAGTACCCCGGGTCAACATCCATAGTGTAAGTCTCATCAATAAACTCTGCTACTATTATTTGGTGTTTCCATCACAACTTAAAGACCATCTACACTGAGCCAACGAAGGGATAGTGTTCATGGTCCTATCGAGAAAAAGAATACTTCAAGGAAGTTTGAGAAAGCCTATACAGTCCACACCAGCAACACCCTCAGTAGCAGAGAGAGACCACTAGACCCGGGAGAACGAGAGCCGATTGCAGAGCTAAGAGCAGTACCAAAGCCGAGAGCCGATTGCAGAGCAAAGAGCAGTACCATAGCCGAGAGCCGATTGCAGAGCTAAGAGCAGTACAAAAGCCGAGAGCCGATTGCAGAGCTAAGAGCAGTACCATAGCCGAGAGCCGATTGCAGAGCTAAGAGCAGTACCAAATCCGAGAGCCGATTGCAGAGCTAAGAGCAGTACCAACGCCGAGAGCCGATTGCAGAGCTAAGAGCAGTACCAAAGCCGAGAGCCGATTGCAGAGCTAAGAGCAGTACCATAGCCGAGAGCCGATTGCAGAGCTAAGAGCAGTACCAAAGCCGAGAGCCGATTGCAGAGCTAAGAGCAGTACCAAAGCCGAAAACCGATTGCAGAGCTAAGAGCAGTACCATAGCCGAGAGCCGATTGCAGAGCCTACCAGAAGCGAGGGACCCTAGACGTCTAAGAAAACAAAAAAAAAACCGTAAGTTTTTGAATAATTACAAAATCTTCCAACTGTTACAATCGTACAATTTAACAAGTTTGTATTTTTATTATAATTCAACAATCTAGAACAACAATCTCCACTCTATCAATAGTAAAATAATGTACTTTAGAATGTATACCATATAAATAATACAGAGACAAAAATATATTTGAAAAATAATTTGAAAAAAAAAAAAGAAACGTTCATAAACATATCTTCTTCAGGTACCATCTCCGCTACGGAGGTTGGCAATCATCATAGCTATTTTAATTTTTGAGGCAGTAGCTCTAAATAGTTGTTTCGAGCTGCATCCAAACCACTCTCTCAGGTTCTTCAACCATGAAATTCGTCTTCTTCCGATGCTTCTTCTGCCATCTATCTTTCCTTGCATTATGAGTCGTAGGATGCCATACTTCTCGCCCCGCATCACACGTCCGAGATACTGTAGCTTCTTTTCTTTAATTGTAAGTTCAACTTCCTTTTCTTTACCTATTCTTCTCAGTACTTCATTGTTTGTAACTCTATCTACCCAGGAAACCCTCATAATTTTTCTATAGGTCCACATTTCAAAGGCGTTAAGTCGTCTCATTGTCTCTACATTTAACGTCCATGATTCCACTCCATAGTATAGAACACTGTAGACGTAACATTTTGTTAGGCGTACTTTAAGAGCTAATGTTAAATCTTTGCTACATAGGACCTTTTTCATTTTTATAAAATTAGAACGTGCTTTTTCGATTCTGACTTTTATTTCTGCAGTGTAGTCATTATTTTCTGTTATAAGTGTTCCTAGGTAAGTGTACTTTTTTACTCTTTCGATCTGCTGGCCCTCTACTATCAAGATTTCGTTAGTATTATGGTTGTTTTTACTAATTTTCATAAACTTCGTCTTTTTGATATTGAGAGAGAGTCCGTACTCCCTACTACACCTTACTATTTTACTCATGAGTCTTTGCAGGTCTTGTAAACTATCGGCTATTATTACTGTATCATCTGCATATCTGATGTTGTTAACTAAGACTCCATTTACTCTTATGCCGACTGTTTCATCTTCCAGAGTTTCTCGCATTACCTCTTCAGAATAAGCGTTAAATAATAGAGGTGATAGTATGCAGCCTTGCCTGACTCCTCTCTTTATTTCCATTTCTTCAGATGTTTCTTTTTCAATTCTTACTATTGCTCGCTGATTGTAATAGAGGTGTGTTATTAGTCTTAAATCTCTTTCATCTAGGTTTTTATTTTTTAGGATTTCCATGAGTCGATCATGTTTTACTTTATCAAACGCCTTATTGTAGTCTATAAAACAGACGTAAAGAGGATGGTTAACATCCAAACATCTCTGTGTCAGCACGTTGAAGGAGAATAATGCCTCTCTGGTACCCATACCATTGCGGAACCCATATTGAGTGTCACTAATATCCAGCTCCAGTTTAGAGTGTATTCTGGCGTGGATAATTTTCAATAGAATTTTCAAGGTATGTGACATTAAGCTTATGGTTCGGTAGTCACTGCATTCTTTTGCATTCACCTTCTTTGGCAAACACACAAAGGCTGATGTCAACATTTCTCTAGGGATGATTCCTGTATTATAGATAGCGTTGAACAGTTCTACTATTATGTCCAGGTTTTTCTCGTTGACTAACTTTATCAGCTCGCTAGGCAATTCATCTGGACCAGCAGATTTATTGGTTTTCATAGAGTTTATTGCCTGACCAACCTCTGATTTGGTTATCTCTGGGCCTACATCTCCCGTTTGGCTATCTACGGATGTACTAGCTTCTCTCTGGTCATGAAATAGTTCCTCGATATACTCTTTCAATCGTCGTAGTTTTCGTTTAGTCTCCATTATAATATTTCCATTTTTGTCGAGCAATATATTTGAGGTTCTTCTATTTCCTATTCCGGCTAGTTCTTTGACTTTTTATGTAGGTTGAAGTTGTCATATGTGTTTTGCAGTTCTTCTATTTCTTTACATTTTTCAGAGAATTAGGTTTCTTTAAATAATATATAATATATCATAAACATATAGCTTGCTTTAATTTCAATTAAATACTTTATTTCGAAAAAATTAAAATACTACGTAACTTATAGAACGATAAAAGTCCACTCTATATAATAATTTCCGTTAAATTTTCACTATTTTAGAAAATGAAAATATTTTACCTATTTCTGTAAAAATTAATCACATAGATATCTAATTGCCAAATTTGAATAAGATTCCAGTATTAATATTACATATATCATTTACAGATCTTTTATAAATACAAAGGTTCATTAAATTATCCAACCAAAGAATTTCAATTTTAGCGTTAGTGAAATCGTAATACTATTCAGTTTATTTACAAACAGAAATCACTTAGTCAGGCAAGCGACCTACGGTAACGTTGAAAAATTGCAAACTTGACAAGGGCATACAATTACATTTTAATTTATATACATTCTGGCTTACGAGAGAGCGTGATAGTACAGGTATAGTAAATAAATATAATTGTTAATAAACAGATATTTTTTTTTGTGTGAATTTGATGGCCTTGGACTAGCCAATTAGCCAGACATTATAGGCATATTTAAGTACATTGCTTAATAAATAAAATACAGTTCATATTGTTTAATATAATTACCGCTGAATTTAAAATTTTATAAAAATAACCATGGAAAGTGTATACGTTAAGCAAGCGGAGATAGGAGCAGAATTAGCGAAACTAGTTTCAAATACTAAAAAGGATTCTCAATCTCGGAGGACTCAACAATACATCCGGGATAGGCAGGAAAAATTAGAAGAATATTGGGCAAAATTTCTGAATAACCACGAAAAGCTGCTAGAAGGAGGTATAACGAAAGAAAAATATTTTGAAACAAAATACCATGATCAGGTATTTAAGACATATATTGAGGGGAAAACCCTGTTGGAAGAATATGGAAGGGTGCTGAAAAGAGGAAAAGCACCGAAAGTAAAGGAGATACAGATAAGGAAGCAAAGAATCGAGGAATTATTACGGCCAGAAAATGAACAAGATTTGCAGGAGGATGAAGAGCTGCAGTCAGAGTTAAGAGAATACATGGAAAAGGTGAATACACTAATAATTGAAGCAGCAGTAAATGTGGAACTAGACGCTATAGATAATGGAGAAGTAGAGAGAATAAATCAACTAAAGAGGAGAGTCAGGGAAACCTTGAAGAAAATAAGGCCAGGAATTCAACGGCCAGAAAGCACACAGAGGAGGGACGGTGTGACATTACCGCAGGTAAAAATCCCTGTGTATGAAGGCAGGTATGAAACGTGGAGAACTTTCCACGATCTGTTTACAAAAGTAATACATGAAAACGACCAGTTATCAAACGCAGAAAAAATGCAGTACCTAAAAACTCAACTAAGAGGGGAAGGCAACAGAATGATACAACACTTAAACATATCCGAGGCCAACTACGAAGTGGCCTGGAACATGCTAAAAGATAGATATGAGAATCCAAGGATGATATTGTTTAAATTGATAGACAGGATGCTACTAGCACAGGAAGTAAAGGAATCTTCTGCTAGAGCATTAAAATCACTACATGACACCTTCCACGAAAGTCTGGAAGCCATAGGAGGGTTAGGAACAGACACGGAAGCGTGGAGCCCATTGGTAGCCCGAATTATCATAACGAAATGGGACAATGAAACCAGGAGGCTGTACGAAAACCACGTTGGAGACAGTAGAGAGATACCGACGTACAAATCGACACAAACATTCTTACAGCGAAGATTCCAGACACTGGAACTGCTGGAGTCAGAAAAAAGACAAGAGAAGCAGGGAGGATCTGAGAGGAAACCAAGAACACGTTGCGTGATATGCAACGGAGATCACGGAGTACCGAACTGCAGAGAATTTCAGGAACTCAATGTAAAAGACCGAAACAGGATGATAAAAGAAAAAGGATTGTGTGCAAACTGCCTAGCACATAAAAAAGAAAAACAATGTTATGTACAATATAGGTGCAGACACTGTGGCGGAGACCATCACCATATGTTGCATTATGAGAAAGGAACCACAGGCAACAAAAGAAACTCCAATGAAACGAAAGGAGAACAAACACAAGAAAGAAATGGAAGAGATTCGAATAATAGAAGAAACGGGTATCAAGCTAATAGGTACAGAGGAGGAAATAATAATCCATAAAACGCCAGAGAACAAAATAACGGAAGGCGAGAAAATACACAAGATACCAATGGGCATAGGAATATCAACGACCACCAAAGAGGACAGAATTCAGTAAACTGTGCAAGCCATAAGGAAGGTGAAGCATTACTAGCGACAGCTGTTGTACGCATAAGAGATGCGAAAGGAGATTCACTCATAATGAGAGCATTAATCGACCAAGGGTCACAATGCGCATTTATAACGGAACAAGCTGCGACGACGCTAGGAACAACAAGGAAGCCCGTACAGGCGACCATATCCGGGATAGGCTCGTCAGGAGAAAAAACAGCCAATTGGAGTATGAAACTTTTAATCGAAACTCATTACGAAAGTGACTTCGAGATGGAAATAGAAGCACTAGTATTACCGAAGATAACAAGGAATTTACCGGAACAGGATATAATTCTACCGGACTATAACGAGAAAAATGCAATACTGGCAGATCCAAGATATTACAAGGTAGGGAAAATAGACTTACTACTAGGAGTAAAAGAATACAGTAACATATTGACAGAAGGGATGCACAGAATAAGTAATGGACTCCTGAGTCAAAACACCAAACTAGGATGGATAGTTTCGGGGATAGCACGAGAGAAGGAGACTACAAAAGCAGAAGTATGCTGTATGATATCCAGACAAGAGATGGACATACAAATAAAGAAATTCTGGGAATTAGAAGAAGTAAATCAGGAAACAAGTTTATCAGTAGAAGAACAAGAATGTGAAGAAATGTATCGACAGACAGTAAAAAGAGATGAAGACGGGAGATACGAAGTGAGAATTCCGTTTAAGGAAGACGTAACAAAGCTAGGAGAATCTAAGCAGCAGGCATTCGCCAGATTGATGCAACTAGAAAGGAAGTTTGCAAAAGACAAACTGTTAGAAGCGAATTACAGACAATTCATGGAAGATTATGAAAACCAAGGTCATATGGTAATAGCAGAAAACCAGGGAGATGGGTACTACCTACCTCATCATCCAGTGAGAAAAGAGGACAGTACTACAACGAAAATAAGAGCCGTGTTTGATGCATCAAGTAAAAGCTCATCGGCAGTAAGCCTGAATGATATTATGCACACAGGGCCGAAATTACAACAAGATTTGACAAATATACTATTACGATGGAGATCCAATAAGATAGCATACTCAGCGGATTTGGAAAAAATGTTTAGACAAATCAGAATGGCAGAAGAAGACCAAAAATATCAAAAAATTTTGTGGAGAAAGGACACAAAGGACCCAATACAAGAATATAACTTAACGACGGTGACATACGGCACGGCCGCAGCACCATTTTTAGCGTTGAGAACAATACAGCAATTGCAAGAAGACGAAGGAGCGAGGTTCCCGTTGGCATCGAAAATTGTAAAAGAAAACATGTATGTAGACGATATACTAGGAGGAGCGGAGACAGTGCAGGAAGCAGAAATAGCCCAAAAGGAATTAATACAACTGTTCAGAAAAGGAGGTTTCATTCTCAGAAAATGGTTGAGCAACGAAGAAAAAATAATGGAGAACGTACCGGAGGAAATGAGGAACGTAGACTCCAAGGCATTCAAGCAAGAAGAAGTACGGAAAACGTTAGGAATACACTGGTCCCCTAAAGAAGATATAATCACATTCAAAATAGGGATAACGACAGCAAAGAAAATAACGAAAAGACACGTACTGTCAGAAGTAGCAAAACTATACGACCCACTAGGGTGGATAGCACCTGTAGTAATTCAGGCGAAAATGTTCATACAGGAATTATGGGAGCAAAAAACCAGCTGGGATAAAGAATTAACTAGCAACCAACAAAGCAGGTGGAATACATACCAGGCGCAATTAGTAAATCTGGAGAAAATAACATTGCCCAGGTGGAACAACTTAAGCAAGACAAACAGAGTAGAACTACATGGATTTGCAGATGCATCTATGAAAGGATATGGAGCGGTAATCTACTCAAGGGTGTTAGGCCCAGAAATCAAAACGAATCTAATGATAGCAAAATCGAAAGTCGCACCATTGAAAGGAAAAACGACATTACCGAGGCTCGAGTTGTGTGCCGCGGTGCTATTAGCAAATTTAATGAAGAAAACCCTACAAGCATTGAATAGGGAAAACATTGAGGTATAGGCATGGTCAGACTCAATGATAACCCTGGCTTGGATAAGGGGATCATCAAAAAGGTGGAAAATGTTCGTCGCCAACAGAGTAGAGGAAATAAGAGGCGTTATAGGACCGAAAAATTGGCATAAGGTAGATACGAAGGAAAACCCAGCGGACATCCTCTCAGGTGGAAGTATCGCATCAGAATTATTAGAAGCAGAGCTATGGTGAAAGGGACCAACTTGGCTGACTAGTAACAAAACTTTAACGCAGGAATCAGAAGAAATACCAGAGACAAATGAGGAGGAAGTCAAAACGAAAATAACGGTGCACACGACAACGATAAAGGAGGACATATGCGAGAGATTCTCAAATTTAGAAAGAATGAGAAGAGTACTTGCATACTGTAGGAGATTTGCAGACAAATGCAGAAAAAAGAAGGACAGTGGACAAAGTCAGCTGACAGTCCAAGAATTAGAGGAAACACTATTAAAGGTGATAAAGCACACACAGCACGCCTACTTCAAACAAGAAATAAAGAAGCTGGAGAAGAAACAGCAGTTAGACAAGAAAAATAAATTAGCGTCATTGGTACCATTCCTGGATAGACAAGGAATTCTAAGAGTCACCGGAAGACTGAGACACACGAATCTAAAGTACGGAGAAAAACATCCGATAATTTTGCCAAAGGATAGTGCATTAACAAAGTTACTTATAGCAGATAGTCACGCAAAAAATCTACATAGCGGATTACAACAAACACTACAGTATATAAAAAGGAAATACTGGATAATCAACGGCAGAAGAACCGTGAAAGATCATCTAGCAAAATGCTTAAGGTGCAGGAGGTATAAAAGCCAAGCAGCACAACAATTAATGGGAGATCTACCGAAAGACAGAGTGAACCCGAGTCATCCTTTTACTAACACATGGATAGATTATGCCGGGCCAATAAAAATAAGTACCACGAGAGGCAGAGGACAGAGGAGCTATAAGGGCTACATCTCAGTATTTGTGTGTCTGTCAACGAAGGCAGTACACCTCGAAGTAAGCGATATGTCTACGGATGCATTCATCGCGGCGTTCAAGAGATTTACGGCACGCAGAGGACAGTGCGGACATTCGTAGGAACAGCAAATTTGTTGAAAAAAGAAAATCAAAAAATAGATGACGAGATAAAACAAGGATTACTGGCACTAGGTACCCAATGGCATGTCATACCTGCATATGCACCACATTTCGGAGGACTATGGGAGAGCGCAGTGCGGATAATAAAATATCACTTGAAAAGGATCATCGGGGAAACAGTTCTAACATATGAAGAATTGAGTACGGTGCTGACACAAATAGAAGCATGTATGAACTCGAGACCATTATGTGGGTCATCAGAAGACCCTGAAGGGAAAATAGCCCTGACACCAGCTCACTTCCTTATAGGGAGAGAAATTATATCACCAAATCGGGAAGAAGAGCTTACGACTTATTTGAAGATGCCGACGAGGTGGAGATTATTGGAGAAAATAAAAAGAGACTTCTGGAAAATTTGGAAACAGGAATACCTGCACCAATTACAACAGAGAAATAGATGGCATAAGGTGCAATCTAACATAAAAGAAGAAGAAATAGTTATAATAAAAGAAGAAGATACACCTCCAGGCAGATGACCATTAGCGAGGGTAACAGAAACACACCCTGGAGCGGAGGGACTAACCAGAGTCGTAACAGTGAGAAAGGCGAACGGGAAACTGACAAAAAGACCCATACATAAACTAATACGACTGGAAGAAGAGAAACAGGAAAAGCCGAAGAAGGCAGCAGCACTAAGATGGAAGAAAATACTAGTAGCTATAATGTTTTTAACGATGTTAAAACCCATAAAGGCAGAACCGTATAAAATATATAATCCGGAACAAGGATTTTTCACAGAAGATCTTGGAGAGGTCGTTATAGACCGGGGAACATTTCGAATAAAGGTGTTACTAGAAAAGGAAAGAATTCGAACAGAGCACCAACTAATAGGAAATATGATACAAGGAGTACGAGAACTGTGTCAGGATATAAAAATCGTGAATTGTAAGGATATAATAGGGAAGTTAGAGGAAGGACAAAGAAAGGCGGAATCAGTAAGCGAGGGGTTGACAGTAGAAATAAAAGCAAGGGAAAGAAGAGGAATATTAGGAACAATATTAACCTCAGTATTTGGAGTCAATGACGAAGCCTACTGTAACATTGAAGCATTAGACAATAACCAAAAGGAGCTAATAAAGGGATCACAGCATCAAGCGAAGATAATGTTAGAAACAATAACATCAATCAATCACACAGAGAACAGGATAAACGAGCAAATGAACAAGTTTAACAAAGCACTAATCACAGGCCTACAAGAAATATCTAAAGGACTTAACGAAGTAGAAGACAAAGCACAGAGACTAGAAACCGAATATAGCACGTTGCGAATACAAACGGTAGCGTTGCAAGTTATGGAATTCATAAATGAATATACTCAATTTTACGAGGGAATATTAAACCTTCACTATAACCACGGACGCTTCATTGATATAGTGAAACCGGGTGAGATAACCAAATTGATAGAGAAAGCAGGGCAGATACTGCCACAAGGGGTCGAAATACGACGACAGCCCATTATAGAAACAGAAGTCAGTCATGACGACAGATATATAACAGTCATCGGCTATTTCATAGTGACAGGGAAAATTAAGTACAGCATGCTGAAAGTCACGGCCATACCACTTAACGTTGAGGGGTCGGTGTTGCGCACATTTGTCGCCCCAAGGAATCTACTGGTCGTAGATTATAACACACTGCACTACTTCGAATTGACCGCAGAAGATAGGGAAATATGTTTACTGTTGACAAAGACGCAGATAGCGTGCTCACCAACGGCTATAAGGAACATGGATAACCAACCAAACTGCATACTTGAAGAAATTTATGAGCGATCTAAGAATAGCACAGGTCCAGTGGTAGCCAGGACAATACAGACAGCTCAATGGAGTAAGATGGGTACCCCCAACCTCTGGCTCGTTATCACGCCAGTCACGATACACATATCCATTATTTGCGATGGAAATCGGAGCGAAAGAGTACTGGAACGAGTCACATTCCTGAAACTTTCACCCAAATGTATCGCCCAAACGAAAAATATTACATTACTCCCCACTAGCAGTGGGATGGAGAGAGCGGTAACAAGCTACCTGAAGGCGCCAATCACTCCCGTGGCCCAATTGGTGGCGAGGACACCCCGCAGGTTTAACATGCCTCTAAACACCTACCTGGACATACCAGGAGGAGAGCTACGTCACGCGTTACTTGAGGAGGAAAGTCTAGAACAAGAAATGACGCATACGCAGTGGCAATCGATTCCAGAATCTAATTGGCATTATTTTGTAGCCACCGGGACCATTACTATAATGGTAATAATTGGGATACTCACGTTATGGAAATACCGTCCTGTTGTACGACTATGTCGTTCAGGGTATCCACATACTCAGACTAACGAGCAAGAAGTACCTGTATTAAGTAGTAATCGGCATAACAATGTACCGTCGACTTCAAAGGCCGACCTCCCACTCTCCACAATTTCATCCAATTGCCCTAATTTTAATCTAGAGATAGAGTAGGACATTGATAGCTAGAGTACGGTTGGAAGATTGTTGATTATTCTTAAACTATCTATTTATTAACATGTTTGAATTTGACTATTTTATGTAATACTTATATGTAAACTTTGAGTATTGACACTTAGGCCAGTTTTTGCCCGATTCCGCAGTATGTCCAATATCAAATATTCAGTATTCATATCCGAAATTGGACAGTATCATTTTATCACCCAGTAGATCGAATGCATTTATTTGTTATTAAACACACACACGTAATTAATTAAATTACATACACATTTGGTCAATTATCAATAATATAATTTGGACATCAGTCAAAAGTTGCTGATATAAGATAAACAATTTACCTTAATTAGATACACAAAATCACGCGGGGCCCGTGTTTACATTGACCCAATTTAAACTTATATAAAACTAAGATCTCTTGTCTAGAAATTCAATTATTATTAATTCATTAACGCGAGTGATTGTCTTCAACGATCATCATTTAAGTCTCTACTCAAAGTACCCCGGGTCAACATCCATAGTGTAAGTCTCATCAATAAACTCTGCTACTATTATTTGGTGTTTCCATCACAACTTAAAGACCATCTACACTGAGCCAACGAAGGGATATTGTTCACGCATCGTGGATGCGTGCGATCATCACCCCGACTGAGGGGAAAGACCAGTACTCATTCGTCTTCAGGGTAGTACACTACATACAATTTTGTCACTATAGCAATAAATACTTTAGCATTTATAGTGTTTTTCAATAGTTATTCAGTAAATACAGAACACTTCAAGCGTCAGCTACAATTTTGGTCCTTCGTAGTAAACCAGATCTACAGTTCAATTAATAATAATAATAAGATTAGTTCTTTTAAAAGCATTGTGTTTCGTGGAAGTGACGCCAAGCCAAGCCGAAAAAGCGCGCGCTCTAGACCCAGTCACCCAACGATTCATCATTCATGAGAGGAGCGCTGCATTGTAGGATTCTTCGATTCTTCAACTTGCCGATCGCAACGACCACATCGAGGCTAGAACAGAAAAAGATTCTTAAGTCAGGTACCTATTATACACATATTCAGAGCTAATATAATCCTTATTTACCGTTTTCCTATACCATTTTTCAATTATTCAATGAAAGCAATTTAAAGACATTTTAACATGTTTTAATTTTAATTCAATTACATATTTCATTTTATTTATCTTACGCTATACTTATCTATTAAATAATAATATTACATATATTATTAAATATATAATATTTATTATATTATAAAAATAATTACACAATATCATTATATCGCATATTTATATAGTACAGTCATATTTAGTATTCGGTTTTATTTTAGTTAAATTCTATTTGCACTTTTAAATAAATCTTGTTGTTTTTGTTTTGTTAATAAATAAAATGGAACATTTAAAAACATTACGTGTCAAGCGAGGTAGCTTAGAAGCGCGACTAACAAATTTTCAGATATACGTTAAAAAATGCATGACACAAATCGATTCAATAGACGATAGAGTCTTAAAAAACAGACTTTCGGATATTGAAAGTCTACTCGCGGAATTTTCGGAGCTTCAGGTAGACATTGAATGCTCGGTGAAAGAAGAAGACTTACAAGGCGAGTATGACAAGCGCAAGGCATTTGAAAACGACTTTTATTCAATTATTTCAAAAGCGCAAGGTCTTGTCAAGGAAACAGATAATGTAGGTTCAGCTTCGGTTTCCAATCCAGAAAATAGCAGATTCCCTAGCTCATCAGAAGTACGATTACCGGCCCTAAATCTGCCAATATATTCAGGAGAGGCAGGTGAATGGCTCCAGTTTCGCGATATCTTTGATAGCTTGATAAATAGCAACCTTTCCATTAGCAATGTACAGAAATTTCACTATCTAAAGAGAGCTTTGAAGGGTGAAGCATTTGAAGTTATCGCCAATATCCAGGTCACACATGACAATTTTCCGATAGCTTGGGATTTATTCTGTGACCAATATACTGACAAGAGGGCATTGTGGCATGTACATACCAAGGCCTTATTCGATATCCATCCTGTAAAAAAGGAATCTTCAAAGAGTTTAAGCCACTTGGTAGATCATGTGAGGATGCACTTAAGGTATTTAAAGTCATTAGGACAGCCTACAGAATCATGGGATACTTTAATTATATATTTGGTATTCACTAAACTTGATCCAGTGACAATTAGAGAATGGGAATCAAAGGATTTCATGAATGATACCTACTCCTAAGTTGGAAGCTTTTCTCACATTTTTGAAACAAAAGTCAAAAATGCTCAAAAGAATGGAGGAAAAACCTACAGAGGCAAATTCAAGCCAAAACGTAAAGGGACACACTTCTAAACTACCAGCAGAGTCTAGTAATAGATCTAATTCTCATGTTCAGAGAAGTTATCACATCTCAAATCGTACTTCTGCATCATGCGATGCTCCAAATCATAAAATTTTTTCATGTACAAAGTTTCTAAGGTTGTCTGTGCCTGAACGAACCGATTTAGTCAAAAAATCCAATTTGTGCATTAACTGTCTAAATCGGGGGCATCAAGTAAACAATTGTAACTTTGGTCATTGCAAAAATTGTACTGTTAAGCATCATTCTCTGTTGCACGTTTCCGAACCTTCTACATCTAACACCAATACGCAACAGTCTCTATTTACATTTAATTTAAGTTCAAAACAGGTACTTCTATCCACTCTCTTGTTAGAGGTAGTTGATTCAAAGGGAAATCGTCATGATTGCAGAGCACTTTTAGATCCAGGGAGCCAGTCTAATTTCATTAGTTCACATTTATGCCATAAACTTGCACTACCAAGAAAGCCTACAAATATTACGATTTCAGGGGCATTCAAGGTGGAATCCAAAATTCAGGCTGTTTGTCAAATTCAAATTGTGTCTAAAAACACTCCATTTACTGCTCCTTTAGTCTGTCTGGCAGCTCCAGAAATATGCGATGTTGTACCCGAAGCTCCTATTGATCCAGTTTCTCTTTCGATACCTACATGTCATAAATTAGCAGATACTGATTTTCACCTTCCCAAACAAATTGATCTTCTCATAGGTGTTGAGTTGTTTTGGGAAACATTATGCATGGGACAGATTCGTCTCAAACCTTCAGGTCCGTTTCTTCATAAAACTAAGTTCGGTTGGATAGTTAGTGGTCCACTTTCAAAGCCCCTTCTTTCAGACCGATCCAGTTCTTCTCCAAGTTATTCACAAAACTTAAACATACAAAGTCAGCTTGCTCGCTTTTGGGAAATAGAGGAGTGTTCTGACTTAATTCAGTCTCCAGAAGAGAAATCTTGTGAAGATATGTTTACTTCTACACACTACAGAGACAACGAAGGTCGATTCGTGGTCTCAATACCCTTGAAAGAACCTATTTCTAGACTAGGTGACTCAAGATCTATTGCACTTAAAAGGTTTCATGGTCTAGAAAGTAAACTTCAACGGAATGCACAGCTTCGAGAGTTATACACTTCATTCATGAGAGAGTATAAAGAGTTAGGGCACATGTCCAAGGTAGACCCGTCGAATAATACAACAAAGTTCTTTTTACCACATCATGGCGTATTAAAGGCAGATTCACTTACAACCAAATTACGGGTTGTATTCGATGGTTCTTGTTCTCCATTTTCAGGCTGGTCCTTAAATGACATACAAATGGTAGAACCAACCATTCAAAATGATCTCTTTCACATCTTACTTCGTTTCAGGCAACATACATATGTCGTTTCAGCTGATATATGCAAAATGTATCGGCAAGTTTCAATTCATCCTCCACAAAGAAATCTTCAACAAATTCTGTGGAGAGAAAAACTTTCAGATCCTCTTTTGGAATTTCAATTAAATACGGTTTCTTATGGCACATCTTCAGCGTCATATCTAGCCATAAGATCCATTTTTCAATTGGCTTTAAAAAATATGAATTCATATCCAGTCCCTTCCAAGGTCATCCAAAACGAATTCTGTGTAGACGATCTACTCACAGGCTCTGATTCATTAACAGACCTGTCCAATATTTGCAAAGATGTATCTTCAATCCTCAAACAAGGTTGTTTTGAATTACGGAAGTGGATATCTAACGAACCTCAAGCCCTTAAACATATTTCAGATTCCAATGTGCAATTACACACATTGAACTTAGGTTCCAAGGAAAATACAAAAACATTGGGCATATTTTGGTCATCTTCGTCAGATGTCCTAACCTACAATTCAGAGGTTTTATTAGGCAACTCTTCCAAAACCGTTACAAAACGCCTAATTTTATCCAGTGTCTCACAGATCTTTGATCCATTAGGTTTACTAAGTCCTTGTGTCATAATAGCAAAAATTCTTCTTCAAAAACTATGGACGGAACGGTTATATTGGGATGAGTCCGTCCCAGCATATATCCACACAGTGTGGGTAAATCTTCGTGATGAGCTCAATCATATTAATACCTTTACGATTCCTAGACATATAAGATATAACAACCCTGTTGTAACTGAACTCCACACTTTTTGCGATGCTAGTGAGAAGGCTTATGGTACCTGCGCATACATTCGCACAATTGACATTCAAGGCAATGTTCATGTTCATCTACTTTGTGCCAAATCCAAGGTGAGTCCAATCAAGGCTCTTACAATTCCTCGATTGGAATTGTGCGGTGCTCTTGTAGCCGCCAAATTGTCCCATCATATTCAGAGGGCGCTCACCATATCTTTCAGTGGCATATTTCATTGGACGGATTCTACAATAGTCTTGGGCTGGATAAACATATCCTCTTCTTCACTAAAAACATTTGTTGCAAACAGGATATCTGAAATTCAGAGCAAAACTTCATGTGAAAATTGGTACCACGTCAATTCATCTTCGAACCCTGCAGATCTATTGTCACGAGGTGTCACTCCAACTTCATTATTTGCATCTTCTTTATGGTGGCATGGTCCAGACTGGCTTTCTCTTCCCTCAGTGAATTGGCCCATTGCTTCCGTTTTCAAGGAAATGGAACTTCCTGAAATAAAAACCCCTCAAGTGCTACAAACTACATAAGAGGTACTGCAATAATAGATATTGAACGATTTTCAAATTTCTCAAGACTTCATCGCTCTGTGGCATTTTGTTTACGTTTTATTCATAACCTCAAACCAGGTAACGATAAGTGCCATGGGCCATTGAGCAGTGAAGAACTGTCAAATGCGTTGAACATTCTTTCAAAGATAATTTAAACTGAATATTTCAGTTCAGAAATAAAATTGTTGAGAGAATCATGCCCAATAAAAAAGGGTACTCTTAAGTTTCTTTCGCCGTTTTTGGACGACATGAATATTTTGCGAGTTGGAGGTAGACTCAAACATGCCTCATGGTCATTCGAAAAACGCCATCCTATTCTACTTCCCAAAGATTCGCATTTTACAAAATTACTTTTCATTGATGAACATAAAGGGCTTCTTCATTCAGGTCCCAACCATTTACTTTCTTCTGTTAGGGACAGGTTTTGGCCCATTTCCGGCCGCAACATTGCTCGCAAAACAGTGCATAGTTGCATAATATGTTTCAGGGCAAACCCTCTTTTCAAACCCCTATAATGGGTGATCTTCCCAAGGAGCGGCTTACCCAAACGTTTCCCTTCCATTCAACTGGCGTGGATTACGCTGGGCCCTTTCTCCTAAAGGATAGGAAGGGTCAGGGGTGCAAGACGTTTAAGGCTTGGGTTTGCCTCTTTATATGCCTTACGACCAAGGCTATTCATCTGGAGATAGCCACAAGTCATACTTCCGAAGCATTCGTTGCCTGCCTCAAGCGCTTTATAGCTAGAAGAGGCCGGCCCTTGCAATTATTTTCGGATAATGGCACTAATTTCACAGGAGCCAAGAGTGAGTTGGATGCAATTTCAAATTTTGACTCAATAATGAGGCTGAGCTAACTTCATTCTGCGCTAACGATCAAATAGTTTGGAAATTCATTCCGGCAAATTCTCCACATTTCGGGGGAATTTGGGAGGCGGGCGTAAAATCAATAAGTGCATTTACGCCGAACAATGAAAAACAACATACTCACTTTTGAGGAATTTCAAACACCTTTTTAATTCAAGTAGAGTCAGTATTAAATTCCCGACCACTCTCACCTCTTAGCTCCAATCCCAATGATTTAAATCCCATTACACCAGCTCATTTTATCATCGGCAGACCATTCACTGCATTGCCTGAACCAGACCTGACGGACGTATCTACAAACCGATTGTCTCGTTATCAACATCTTCAGATGATGCACCAGCACCTATGGCATCGCTGGTCCAAAGAATACATGGGAGAGTTGCAGCAACGTCAAAAATGGTTTTCTGACCCTTCACCTAACATACAAATGGGACAATTAGTTTTAATCAAGGACATGCGGTTTCCACCTCTGTGTTGGCCATTAGGCCGTGTGACTGCCATTCATCCAGGACAAGATGGTGTGACTCGCGTAGTGTCAGTGAAAACAGCTCGCGGCGAATACAAACGCGCGGTTAAGAACATTTCACCACTACCGAACATTTAAGCTTTACTTATATTGAAGACTTTTCGTTATTTTCACTACCGAACATTTAATTTTTCACTTATATTGAACACTTTGCGTTATTCTCATAACCATTTTTTTTATCTCATTTATGTATTTTATCTTATTTATATGTATTTCCTTCATTCATTTGTATACTTTATATATGTTGTATATGTACTTGCATAATTTGTGTTGACATATTTGAAATGTATTTCAAGGCGGGGGGCATGTACGCGCCACTCACCCCCAATTTTAGTTTGAGTCAGAGCGCATCGTGGATGCGTGCGATCATCACCCCGACTGAGGGGAAAGACCAAAGACCAGTACTCATTCGTTTTCAGGGTAGTACACTACATACAATTTTGTCACTATAGCAATAAATACATTAGCATTTATAGCGTTTTTCAATAGTTATTCAGTAAATACAGAACACTTCAAGCGTCAGCTACACTAGCGCTAAAATAAATAAGGTGGGTAGGAGAAGGGATGATTGCTAGAAGAAACTACATAATGTACCAACAGGAGAAAGCAAACAGGGTCGCAATGGAACCGCCTTTCTAGTTAGTAATAGCGTAAGAGACAAGATTGTTAACTTTAAAGCGGTTGATGAAAGAATGTCATATATAAGAATGAAAAATAAACAGGCAAATTTATTCTTTGTTAATATATATGCCCCCACAGAGAATGCTCCCGAAAAAGAAAAGAATTAGTTCTATGAGAAACTGAAGAATTTTACGAAGAAATACCAAAAAACGATATACTAATCCTGTTAGTAGGCCTCAACGCAAAGATAGGGAAAGAAGACACGAACAGAGAAATCGCAGGAAACGATACGATTCATCAAAATACGAATAACAATGGCAGGAGACTATGTAATCTAGCAGCAGCAACCAATACTTTTATTATTAGCACCCAATTTAAGCACAAAAAACTGCACAAAGTAACGTGGCTGATACCTGGAACAACAGACGGAAACCAAATAAACCACATCCTAAACTCAAAAAAAAAATGGAGAATAATTGTACAGAATAAAAGGACTTACAAGGGAGCCAATGCTGATTCGGACCACATTTTGGTAAAGGCGACATGAAATTGAAGATACTTAAAGACAAAAACGACAGAAAGAAAAAAAGAGGTGGAATCGGTCAAAACTAAATATAGATAATGCAAACAGAAAATTCTGCATTAAGTTGGAAGAAAAACTACTAGTTCTAAAACCATCGAACATAGATGAAACATGGGAAGACATAAAGATAGCATCTTAACAACAGCAGACGAGACGATAGGACTAATGGAAGACAATAAAAGCAAAGATTGGTACGACGAAGAATGCGAGGAAGCTAGTAAAGACAAGGACAAAGCAAGACACAGGTGGTAGGCGACAGGAAAACAAGAAGATCTCCTACACTGTAAAGAGAAGAAGAAAGAGTCAGACCAATGTTACAGAACTAAAAATAAGTAATGGATTGAATACTTACTGCTGGAACTTGAAGCTAATAGTAACGATAATGCAAGACTGTATAAACACATAAAAGCACAGAATAAGAAATAGATACCCGCAAATATTGGGAAAAAGAAATGGGAAACACAAATGGGAAACACACTATCGAGAATTGTTCAAAAAGAGAGACGATTCTGAAAATGCAGAAAATGGAGAACAAACATTAAATAGAAATTCTCACAATAAAACTTTTGTGGAAGTATAGAAAACAAACGTTTTTCAGTGTTTTATTGTGAGATAAAATGAACTTCCATCAAGTAACGGTCAAATCCATCAATTATTAAAAAAGGAATTAAGAATAATCAGAACCTCCCTCATACAGCGAAGTATTGGCGACCATAAACGGATTAAAGACAAGGAAAGCAGCAGGACCAGACGACATTATAAATGAGTTCTTCAAGAAAGGGGGAGAGGAACTAGCCTACAGAATCCACAAGCTGAGAGAACGAATATGGGAAGAAGAACGCATCCCGAATGACTGGAATTGCGGTCTGATAACACCAATCCCTAAAAAGGGCGACAAGACGAAATGCACTAACTACAGGGGAATCACGCTATTAAATAAAATGTACAAAATATTAACTAATTTGATCAGACAAAGAATAGAGAAATAAACGAGAACAAAAATAGATGAATACCAACATGTATTCAGAGAAGGTAAGTCAACAATAGATACATTCTAACGCAAATCGTCGAAAAAAGTTACGAGCACGGAATAGATCTATATAATATACTGTTTGTACAAGCCTTTGACAGTGTTATAAGGGAGGAGCTGATTAATAATATGAATCAACTAGGCATTCAAGAAAAACTAGTAAGTCTCACGAAAATGACGATGAAAGAATCCAAGACACGAATCTTAACAAGGGAAGGCCCGTCAGATGAAGTACAAATGGAGGTAAGTGTCAGACAGGGAGACTCCCTGTCAACAACATTATTTAACATTGCCATAGAGGGGGCAGTAAGAGCAGCCAAAATTGATAGTGTATGCAGACGATTCTGCACTGGTTACTAGAGATTTAAAAACCATGCAGAATATAATATTACTACTAGAGAAAGTAGCAAAGCAGAGAGGGCTAGTAATAAACCAAAGCAAAATGAAATACCTCAAGTGCTCAATAGAGAATATGAACATCGAGAAAGAAATTAAGCTTGGTACATATACATTTGAAAGAGTACACCGTTTTAAATACCTGGGAGTGATGGTGAATGGCAGAAATGATAGAACGGATGAAATAAATGAACACATCCTACTGGGTAATAAAACCTACTGGAACTACCAAAAATTCTTGAAAGAAAAGCACATTAGTAAGACAACAAAATTAATAATTTACAAGACTTCAATCAGGCCAGTGATCACCTATGGTGCAGAGACGATATGCCTAACACAAAAAGATGAAATGATGTTAGAAATCTTAGAGAGAAAGATAATTCGACTAATAATGGGAACGGTGAGGATAAGTGTAGGCCAATTTAGAAGATTAACCAAAGAAGAAATTAAAGAAACCATCCAGGGTGAAGACATAATCAAGGCGCAAAGGCTCAGGTGGCTGGGGCACACAGAATTCCCAGACATCCCAGAGCTGGGACATCCCAGACTCAAAGAGACCAAAGGGAAGACCCAAAACAAAATGGAGAGATTAAGTCTTAGGAGACATAAAGAAGCTGAGAATCTAAAATTGAAAGGAGCGCTGTAAGGACCGGAAAGAATGGAGGAAAATTGTAGACAGAGCCAAGTCACACACGCTGCTATAACAATAGAAGACAACAGCGGACTGATTCTCGGCAACAAATAAATCAGAGAGCCCAAAAGGGCGGCAAACACTCCGAAAGGAGTGAATAGCCATGATCATGATAATGTGATTTATCACATTAATTTCCACTGTGTGTACACTACAGCCAATGTCATCAGCATTTAGAACGCTGAAGTTGAAGCAATTGCTACATAAACAATTTTTACATGCTACGGTACATAATAGTCTCTATCGCCAAAACCACCCGAGTACTCTGCATCAATTTCAGTGACGGACACAGAGAGGGGTAATGGGGCAATCGCCCCCCTCTCAAACTAAGTGATTTAGTTTTGTTTAAAATTATATATAAGTATTATAAAAACATTAATTTATTTTTATAGAAATTTAGCCAATCGGTCCCCCATCTTAACGATGCTGGATGTTTGCTTCAATCTAGTGCCGAAAACCCACGAACCTCCAGAAGATTGCATGACACAATAGGAACTCTGGGCACCAGGTACTCTAAGGGTCGGTTCGAATGACGTATTCATGTTGAGCGATCCCAAAAACCTCGGGTTTAAGGGGGTCGGCACAAAATTTCGGCTCAAATGTTTTTTAAATGCATTAAATTTTTTCAAATCCTGAGAAAACTAATAAGTACTTTTGAAGAATTTAAACGCAGAATGAAAGATTGCATTATTACCGTGGGTCGAAAGTCCCCGAAAACTTTTATAATGTTTATTTTAACAAGATACAGGGGAGAAAAAAAAAGTCAAAACAAACTTTTTGTTTATCCTAATGGACTTTTATCCCTCGGTAATCATGTAATCTTTCATTATGCGTTTAAATTTTTCAAAAATATTCTCAGAATTCGAAAAAAAATGAATGAATTTTAAAAGCACTGGAGCCGAATGTTTGGGCCTACTCCCTGGATATACTGAGTTCGACATGGGTATGCACTTTGGCGGCTTTTGCATACAATTTATATGTCATTAGACATTTCCACCCATTTTTCTGTTTTAAACTTTTTTCCGGACGGCCTTCCGAACATACCTAATGCAAAAAGTTGCAAGCCGATCGGTGTTTATGTTTAAAAATAGATTTTTTCCGTTTTTTTTTTGTTCTAAATACCCTGATTTAACGAGGAGATAAGTGTGAATGTATTGATATCAAAGTCTACCAAAGAAGAAGAATAAGCTTTCATAAGCATATGAGAGAAACAGAAAATTTTATTATACCGAAATTTTTGCAAAAAGCCAGCAAAACTTTGTAGTTGGCATAGCTTTACAGTAAAATACTGCTAATAGTATCATAATTCTTAGTACTTATGCGAACGTCAAATACCTTTAATTATGTAATATTTATTAGTAATGAGACAGTTGAAAAAGTAATTTTCTTCATATTATTTTATTGCTAACGCGCAGTTGCATATTTGATTATAACAAGCTGCTATAATAGTATTTTCCGACGTGTATACCTAATATGTATAAACTAACGAATGGCGTTAGGTAGAAAATCAATGAATAAACATTTATATGTACACTGTTAGAATAAGTATTTATGCTCTAACATAATTAATTTTCACTTAGTACATAGTTATACAGGTTTGGGGGTAAACCACAGAACCAACTGGATAGGTACGTTTAATTAATAAATGAAAATATTCTGTTCATGTGGGATTGGTACTCATCGGAGGGACCGTAGACATTCGGATACAATAAGCGTCTCTTTGCAAAGACAATGACGACGACTTTACTAAATAACAAGACATTTATTTAAATACACACACTACATATTACCCTCTAGGTACCTGATTAGAAAAACCCACTGTACCATGCCAATGGCCATTAGACGCTGTCGAGGCATTAAGCTAAATAAAAAAAAATTGAAAGGGACGAGATTTATGAAATTTTTAGGTAATAGCAACAAAATAAAATACGCACGATGTAATTGTTTGTTAATAATCTAATTCCGGTTTATTATTTTTAACCCTAATCATGCTAGGACTGGTGGAAATAATCTATAAGCGAAAAATAAATTTGACATTTACTGAACTTATTTTACTCATTTTAAATCAATGAAAATAAGAGCCAATATATTAATAAATTTAACAAAATAATTTTAAAATATATTAGAAATTGGGTTTCATAAGTCTCAAGTCATGGCCAGACGTAGAACTAGAAGTGGATATTTGAACCTTTCGTATGACTTTTCGTGAATTGGTATATTTTTGGAAAATACGAAGAGAGAAAAATGGTAAATTTATCGATATAATTCCATTTAAAGGAGAGTTGGCTCAGTTGGGGGATTCTAAACTTGCTAAGAACAGATTTTTAGCGTTGGAAAGAAGGTTAGAGAAAAATGTCGTTCTGAAGGGTATGTATGACTCCTTTATGAATGAGTATATAACATTGGGTCACATGTCAGTGTCAGAACCTTCAGAAAGTGAAATAGCTTATTACCTTCCTCATTATGGAGTGTTAAATGAAAATTCAAGCACTACTAATTTGCGAGTTGTCTTCAATGGTTTGATGAAAACAAATACGGTCGTGTCACTTAATGACATTCAGCATGTTGGACCAAAGCTTCAGGAAGATCTTTTGTTGATTTTGATTAACGTTTGATGACAGATATAAATGGCAGTCTCGATCCAACCTTTGCTAGAGACGGTCGCATAAATTTATTTTTAGTACAAAAATATCTAGTAACCAGCTTTTGTTCCAAACTTTGTCGTTAATTAGTAATATTAATTACCAGTGTTTTAAAAACGCAAATAAAATGAAACAAGTACTATTTCTATTTTCTATACGCAAAAATACCGGCAAATAAAGTCATAGGCGTCCCAGAAAATAATTGTTCGTGATGTATAAAACATTTAATTGTGATACAGGATGAGCGAAAATGTAGAAATCATAGACAAAGACAATCCGTTTCTAAATTCAAATAAAGTGAGCAGATCTCCGACGAGAAGATTAACTTCAGAAGAATACACCGCTAACTTGCAAACAAATACCATGGAACAACCATCGAGAGATTCAACCACAGCCTCGTCTAGTGAGCAACAAAGCAATGAAAATTACTCAAGCATTATAGTGCACCAAGAGACTGATTCTACTAACAATCAACAAGAACAACCAGGTAACTCTTTTCTTTCTAATCATGCTTCTTCTTCTTCTTATTCTTATCAACCGTCACAAATACACATCAGTAATCTACACGATAGCCAAGAAAATCAGGACCAAGGATGGGACACTGTTCAAGCGCGCAAAAGAGCAAGAAAGGACAGCCCTGAAGCTGATAAACAACTAAGACAAACAATAATGAGCGATTACTGGCTCAAAGCACCCACACCAACGTCTAATAGATTTGCTAGCTTAGATGAAATACCTGATGAGACCAACCTAACCGAAACTGATGAAGTTAAAAATAGTATTCAGCCCCCACCCATATTTGTTTCAGATGTAGGTGATATAAAACCTCTTAGAGAATTGTTAGAAACAATATCCCCACTGGGATACACCATCAAATGCCTTTATAACAACCAAGTAAAGATCCAGCCCACAACCTCTGAACATTACCGAAACATAGCCAAAGCACTAAATGAGAAAAAAAACCCACTATTACACCTACCAAACAAAGGAAGAAAGAACATTCCGAGTTGTACTTCGTAATATGCATCAAACAGTAGATAAAGATGCTTTAAAAGATGAGTTAGCACAAATGGGACACGAAGTAACCAACATAGCTAATATATATAAGAATGGATCCAAAACGGCCCTTCCGCTTTTTTATATAGAACTAAAAGCTAAGCCAAATAATAAATACATTTATGAAGTGAGAGCACTTCAGAATATGATTGTGTCCTTCGAACCACCACATCCCAAGCGTCAGGTTCCCCAATGTACCAAATGTCAACGTTATGGCCACACACAAAAATTCTGTTATATGCCTCCAAGATGCGTAAAGTGCGCAAGTAATCATCATACTCTAGACTGCCCACGCAAGGAACGCAGCAATAACGTACAATGTGTACTCTGTATGGGAAACCATCCGGCCAACTATAAGGGCAGCAGCGTATACAAACAAATACAAAAAGAAAAGTTCCCCCAACTCAGACAGAAACAAGAGACCCATAGAACAGACATCAATACAATTAACAGCCAAACAGTAACCCCTGGTGTTTCTTACGCTCAAAAAACGTCAGGAAATAGTCAAACAGCTGAAATCACAAACCAACAAAGTAATGTTGGCTCAAACCATTTAACGACAATTGCCAACCTGGAAAACATGATGGCAAAATTAATGGAGAGAATGGATACTATGCTTAATCTCCTTACCACTATGATCTACAAAATGCACTAATGCAAAACGCACTTAAAATAGCCGTCTGGAACTCAAATGGGCTAACGCATCATATCCAAGAAATAAAAATTTTTCTCGACGAGAAGAAAATTGATGTTATGCTCATATCAGAAGCCCATCTAACAGACAAAAATTATATAAAAATTCCAAAATACACTGTTCACTACAAAAAACATCCAAATGACAAAGCACACGGTGGCACAGCTATCATTATCAAATCTAATATAAAACACCATGAGTTAAATAAGTTCAGTGAAAAGTACCTGCAGTCAACTAGCATTGTCATTGATGACTGGTTAGGCAACCTTACCTTATCTGCTGTTGTAACCTGTTAGAAGAAGATTTTCTGTTGGAGTGAATGCACAGAGAGTGATAAACTCCAACAGAAGTAGGAAAAAGAAGATCTACTTAATGTAGCCAAAGGAACAAAAATGTGTGGCTTCTACGTTGGAAGAAGCTGAAGTAACTAAAATACTACTTCGCAGTAGTACTTGTATGGGAAGATGTAAAGACAAAGAGTATAGACTTGATATAGGACTGGAGATGGAAAATTATGAATAGATAGATGTAACTTGAATAGCTAGCTCAATATGCAAGAGAATGGCCACTTGACACTCAAGGAAGGATTCGGCCAATTTGCACGGCTATTTCTGGCTGGACAATAAATTAAAGGAAATGACAATGATGGCTAGAAAAGAAGATATTAAGACACTGTTCACAAAGTAGATAAGGTAAATATAATAATATAATGAAAATAGAATAAATTTTTGGGCGCCAGAAGAAGGATAACTGGGTTAACCCTCTTCCAGGTATTCTACGCTGCTATAGAGTATATTAAATTTGTAGTACAAGTAGGTTAAATGTTATTAAAGATTATTAAGTTATAAAATATATTATCAAGATAAAGGAGTAATAAGAAAAAAAAATCACAATAAATGTATATTTATTGAATGTAACTACCAGATTTTCACAATCTCCGAGTTAAGACAAGTAACTAGTATGTAACTCTAACATGACAAAAAAAAATACTAGTGAAAGTCATTTACAGAATTACCTTACAAATATAATCTAAGAATAATCTTAATAAGGTTAGAAAATCTGAATAAGGGTACCTCTAATACAGAAAGTACAACTTACACTTGGTTAGCAGTAACTACCCTCACCCAATAACAATGGTACGAATATCATACGTACACTTAATTCAATACTACCTGATAATATGAACAAGATATTTAATATATGTATGTACAACTCAATGAGTTGACGGGTACCAAGTCCCTAAGTGAACCAACGGAGTTCTGGATACCAAAGATCCTTTTACCGACTCGTGGTTCTTAATAATAATGGCAAGTAAAACTAGTACCTTCCTGAGGGGATGGGTACTAGGGATTTATTCGAATTTAATATAAAAATTAATAGTTAAAGTTAAATAATTTGAATAATAGAAATTTTTAATGATATTTGAAGTTAATTTGAAAAATTTAATTTAAAATATACTAAAATAATTAAAGGAGTTTAAATAGTTATATAAAAGGGAAACAAGCCAAAGAATAATAAAAAAAATATAAGAGTACCAACACTATTGTATGGGAAAGTATCTGAGCTCAGAGATTCTCACCATGGAGGTTACGCAGCTTTGGGGAACGCTATCAATTATTATACTGTTCTGTAATACTATAAAAATCTTGAAAAGGGAAAGGTTATGTGCAATAAATTTATAAAGTACCTATATGAATAAACTAAGTATCCTGAAAATCACAAAAAACAGTCTAAATTTTTACTTAGAGCAAACCGAATGTTCATCAACACAAACCCCTTTTCACAATCTTCCAATGTTCCTTGCGGTGCGTTCCTTGCTGTGTATTCCCCAAATTGACCGGGATGCAATGAGCACAAGGGGGTGCTAACTCCCTCTTGCAACTGTCCTGCTGGAGGTACAAGAAAACAGGTGGAAAAAAAAACCAGTTGAAGGTACAGGCGAAAAAGATAGATATGGAGATCTTCCAGGCTGGTCTCCTAGTGACCGTCTCTCTAGAAGTGGTCTACCTTGGTGGTCTTAGGTTTTCTTTTTTTTTTATGATTTCATAGTGGTGGCTAAAAAAAACACATATGGTATTACTACCAATCCACCAATGTGTCAAAAAGAAGCAAGAGAAACGAGGAGGTGTTTTTATTCCTATGGGAATAAGAAGAAATAGGTCATTAAGTCCAAAAACTTGAATGACTAGACAGCTCGACTCTTTATTAAGTTGTTATCAGATGACCTTGTTCAAATAACACATGTGATTTTCAATTTGGCTACAAGATATAATTACTGTGAAAAAATATTTCATTATAATATATACACAGGTATATAGATATATTATACAAGGATGAAATATAGTATGATTAGGCAATGGATACTTGTTTGATCATGGTTCAAAAGATAGGAGATCTGTAGACTTGAAAGGAATATAAAAAAAATTGAGTTTAAATTAGCTCTATTTTCCAACAGAAAGCACAAATTAGCAAAGAATATTCAATTATCTCTCGATGTTTTTGATCCATGAAAATAAACCATAGAAACCATGAACATAGACGACATGAAACTTAATTAGCAAGTTAGTCAAGAAAATTTCAATATGGCGGAAAATAAATTAATAAAATTTTTTATTTACCAGGCCGGAACTCATTTTAAATCTGCATTCAAATTCTTCAACTTCGTATTCACTAATAACTTTATATTCCCTAATGCTGGATGGATTCAATCTTTAATTATAATTTGGATCTTGAAATTGTGGGTAAAATATCAAGCTACCGACCTGCCACTCCGACACACTTCTAGAAAGCCAATGCCCTCTCGTTAGCTGGCTGACGATCTCCGCGGGCAATTCAATTCCCCTCTCCCATCGATACGCTGTCAAACGCAAGCAAACCAATGTTGCCACACTTAAAATGTGACGTCACAAGCATTTAAAATTCTGTGATGGTGTTATGTTATATTTTAATAACCATTGAAAGAAAATAATTCTAAAAATAATGAAATAATATCTTCCCATCAATAATGGATTCTATAAGGGGCGGAACGTCACATTCCCTTTTGACCACGAGAAAAAAAAATTTTAATTAAAAAAAATTTTTTTTTTTCACATATTAAACTAAAGTAGTAGTACTTAGTGTATCATTCCCCGTTGATTCGCAAGATTACAAATAATCACAACTAATAATCAAGGGAAAGCAGGATGGTCACTGCAGCAACTAACAGGAATTGCAAAAGATGACCCGAAGTCCTAGTAAACGTGACTGTTTTTTTTTTTTTTTTTTTTTAAAGCCAAACAACCTACAGATGAGATTTAATTTATAATGACAAATAAGTGTCGAATTGGCAGCAAATCCAAAGTTGTACTATCCCTGGACATCAGATTTATAAAGGGTATATCCAAGGACGAACAACCAGGCAAAGGTGTGAGCCAATTCATACCCTAACGCAAGTAAATATACTAAAGTCACCAAATAAATCAATAACTAAAATTAGTGAAGAATAATCGAACACTCAATCCAAAATTGGAATAACAATGGACACCAGATTTGTAATGGCATATCCAGAGAAGAACAATCAGGAAGATTTATGGAACAATTCTCACCAATACCGAATAATACAAATAGTAAACATACCAAACGAATCCAAACACATTAACCAAACTAAATGTGGAATTGGACACTCAATCCAAAATCGGACTATCAATGGACACCAGATTTATAAGAGCATATCCAAAGAAGAACGATCAGGAAAATTTATGGACCAATTCCCACTAATACTAAATAAATAACTAAATTAGCTCTACATCTTCCCTCATTCGGTAATATGAGCCTATCTAAACTAAATAATAAAAATGAAGGGTAACTTATAAGTACTATGACTCTATGGTAAATACAAAATATGACGGGAACGAGCTCCCAATTTTTTTTATAAGACTGTATATTCATTTGAACATACATAGGATTATCCAGGAGATATTCCTGAATCTAAGCAACAACTAATGCCTGAGGATAGAAGAGGGAATCTACTAAAAAGAAAATCAATAATTTGTCCCGACGGGTTGATCACTAACATTACGACTCTACGTATATGGATAATCAAAGCATCAATATACTATGAACTAAGAGACATAAAATAAGCAAACTAAACTTCCCTATTATCGTGTGAAAACGTGCCTGGAATATCTGGACTAATTACACAAGAATGGTTAGGAAATGTTGCGCACCGTTTCCCGACCGGAAATATTATCATGCATAAACATCCGCATACTCAACCATGAAAGACATGGATTACGAAATCGGATAGCAGTGATCAGTTGCTGAATTTCGAACCCACGTATTCACCAACTTTGAGCATTAACAGACTAGTTCATAAGAAGAAATATGAAAGACTCAAGAATTCATCTATAAACCAAAATTCCAAACTCATTCCAGAATTATACTGTGGAGAAAATAAGGATCTGAATTATTGTAAAGTATCTAACATGTCCGTGACAAATGTCAATAGCGTAACCCAATAACAAATTAAAAACCCCATCTTTCCAATATGGCAAATCCAATACTTACATGATATAAAAATAATATAAAAAAAATAATAATAAGTAGGTAATCAAATATCCAAAATATAACACATAATCTAAGATATGGTAGTGTAACATAGTTCCATTTCTATTCAGCAAGAATACTTGTATGAGCCGACATATCCAAATATCTAATAATCAACAGCCCTTTTATTATAAGAGGTTGAGTACACAAACTAAAAGTACAAGTGGAGATTATCAACTTGGTAATACTATTGGCTGGATTAGTACTTGAGAATATTTGTCCATGAATTAAAATGCAATTCATAATACAGAAAAAATGATAAACTCATACAAGCGGTATTACACAAGAATTCGGTACCTAATAAGTAACTAATAAGTGAGAAGTCATCAAACCATGCCGAAGGTTAAAAATTATGCTATGGTCCTGCACTCTCTGGTGATTAAAAATTTAGACTAAAATACTATACCATAATAAAACGAGCTAAAGGCAAACACAGGAAGATATTAGCTTAAACAACCCTAAGTTAATCTTCTTCCGATGAAGTTGAAGAATCAACATCGTCCATGGTATTGTCAGGCAGTAAATCCTTTACATGAAATTGACCAATTCGCTTATTAGTCAAATTGTCCTTTAATTCATAAATCAAAGGAGATATTACCCTTAAGACAGTACATGGGACATACTTCTGGCAAAACTTTGCAGAAATGGCATCACCCTTACTGGATTTGACAAAATTGCGCTTTAATACTCGATCACCAACAAAGAATCGCAGATCTCGTTTCCTCAAATTATAGTGCTGCTGGTTCCTTAGGTAAGAAGTTTTTAACTTCTTCCTAATGTCTGCGAAAATATGAGGTAACGTCTGGAGATCATCTAAGCGATGAAGTTTCTCAGATATTTGAGGAAGATTTTCGGAATTGTCTGAAATTACACCAAAATAATCACCTGATAAAGCAACATTCCTACCAAAATTCAGATATGCTGGAGAGCACTGGGTAACTTCATGGACAGAAGTCCTTATGGCTTGAGCTATGGAATGAATATATTGATCCCAAGCTCTGTGATCTGGGTATGTATAGGACCTTAGAGCTGTGACAATACTGCGATTTACTCTCTCAGTATGGTTTGCTTGTGGATGGTAGGCAGCATTATAAAAGGTCTTCTGAACCTTATATTTAGCTAAAAGATCTTTAAAGGCCTTTGATACAAACTGAGGACCATTGTCACATGACACAATTTGGGGAACACTGTACACCAAAAAGACTTGTTCCTCCAAATATTTCAAAATTGCTGGAGTTGTGGCCTGACGAAGAGGAAAAACTAAAGGAAATTTAGTGAAATAATCCACAACTACCAGGCAATAGGTATTACCCTTGTAGCTCCGAGGATACGGTCCAATGAGATCCATTGAGATCATCTGCCAAGGAAAATTGATGTTTCTGAAGGAACCCATAAGTCCAGCTTGTGGTAGGTTACTTGGTTTGCAAGTAGCACAAACCATGCATTTAGAAATGTACCTTTTAATAGACTTCCGCATGCCAGGCCAATAATATAATTCAGCAATGCGGTGATATGTCTTATAAAACCCAAAATGACCAGCTGTAACTTCATCATGAAACATATGCAGAATATTTTCCCTATTTGGCGTAGGCACAACTATTTTCCACTCCGACATGTTGGATAAGGACTCTATCGGACTAAAGGTGTGTTTGTACAGAACATTATTCTCTACCTTAAAATCAGGATATTTTTGTGGGTCTTGAGTAACCCTATCAATCATATTCTGATACCACACATCAGGGGTTAAAGAAGACAGATCTAGGACATTAATATCGTGGACACGTGAAAGAGCATCTGCAACCACGACCCCGTTTGCCTTTCTATGGACAATCTTATATGAATAGGCAGCCAGTTTACATATCCATCGAGAAAGTCTCTGAGAAGGGTTTTTCATACTATGAAGCCATACCAAGGAACTATGGTCCGTAATTATAGTGAAATTACGACCTTCCAAATAATAACGAAACGCTTCTAACCCATGGATGATAGCTAAGAGTTCTTTCTCTGTGGTTGAATAGTTTTTCTGGGCCTTATTCAACTTCTTACTAGTGTAAGCTATTGGGTGTTCAGAGCCATCCTTCAACTGAAATAATACGCCACCAGAAGCAGTATTAGAGCAATCTGTCATTAGATAAAAATGCTCATCAAAATTAGGTGACATCATGACCGGAGCGCTCGTTAAAGCATCTTTAACGCGCCTAAAAGCTTCATCGGCCTCAGGAGTCCAAGTAATGGTCTGTCCCTTTTTCCTGTTCTTCAAAAGATCAGTAAGAGGAGACAACAAGGTAGAGTATGACGGTACAAACCGACGATAATAGCCACACATTCCCAATATCCTACGGACTTGGGTGGTGGTCTTAGGTATGGGAAAATTTTTAATAGCTACTATTTTCTCAGGATCAGTCCTTAGCCCCTGGTTATCCACAACATAACCCAAGAACTTAAGACTAGGACGACAAAACTGACATTTATCCAAATTGATCGTTAGATTAGCTTCCTTAAGACGTAAAAATAACTTATCTAAAATTTCCATATGAAGGGAAAAATCGGGAGTGACAACCAAAATATCGTCCAAATAATAGAAAACATAGGGCTCTAACTGTGGACCAATGACTAAATCCATCAGACGACACATTGTCTGAGGAGCAGAAACAAGACCGAAAGGCACGGTGACAAACTGGAATAATCCTTTACCACTGACAGCAAAAGCAGTATACTTCTTGCTCTCTTCACTCAGTGGGATCTGTAAGAAGGCCTTAGACAAATCAATAGAAGAGATGTATTTGGCATTCTGAAGTTTGCTCAAAATCACATATATTCTGGGGATAGGATAAGCATCCCTGTTCGTTGTGATACTGTTTAGTTTTCGACCGTCAAAGCAGATCCTGAAGGATCCATCCTTCTTCTTCGTTAACCAGAGTGGGGAACAATAGGACGACGTTGAATGTTCTATGATATTTAAAGCAAGCATCGAATCTACTTCTTTTTCTAAATCTGCCTGCCAGGCTTGAGGTATGGGATACTGATACAACCTAAAAGGAGTGGGATTTCCCACTTCGATAGTGTGAGATATTAACGACGTACGACCTAGTTTGTCTTTTGAAGAAAGAGTAGTGAATTTAGAGATCATACTCTCTAATTGCCTTTGTTCGGAGCTTGATAAACTAGCAAAATCATGAATAGCACTAAGGGTAGATAAATTAAATTCAGATATGGAAAAAGAAAAATCAGAACAACTTAAGGTGCTATTGAAAGCATTGAAAAAGTCCATACCTAGAATTATAGAATTCTGCACGGAAGGAATAACATAGAATGTAATTTCTCTACATAAATCGGCCACTGTGATTTCAATTTGGAGTTTGCCTGTAATGGACTGAACTGTACCATCTGCAGTAGATACTTGCAAAGATGAAATGGGCATAATGGGAATACTAGAATTTTTCAATAAATTTAATGAATGTGCCCCTATCAAGGAAATATTAGAGCCACTATCTAACAAAGCTAAACACGATTGTCCTAGAATTTGAATAGGGAGATATGGCCTATTATCATTTTGTTTCCTAACTAATAAAGAATTAATATCTAGATATAAAGTATTTGGTTGTCTAGAACCGTTATAGGGAACTAACCTAGACGTATCATCATCATTAACAAAACTAGAATCTAATATAGATAATGGAACTACATCACTATCACAATTATTATTGTTACGTTGAACACTACCAATCAAAGAAGAATTTGTAAATGAACATCTGTGATCATTTGAATCAAGCGAATCTAACGTATCATCTATAGAAATTAATTTCTGGTTTAATTTTGTTTTGTGGTGTGTGCTGTTTTCTTGAACGACACCCCTTTCCCTTTTCGTGAAGATGGGTTTGGGTTGCTGGATGTGCTTGGTCCAGCAGTTTCGTTTGACGATGGGGTTGGATTCCCTGATTGGGTGTTGGACGGAGAAACGTTCAGGGGACGGACCTCCGACGTCTCGTTTCCCGAACACTTAGAACAATTCCTTTTAAGGGTGTTCTCTCGGCCACAACCATGGCAGAAAATACGACTTTGAGGAATTGCACAATTGTAAAACGGATGACCTGGCTGATCACAATTCCAACAGACAAGAGAACTAACAACCGAAACATTATGATCATGGCCCTTATTTGGCCAAGAACGTTGCCTAAAGGAAGTTGGCTGAGAAGAAGAGTTAGAATAGGATCGAGATGTGGATGGAGGTTGCGAAGACCAGGATAAAGTTTCCTCCAAACGTTTGCACTTTATAGTAAGGTCATCAATGTTCTGAATGTCCATAAGAGCTAATTGTTGATGATAAAAGGGTAATAGACATTTAAGGATGATTTTAATTTTAGCTAAATCTGACAAAGGAGTGTCTAAACGACTACACATACCTAATATAGTATTAATAAACATAGTAACAGATTCCCCAGGTTTCTGCTTATGATTCTTAATTTGATCTAGTAGGTCGTCCTGGAACGAGTACGGAAGAAAATCTGACTTCAACTTTTTAATCAGATCAGACCAACAAGAAAAATTACCCCTATTATTCCTAAACCAGGTAAAAGCTGTCCCGGTGAACAGTTCAGCAGATGCAGCAAACAAATCCTCTTCAGAAACACCTCTAGATACTCGAAGACATTCAACCCTTTCCAAAAATGACATCACATCAGTGTGCTGTTTTTCACCTGAAAATGAAATACCCCATTTGTGTACTTGCACAGGTTTGGAGTAAGTGAAACTAGATACATTGACTGGAGCATTAGGAGTAGAGGTAGCTATGGGGTTAACTCTAGAATCAAGTTCACCCTCTAGTGTTAATATTCTAAGAGAAACAGATTTCTTGAAAGGTTCCTGTTCTTCGGTAGGACAGTGTAACAAGTGTACACGGGCAGAAATATGGCCTAGACGAGATGTTAATCGCGCATACTCTGTATCCTTTACAGTTCCCCTAAATTTTTCGATTTTTTTAGACAAGCTGTCCAATGTTTCAGAGATTCCTTTCTGTTGTTCCTCAAAAGGGATGGATACAGCTGATATTTGGAGAAAACTCCTATTGCCAGCTTCTTGTTTCAAAGCACCTCTCAGAAGATTGCGTTTTTTATCGACAGTTGTCGACTCCTCTGGCATTATGTCCCTAATCTTTAATTCATAATCCAGTTCATCCACCAGAAGATGTTCAGCTTTAAAAGCACACATGATGAGAGCAAAATTATTGACAAGTAGTCCAAAGAACAGAAGTATGAAAGATACCTAAGTTTGCACGCAAAATATATATACCGAGAAAATATTCGCAACACACCAACAAAATCAAAATGGCCAGCAAAAAATATATATATATATATATAATGAAGTATATAATCAAATAAATAAGATCAAATAAATATATAAGATCAAATAAATGGATAAATAATCCAATAAATAATGTATACTCAAGTAAACCTACTACCTAAATACTGGAAGTAAATTTTTATTTATATGTAACTTACCACCACTTTGGAAAAAATATATATAATAATAATCAATGCTTAGTTGTACCTCCAACTATACCACTATTGGCTGAAGGAATAAAAATTACCTTATATGAATTATATTATTAATAGCAATATTAAATATAAGTTCCCAATAAAAAATTCAAATTTAACCCAGAATGTAAGTTGCACAAACCTATACTATAATGAGGTCCCAAAATATAAACAAAAATCAAAACAGCGTATAAGAATACCTGATATGTATCAGAAATTAAAAATAAAATAAATAAGTAACAAGATGTGTATAGAGATACCAAACGGAAATAACAAAGAAACTTGAGATAAAAAGAGAAGAATTGACCTAAATAAATACTGTCTCAGACCAAAAATAAGGCCACCACGTTGGGAAGCCGATGTAACCTGTTAGAAGAAGATTTTCTGTTGGAGTGAATGCACAGAGAGTGATAAACTCCAACAGAAGTAGGAAAAAGAAGATCTACTTAATGTAGCCAAAGGAACAAAAATGTGTGGCTTCTACGTTGGAAGAAGCTGAAGTAACTAAAATACTACTTCGCAGTAGTACTTGTATGGGAAGATGTAAAGACAAAGAGTATAGACTTGATATAGGACTGGAGATGGAAAATTATGAATAGATAGATGTAACTTGAATAGCTAGCTCAATATGCAAGAGAATGGCCACTTGACACTCAAGGAAGGATTCGGCCAATTTGCACGGCTATTTCTGGCTGGACAATAAATTAAAGGAAATGACAATGATGGCTAGAAAAGAAGATATTAAGACACTGTTCACAAAGTAGATAAGGTAAATATAATAATATAATGAAAATAGAATAAATTTTTGGGCGCCAGAAGAAGGATAACTGGGTTAACCCTCTTCCAGGTATTCTACGCTGCTATAGAGTATATTAAATTTGTAGTACAAGTAGGTTAAATGTTATTAAAGATTATTAAGTTATAAAATATATTATCAAGATAAAGGAGTAATAAGAAAAAAAAATCACAATAAATGTATATTTATTGAATGTAACTACCAGATTTTCACAATCTCCGAGTTAAGACAAGTAACTAGTATGTAACTCTAACATGACAAAAAAAAATACTAGTGAAAGTCATTTACAGAATTACCTTACAAATATAATCTAAGAATAATCTTAATAAGGTTAGAAAATCTGAATAAGGGTACCTCTAATACAGAAAGTACAACTTACACTTGGTTAGCAGTAACTACCCTCACCCAATAACAATGGTACGAATATCATACGTACACTTAATTCAATGCTACCTGATAATATGAACAAGATATTTAATATATGTATGTACAACTCAATGAGTTGACGGGTACCAAGTCCCTAAGTGAACCAACGGAGTTCTGGATACCAAAGATCCTTTTACCGACTCGTGGTTCTTAATAATAATGGCAAGTAAAACTAGTACCTTCCTGAGGGGATGGGTACTAGGGATTTATTCGAATTTAATATAAAAATTAATAGTTAAAGTTAAATAATTTGAATAATAGAAATTTTTAATGATATTTGAAGTTAATTTGAAAAATTTAATTTAAAATATACTAAAATAATTAAAGGAGTTTAAATAGTTATATAAAAGGGAAACAAGCCAAAGAATAATAAAAAAAATATAAGAGTACCAACACTATTGTATGGGAAAGTATCTGAGCTCAGAGATTCTCACCATGGAGGTTACGCAGCTTTGGGGAACGCTATCAATTATTATACTGTTCTGTAATACTATAAAAATCTTGAAAAGGGAAAGGTTATGTGCAATAAATTTATAAAGTACCTATATGAATAAACTAAGTATCCTGAAAATCACAAAAAACAGTCTAAATTTTTACTTAGAGCAAACCGAATGTTCATCAACACAAACCCCTTTTCACAATCTTCCAATGTTCCTTGCGGTGCGTTCCTTGCTGTGTATTCCCCAAATTGACCGGGATGCAATGAGCACAAGGGGGTGCTAACTCCCTCTTGCAACTGTCCTGCTGGAGGTACAAGAAAACAGGTGGAAAAAAAAACCAGTTGAAGGTACAGGCGAAAAAGATAGATATGGAGATCTTCCAGGCTGGTCTCCTAGTGACCGTCTCTCTAGAAGTGGTCTACCTTGGTGGTCTTAGGTTTTCTTTTTTTTTATGATTTCATAGTGGTGGCTAAAAAAAACACATATGGTATTACTACCAATCCACCAATGTGTCAAAAAGAAGCAAGAGAAACGAGGAGGTGTTTTTATTCCTATGGGAATAAGAAGAAATAGGTCATTAAGTCCAAAAACTTGAATGACTAGACAGCTCGACTCTTTATTAAGTTGTTATCAGATGACCTTGTTCAAATAACACATGTGATTTTCAATTTGGCTACAAGATATAATTACTGTGAAAAAATATTTCATTATAATATATACACAGGTATATAGATATATTATACAAGGATGAAATATAGTATGATTAGGCAATGGATACTTGTTTGATCATGGTTCAAAAGATAGGAGATCTGTAGACTTGAAAGGAATATAAAAAAAATTGAGTTTAAATTAGCTCTATTTTCCAACAGAAAGCACAAATTAGCAAAGAACATTCAATTATCTCTCGATGTTTTTGATCCATGAAAATAAACCATAGAAACCATGAACATAGACGACATGAAACTTAATTAGCAAGTTAGTCAAGAAAATTTCAATATGGCGGAAAATAAATTAATAAAATTTTTTATTTACCAGGCCGGAACTCATTTTAAATCTGCATTCAAATTCTTCAACTTCGTATTCACTAATAACTTTATATTCCCTAATGCTGGATGGATTCAATCTTTAATTATAATTTGGATCTTGAAATTGTGGGTAAAATATCAAGCTACCGACCTGCCACTCCGACACACTTCTAGAAAGCCAATGCCCTCTCGTTAGCTGGCTGACGATCTCCGCGGGCAATTCAATTCCCCTCTCCCATCGATACGCTGTCAAACGCAAGCAAACCAATGTTGCCACACTTAAAATGTGACGTCACAAGCATTTAAAATTCTGTGATGGTGTTATGTTATATTTTAATAACCATTGAAAGAAAATAATTCTAAAAATAATGAAATAATATCTTCCCATCAATAATGGATTCTATAAGGGGCGGAACGTCACACTGTCTACTGTCCTCCTGGCCAATCCATCAACGAAAATAACTTTAATACCTATTTTAGTTCACTTGGACACAAATTCATAGCAGGAGGAGACTTTAACTGTAAACATCATCACTGGGGCTCTAGAATAATCACAACAAGGGGTAGACAACTGCTGAAGTCGATAATAGGAAACAATCTACAACACATATCTACAGGAGAACCAACTTATTGGCCTACAGATCCCAATAAAACACCAGATCTCTTAGACTTCTGTGTGATTAAAGGTATCTCTCTTAACTACTTAGCAATACAATCATGCTGGGACCTCTCGTCAGATCATTCTCCCATTCTAATTGACCTAGACTCCAAAGTCATACTCAGAAATAAGCCTCCAGTCCTAAGCAATAACCAAACAAATTGGAACATATTCCGAAGTGCATTAACAGAACAAATATCAACGAATTTGCCACTCAAAACAGAAATACAAATTGAAAATGCAGTACAACAACTTACTACCTCCATACAAAAGGCGGGATGGAGTGCTACACCTGAACAAACATTATGGAAGGAAACCATAAATTGTTCTCCGAGTGCAAAACACATGATTGAAGAAAAAAGAAAACTTATGAGAAAATGGCAAAACACACATGCACCTATTGACAAAGAAAATCTAAACAGAATTACCAGAAGACTTAAAAATCTATTAAAAGAAGAAAAAAACAGGGGGATTCAAACTTACTTAGAAAATCTGACTCCATTCAAAGACACTAACTATTCGCTATGGAAGGCGACGAGAAAAGTAAAAGGACCAAAAGACGCCATACCTCCTTTAAAAAATGCCAAAGGTAAATGGGCAAGAACAGACACAGAGAAATCCGAGACATTCGCAGAACATCTTTCGACAGTATTTAGTCCCTTTACTAGAGTAGTACCATTAGAACAAGAAGAACCATTTCATTCTTTTTTTGAGGCTCCATATCAAATGGAACTGCCAATCTCCAAGTTTAATATTAAAGAAGTAAAAAAGATAATAAATAATGAGATACAACCTAATAAGGCACCAGGATTCGACCTCATAACGGGTAAGGTCCTTCAGGAACTAACCGATGATTGTTACAGAATAATCACTATGACTGCACTACTTCCCGTTGCAATGGAAAGTGGCACAGATTATACTAATTCAAAAACCTGGAAAAGATCCAAAAGATGTCAACTCATACCGACCGATAAGTCTGCTCCCAGTCATCTCTAAGGTGTTTGAAAAACTTCTGTTAAGAAAAATAAAACCAATATTAGAAGAGAAGAGTCTCATACCTGATCATCAATTCGGATTTCGTAATCAACATAGTACAATAGAACAAGTTCACAGACTGTACACAACAATAAGAACTAGTCTCGAAAACAAGCAATACTGCACTGCAGCCTTTTTAGATGCCTCTCAAGCTTTTGACAAGGTGTGGCACACAGGACTTCTGTACAAATTAAAGAAAAACCTACCTTACACTTACTTCAAACTGCTTCAATCATACCTTACAGAAAGGAGATATCTGGTAAAATATAGTGAAGCGTATACAAAACTCTACCCCATCCTATCTGGTGTACCTCAGGGTAGTGTGCTCGGACCGATCCTATACCTAATATATACGGCTGACTTGCCAACAAGCAACGACCTAACACTTGCAACATTCGCAGATGATACTGCTTTCCTGGCCTCTCATGGTAATCCAATAAAAGCATCAGAGAGACTGCAACTACATCTGAACAAAACAAATGAATGGCTTAAACTCTGGAGAATTAGAGTAAACCCCTCAAAATCCACACACATTACATTCACTCTAAGAAGGGGTACATGTCCAGAACTTAATCTCGATGGACATCCTTTACCTCAAAAGGATGACGTAAAATATCTAGGTATTCACCTTGACAAACGACTAACTTGGACCAAACATATATGGACGAAAAGACTTCAACTGGGAATTGTATACAGAAAACTTTACTGGATGTTGGGAAAAAACTCTCACCTATCGATCGATAACAAGCTGCTTATATACAAAACAATAATAAAACCCATTTGGACATATGGTTTGCAGCTCTGGGGATCAGCTAGCAAATCTAATATTACGAAAATACAAAGATTTCAATCCAAAACTCTAAGAACAATCGCTAATGCCCCTTGGTACATCCATAATGACGCAATACATAGAGATCTTCAGGTATTATCAGTCTCCGAAGAGTGCAAAAAATCTTCTGAACAATATCAAAATAGGTTGCGGGTACATCCAAACACCCTGGCACACAATCTTCTCAACAACCAACAAACGAAGAGATTGAAACGATATGATCCCTTGGACCTACCTAACCGATCCTGACAGAGCCTACAGCAGAGGAAGCTACGCCTTCAACAGCGTCCAGCCATTGTGTTCTGTGCCAGTTTTAGTTTTAGTTTTCGTGCTCGCGTATCAGTGTATGTGCGCATCTCACCGGTAAACAAGGTAATGTGTGTGTGTCGTGTTGCTTTGGTCACTGGACCTTACATCTCTCTGCCATTGTAAAGACAAACAATTTTACTTATTGTTTTCATTGTAAAACAGATTGTAAAAAAACTTGGATGTTAATAAAAAAAAAAAAAAAAAAAAAAAAGATATAAATGGGTTGGATAACATCTTTTCGTCAATACGTTATGGGCAAACTAGGTCTCCCATGTACCATTGCGTTTTTGAAGCCAAACTGAGTGCTACGAATTAATATTTTGCTCCAGTTTTCTGAAAATCCTTTGATATATCAAGGAATATTCCGGTTTAAGGAATAGAAATTTGAGGTCCTGAAACGTTTCATCTAGCCACTTATGATCGGCTACTAGAATATTCCGGTTATAGGAACTTTTGCTTGGAAAAATGGCTATTCAAATAGGCAGGTTCGACTGTATAAATATTAAATGTATTGACTTACTTAAATCTTCTTCTTATACCTTACGATATCGAGGAAAGTGAAAAAATCAGACGTATCCATTCCTTTCAGTCAGTAGCTAGTCTCTCTGCTTCTCTTCACTAAATATTTCTGTTTGTGGAGGCCTTTCCAATATATGCGTTCCATGCTGGTCTGCCTATCCGTCGTTTATTGTCAGACGCAGTTTTCCATACCCTCTTTAAAATTCTAACTTCACTCATTCTCGCCTTATGTACGAACCAGATAACCGTTTTGTTTCAAGTCTGTCTATGGGTCATTCCGATACCGCACCTTTTACGTATTACTTCGTTTCTTATACGATCACGTCTGGTCACCCCGCCTACCGCACGTACGGTACCCCGTCAAAATAGCCCCGTCAAAAAAGCTCCGACAAAATAGCCCCGACATAATATCCCGCACACAAAATAGCTCCGACAAAATAGTCTGCAGACAAAATAGCCGCGGAATAATAGCCCGCCGACAAAATAACCTGCAGACAAAATAGCCGCGAAATAATAGCCCGCCGACAAAATAGCCCCGACAAAATAGCCCCGACAAAATAGCCCCGAAAAAAAAGCTCCCTTTAGAATTCATCATGAAATAATTCCTTAAAAATACATTTTTTCGGAAATGGTAATTATTCTCTATTCAGATGTTTATCTTAAACACATTAAATAAAAATTGTCTTTTCAGAGAACTCGAGTCCTGTCTTTCCTGCCTCTTGGAAGTTTGAACATTTAAGTTAAGCGAAAATCAATGTTAATTTATGATATAAACATTTTTTTTTCTGTTATCGGACAACAGTAAAATGCATTTTAAATTAAATAAGTTTAATACGTTCTTCCTTTTTGTCAAATAGTTTAAATTAAAAAAAGTTTTTGGACACCTTGTATAAATAATTATGTAATTGTTTATAAGAGGCTGTTTTAGCCGGGGCTGTTTTGACCGGGGCTATTTTGTGTGCGATCTATTTTGTCGGGGCTATTTTGTTTGCAGGCTATTTTGTCGAGGCTATTTTGTGTTAGGGCTATTTTGACGGGGCTTTTTTGACGGGGCTGTTTTGACCGGGCTATTTGGCAGGTCACGCGCACGTAAATATCGCGTTTCGCATGCTTGAATTTTACTACGGATTTTGGAGTTCACTGTCCACGTTTCACTACCGTAGAGTAGCACCGGCTCGTATACAATTGGAAATAGTTTCATTTTTGTTTTCAGGTTTACTTCCTTCTTCCTATTAAAACTTTTATTTAGTGCATAGTATAATGTGCAATCATTACCCTGCTGTTTACTTCTGGTTCTATATTTTCTTGTTCGTACATTGTTGATCCTAGATACTTGTAGTCCTCTACTTGTGTATTGGTCTCATTATTAAATATTAACTCATTATTTAAAATATTAAATGTATGTACATATATAATAAATGCAGACAGAATGAATGCTTGATAATCCATCAGGTACTACCAGATCCAAAAAAATCTCGGAGAGGGATACCTAAGCAAACGTTGGTATTAATATTAATTTAAATAAGTCTTACTCTAATTATGCATTTTATGAGATCTATCCATCATATTAATAATTATTATTCATTGTTTGTATAGTCGTATTATCGTTTCATTGCCAAATCTGAAGAATGTCCAGTTTATTGTGAAATCTTGATAAAATTCAAGTCGGAATTATTAGTCAGATTTAATATGAGTAGGTAAATCGCCTTAAACAATTTTCATTTTTTAACTACTTATGGTTAACAAAGCGTTCATTGTTCGTACGGAATGTAATTAAAGAGCGCATCGCATTGCGGAAGCCATTAAGTCTCTAGTTTCTTTGGGTGAAGATTGGATATCAAGAAAACTCTTGTTGTACGTTCTATTAGATTTTAACACGAAAATGCGATAATAGGCCAGGGTAATATTCGTGACACTTCAACAGCCAGGGTACTGAAGCGTTTTTTCGACAGGTAATACCTATAGGAACAAATTGTAACTATTTTCTGCGTAGGATCTGGTGGCCATTTTTATTTATAAACAATTTATTGTCAAAAAAGGGCCTTTTTTCTTTTTTTTTCAAATTAATGGCAAACAGTAATACTTATGGTTTTCTTAGTACGAAATTGATTTCTTAGTACAGACATCTTTGATAGAACGGAAAAAGCTTTAAAATTACGTATTAAAAACTTTAATATACTTATTTATTGGTAATATAATAGGGATGTTCACTAATTTTTAAATATAGTTAAATTAAATAGATTACAAGGCATATAAAAACGTAACAATCATAAAACTGTTTAAAAATGTATATTTTTTAAGATAAATGAGTTCATAATGTTGATTTTCTTGGATGCTAGAAAAACGGTACCCTGCAACGAGGCTACGGTCTGTGACGTCAGCAGTCGTAACGTCTTTGATCGACGACTAGTTTTGTATACTTATTTACTCAGTGTATTTGAATGTGCGCAGTTTTTTACGTATTTAATTATTAAAAATAAAGCCAAATAAGTGGTGTTTTGTTCCTGGGTGTGTAAATACATCAAAAAACAGTTCTGACAAGATTTTTATTACCGTTCCAGCCAATTTAAAACAGAAAAAGAAATGGTTTGTTGCAGCTAGAACTTAAAATAACTAACTTAAAGAACTAACTTGATAAAATAAACAGAAGTTTTCTAGAGACTTTCGGCCCTTGGTAATAATGTAATTGTTCTTTCTGCATTTACATTTTTCAAAAATACTTATTAGTTTTCACAGGATTCGAAAAAAATGAACGAATTTAAATAGCATTGGACCAAGATTTGGCACCCACCCCCTTAAAGAGTAAATGAAAAAGTTTCGGGACCTCAAATTTGTATTCCTTAAACTGGGATATTCCTAAAAACGGGATTCTAATAATACATACAGTAAAAGTAAACCTTGAAATAACTACATGTCGATGTAGGTATGACTTTATATTATATTAAAATCATTAATAATTTAGTGAAAAGATTGGTTGAAATGAAAATGTATAATACCCAAGTTCAAAAATATTTTTTACCTTGGAACAGTTGTCAACTCGAAATACGAAACAACCGAAATAAGATCTAGAGTTGAAAAGGACATAGCAACATTTAACAACATGCATGAGAAATATTTTCACCCATTGCGACATAATATCTCTCCCACCAAAAATGCGGCTGCTAAAATGTTATTATTTCCGGTCTTGCTATATGGCGCAGAGGCCTGGACAATATTGAAAACATTAATGAAAAAGCTAGAGGCATTCGAGATGTGGGTGTACCCACGTATCCTCAAAATATCCTGGGCGACCCACACCAACGTACAGGTATTGCGTCGAATGGGAAAACAAAAAGAAATCTCTTTTACAATAATTAAGAAACGAAATCTTAAATATTTCGGTCATATCATGAGGCATGATAAATATCGTATACTCCAACTGATAACGCAAGGTAAAATAGAGAGCAAACGCGGATCCGGAAGAAAAGACACTCATGACTTAAAAACTTACGCCAATGATTTGGACAAAAGTCGATCGAGTTATTCAGAAACGCCTCAAATGAAATTAAAATTGCAATGATGATAGCCAACGTCCACAACGGACAAGGCACATGAAGAAGAACAAAAATATTTTTAATACACCTAACCAAGGTAAAGTAATAACCAGCCAATGTATGTATACAATATGCATACGTACAATGCATGCATACAACTTTCTCTATTTTTTTTTGTGGAGTATTAGCATTTATTTTTTTAGCTTAAAGAAGACATGGAAAATTATATGGAATATACACTCAGTAAAGCTGTGGTAGATTTATTTTTTTACAAGATGCCAATAAATCATACACCATTGTTACATCTACACTACAGTCGGTAGTTTATACGAATCGGCTTTCTGAAAACCTTCTTCCATTTTATTTGTTTATTTTTGTAAAACCCAAAATATGTCCTTACAAACAGTCTATCCACTTTAAACTAAACAAATTCACTATAAAACTCCACTTTAACTCTGATAAAACAAGAAGAGAACAAAATAAAATGACCTGAAACGTCAAACAGGTAAACAGTAACACTATGAGAATGGCGCGCGCTTGGGGTATGCAACTAGTGACGTGAGGCCAATAGAGAAGCGTTCTTGAAATTTAAAATAATGCTAGATTTCTAATAAAGATTTTTTATAGAAAGGCTTTTTCAATTTTGTTGAAATTTTGGACAATTATTCCTAGGGTGTTTCTTAATCGTTTTACATGTTTGAAATGACTTTTTAATTTTTTGTGAACATCCCTATTGCGAAAAAAGGGCTAAATTTCAAAAAAATTAATTTTGCAAGTACTATTGTAAAAATTAGTGACAGCTTTGAAATTTAGGTACTTAATATGTTCTTTGGTGCTTAATACGTGACAAAAATTTCAAAGCGATTCATTCAATTGTTTAAATTTTATTCAAATTGTTTATCGCAAAGAGCTTTTTTTTGAAATAACATAAGCATGAACTAAACTTTCAAATTGGTTTTAAAAAAGTGAATAAAAATGCATTTATTGGTAATAAATAATTCTGAACAAGAATCGTCAATTTTTCCTTATAAACTCTTTAAATAACTTTTTTCAAAAAACCTATTTTTTGCCGTTTTTTAGGTGCACAACTACCAAGTAATGTTATGTATAAATATGATAATTGATGAAAAATTTTAATACATAATTTATTATATAGAAAAATAAAAAGTTTATAAGGAAAAATTGAACACACTTTTGCATAATGATTTATTAATAATAAATTCATTTTTTATTCACTTTTTTTTAACCAATTTGAAAGTTTAGCTCATGCTCTTTCATTTGACACCTGTAGGATGGTTCTAAAATTATTTTTTCCTGAATTATGTTATTGCAAAAAAGCTCTCTGGGATAAACAACTTGAATAAAATTTAAACAATTGAAATAATCGCTTTGAATTCTTTTCACATATTAAGCACCAAAGAACCCTCATTTGACAAAAATTTCAAAGCTGCAGACTTATTTTTACAGTTAAATAGTTATTGCGAAATTAATTTTTTTGGAATTTCGACCTTTTTTCGCAATTATATTAACAATAAATGAGTGTGTTGTATTTTGTAAACGTCATTTTAAAGCTTTTTCCATTCTGTCGAAGATGTTTGTAATAAGAAAGCCATAAGTCTTACTGTTTTCCATTAATTTGAGAAAAAAGGGAAAAATACCGTTTTTTGACACTAAATTGTTTATAAATCAAATGGCCGAAATAGTTAGAATTTGTTCTTATAGGTATTACCTACCTGTCGAAAAAACGCTTCAGTACCCTGGCTGTTGAAGTGTCATGGAAAAAGCCTTATTACCTTGGACTATTTCGTCTATTTCGTTTCTTACTCCGATTCCACAATATCCGATTATCACTGCAAAATTGTACATAGACTGTATAAAACTATACAGGGTAGCGAGATAGTATAGAAACACGATAATTTCTCGGAAACCGCTTGACTTATTTTTATAAATTTTGGTGGGTAGGGGTTTTCTAATGCAACCGATATTACAGTGGTAATTACATTGTTGTCAAATCTTCCGTTTTTCTGTAAATCTACCGAACTTTCTTATTTTAAATAGAACATCCTGTATATTTTTTGCATTTCGAAGTCTTTAATAAATACTGATTACATTTTATATCATATTTCCTATACCTAAATGCCACAATTTCGGAGTTATTGCTCCATTTATTAAAAAAAAATAACAAATTATAATAATCAATTTTATTGCCCGGGTTGACATTATTTTAGGTTTTTTGGATCATTGGGAACAAAAAAGGTCTTTTGTAATTTTCCTCAAAAGTAAATCGTTGCAGAGTTATAAACAATTTAAAACTGAAAAAAATCGAAAAAGACGATTTTCTAGGTTCAAAACAAAAGTAAAAAAATAATATTTTTGAAATTATGAACTGCCTAAATTCAAGTTCAAACCTTATTGTATCAGATACCGATACGTGATTTGGTCTTATTCTATTTTAAAATATTGTTTTTTAGTTGTTAATGCCCGATCGCCCGTTCTCTCGTATGAGCTTCATTAAAAATTAAAAAAAAAAAACAATATTTTAGAATAAAACATGCCAAAAGTTCTTATAGGGATCTGACACAAGAAGGTTTGAACTTGAATTTAGGTACTTTCTAAGTTTAAAAATGATTTTTACTTGTGTTTTTGAACCTTGAAACTCGTCATTTTTCGATGTTTTTCAGTTTTAAATTGTTTATAACTCGGAAATAATTAACTTAAGAGAAAAATTACAAAAGACCTTTTTTGTTCTCAATGATACAAAGAACCTAAAATAATTTTTTTAAATTTCTTTTTAATAAATGTAGCAATAATTTCGAAATTATATCAGTTAGGTATAGGGAATATAACATTAAAAATAATCAGTGTTTCTTAAGGACTTTAAAACGCAAAAAATATACAGGGTGTTCTATTTAAAATAAGAAAGTTCATTAGATTTCCAGAAAAACGGAAGATTTGACAACAACGTAATTACCACTATAATATCGGCCGCATTAGAAAACCCGTACCCATCAAAATTTATAGAAATCGGTCAAGCGGTTTCCGAGAAATTACCGTGTTTCCATACTTTCTCGCTACCCTGTATAGTTTTATACAGTGTATGTACAATTTTGCAGTGATAATCGGATATTGTGGAATCGGAGTAAGAAACGAAATAGACGAAATTCTTACTAACTTTCTATTGCAATAAGAAATGGACGTGGGTTAGTCCCGACTGAAGAACTAAAAGCGAATATGATTATAAATATAATAACTGACAAAAACCAATTATTCAAGATGTAACTGTACTCAATAAAATGTCAGTAGGAAGCAATCACAGACGAGTAGGAGCCAGAGTAACAATAACCCTACAAAAAAAAAAGAAAGATGATAAACAGTTGCAAACGCATAGTTTGGTATTCACCAAATGTCAGAAGCATACACACAATATATAGCTTACATTTTACAGAGTGTTAATCCCAAACCTCTAAGTACCGAAAATCACAATAAATCAATAACAGACTCAGTTAGAAACGCACAACTCAAATTTAGCAAGAAAAATGACAAAAAAAGTAAACAGATTAGCAAAGGTACAAAAGCTCTCACGAAAATATGACGAAACCTAAGTGAGGAAGAAGAAGGAAACAAAGAAGAATATAGAAAACTAAATATAAGAACTTCAGCATAAATTAGAAAAGATTTTAGAAGATATAATACTAATGTAATTACTGAAAAAATAGAAGAGAAGAAAGGTTTAAAGATAAAGAAAAGAGAACTAATACAAAGTAAGAAGGAAATAGGTATACAACCTGAGAGACAACGAGGGAAAGGCAAAACAGATAAACATAACATTCTGAAAAAAATACAGAGTTTTATAAAGATCTCTATACCATCCAAAGAGAACAAGACAATTTCCCAACACTAGTAAGGACTCTCATAAATCAGGGATCTGAAGTATGTACTTTTACCCATTTCCGTGTCAGAAGTAAGAGCAGCTTCAAATGAAGAAACATCGATCGTCTGGTGATGATGGACTCGTTATTGAGGCAATAAAAGTAGTAGGAGAAATTCTGTTAAAATCAGTAAGCTAACTGTTTAGTAATTGCTTACATGTGGGTACGATTCCAAAAGACTGGAAAAATGCAGTGAAAGTCTTGTTAGCCGGACTGATCAAACGACGACGACTGTGCGAGAAAAAGGAATACGATTTGAGGGTTGCGACACGGAATATTCGAACCTTGTATAGATTGGGAGCTCTCCAAAATATCTTAAATGAACTAAATACATACCAAATAGACATAACTGCCATTCAATAAATGAGGTGGATTGAAAACAATATAATGGAAAAAAGAAACCATACGATTGTCTACAGCTGCGATCCTAAAGATCAGGTCTTGAGCACTGGATTCATAGTAAACAAGAGAGTAAAACATACTATAAGAGATTTCTGAGTCCTAGAATTTGCATTTTAAGAGTTAAAGGACGTTTCTTTAACTACAGTCTAGTTAATGCGCATGCCCCGACAGAAGAAAAAGAAGCTGAAATTAAAGAAGAGTTTTATGATGAACTAGAGTCCGCATATCAGTCATGCCCAAAAAATGATATAAAAATAATCTATGGGGACCTAAACGCCAAAGTTGAAAGAGAATAGCAATTCCAACCCACAATAGGTAGGCACAGTCTCCATGAGCAATCAAATGACAATGGCAATAGGCTAATAAACCTAGCAAGATCACTTATCATGGTGATTGCTAGCACATACTTCGCTCGCAAAGATACACACAAAGGTACTTGGAAATCCCCAGATGGACTGACAGTAAATATGATAGATAATGTTATTGTAGACTTGAGACACCAATCGAATATAATAAACGTCCACCCAGAAGAGAGGCAAATGCGGATTCTGATCACTACCTAGTCGAAAGTAGAGTAAGGGCTAAAATTTCAAATATCCAAAAGGAAAGAGGCTCTAAACAGGAACGATACAAGGTAGAAGGACTCAAAGAAACAAACAAAAATAAAGAGTATAAAGAAAAGATAAGCATCAAACTAGAAAACACACTAAAACATGAAAACCCAAATAAGGAGTGGGAAGAGTGCAGAGAAATCATAAAAGAGACAGCTAAAGAAGTATTAGGCATAGAAGGTAAAGAAAGAAGAACAAGAACGAATGACTGGTTTAACGAAGAATGTGAGACTATAACAGACAGAAAAAACAGAGCATATTTACTGATGCAACAGGGGCACAGAACTCGACAAGCAGAGGAAGAATATAAACAACTGCGCAAAGAAGAAAAGAAAACTCACCGAAGAAAAAAGAGAAAATATCTGAACAAAGAACTTCAAGAACTGCAAAAACTAAGCAGATCAACAGAGACAAGAAAATTTTATCAGAAACTGAACAAAAACAGAAAAGACCTCAACCGAGATACTAAGAAGATGGACAGAACATTTTACGGAAAAGCTTAAAGAAGATGGGAGTGAGACGAACCCTGATATAACATTAGACCAAGCAGACGATAGAAAAAAGAGTCCACCAACAATAGCCGAGATTAGAACAGCAGTAGACCGGCCAATTAAAGAACAATAAATCACCGGGATCGGATCAAGTAACATCGGAATTACTGAAGGAAGGAGGAGACGCACTACAGAAAACAATACATGAATGAATAACAAAGATATGGTCAAATAAACAGCTACCAGCGGAGTGGAATAGCGGTATTATTCTACCATTACCTAATAAGGGAAATCAGTGAGAATGTGAAAACTACCGTGGAATCACGCTGCTGAATGCAGCATACAAAATAATGTCCAACGTCATTTATGAAAGACTTAGACCACACGCTGAAAAAATAATTGGCGAATACCAAAGTGGCTTCTGTAGACAGAAGTCAACAATAGACCAGATATTTGTTTTGTGACAGATCCTCGAAAAAACAAGTGAACATAACATCGATACACATCATCTCTACATAGATTTCGAAAGCGCGTATGACAATATAAACCGAGAATTCTTAATAAAAGCAATGAAAGGATTTAATATACCAACACAACTAATAGAACTGATAAAAGAATCTCTAAAAGTCGAAAGTTAAATCCGGATACAAAACGAACTAACGGAAACAATACGTGTGAAAAAGGGACTACGCCAGGGAGACGCTCTATCATGCATCTTGTTCAACATCGTACTCGAGAAAATAATGAGGGACACAACAGTCAATACTCGAGGACCAATCATTAATAAAAGCGTGCAAATACTAGCATTTGCAGATGATGTTGACATAATCGCAAGATCAAGAAGAGAAATAATAGAGGTATTCAATCAAATAGAACGAGCTGCACAAAATAGTGGCCTTAAAATCAACCAGAACAAAACAAAATATATGCAGGCAGGTAAAAACGCAGAAATAAGGCAGCCACAAAATATAACAATAGGAGAATACAACATTGAGGGGGTAAACAACTTTACATACTTACATACTTGGGATCCCTAGTTACGTCTGATAATAACTTTGCGGAGGAAGTGAAGAGGCGAATATTTATTGCCAATAAAAGTTACCACGGCTTAATTCGGCAACTAAGATCAGATAACGTCGCAAGAACAACAAAATGCTAAATATACAAAACCTTAATAAGATCGGTACATACATACGGTTTTCGAAACCTGGACACTCACTAAAAGAGGGAAAACATTGCTAGCCACCTTTGAAAAAAAAATTTGCGACACATATATAATGGCACAAAAGAAAGCGGAATTTGGCGAAGAAGGTACAACTTTATACTATACACAATATACCAGGATCCGGATATTATAACATTCATTAAAATAGGACGGCTGCGTTGGATGGGACATGTAGAACGAATGGAAGAAGGCGAAATACCAAACAAAATATTCAAACAGATGCCAGTAAGAAAAAGAACAAACCGAAGCTGAGATATTTAGAACAAATAGAAAATGATATAATAACTTTAAAAATAAAAAACTGGAGAAAAAAAGCACGAAACAGATCAGAATGGAGAAAAACCCTGGAACAGGCCAAGATCCAGAAAGGGTTGTCGAGCCAGTGATGATGGTGATGAGTCTTGTTACACAAAAAGGGTGATATTACTAAATTAAAAAATTGTAGACCCATCAGCCTCTTGACACATATTTATGTACAAACTCTTTGTGAAAATCTTAACGAAGAGACTAACACCTAAACTTGATTTCTATCAGCCCAAAGAACAGGCAGATTTCAGGGCAGGCTTTGGCCCAAACAACACTTCACATACCATAAAGATATTTATTGAGAAATGCATCAAGTACAACGTATCACTGGTTCTTGCATTTGTAGATTACGAGAAGGCTTTTGATTCTGTAGAGTCTGAAACAGTACTGAAAGCCCTAAATCAAAGCCAAATAGATTAGTTGTACATCTTTACCCGTGAGTAGTTCATTATTCACGGGTCATTACTCACGGGCTGAAGTTAGGTGCAAGTGGTGCATGCCACTTTTAATATAAAATATTAGTCGTATATAAACTGCACAAGAAATTACTTAAATTTATTTATAATAATAGTATGTTGTGGTATAATAATTTATATTAATAATTAATCTTCTTCAGATGCAAATTCACTAATGGATGTTAGCGATCACATTTTCCATTAAATCTCTATTTCTTGCAATGTGTATCAGAATATCAATGTGTATCAATAATTAATGCATATTAATATACCTACAGGGTGTAACAAAAAGGCAGGTCATAAATTAAATCACATATTCTAGGACCAAAAATAGATTGATTGAACCTAACTTACCTTAATAAAAATGCGCACATAAAAAACGTTACATCCCTTTGAAGAGACAAAATGAAAATCGAGTTTTTCCAATATATCGAAAACTATTAGAGTTTTTTTATTAAAAAAAGACATGTGGCTTTTCATGGAAAAGAAATCTTAAAAAAAGTATCAGTTGAATTTGTACAAGCCATACAAATGTTATGGGGATTTTGTTCCCTTAACCCGAAATATTTGTGCGCGTTCCAATTAAATTATATTGTAGTGCCATTAGTTAGACACAACATTTGTAAAACTTTTTTGCCTCTTAGTACTGTTTCGATAAGCCAGTTTTTATCGAGAAATTTTGCACATTTCTAAAATGCACAACATATTTATTAATGGTTAAGTAGGATTATAGATACCTGGTAAGAATATTATGAAAATAATATTCTATAATCTTACCTAATCATCTACAAATATGTGGTGGATTTGGCAAATGTTCAAAATATCTCAATAGAAACTAGCTTATCAAAAAAGTATTGAGGCAAAAAAAGTTTTAAAAACATTGTGTTTAACTAACGGTACTTCTTCTTCTTCTTTTTCAGGATCCTTATTGCCCTTCAGGGCATCGGATAACTAATGGTACAACAATAATAATTTAATTGGGACGAACAAAAAAATTTGGGAAGAATTAAGGGAACGAAACCCCCATAAAATTTTAATGTGGCGCAAAAACGTCACTGTCACTGTGTCAATTGTCAATAAATATTTTTCGATAAAGTTAACGTAAATGACAATGAGAGGATCGATTTCAGCAATAATTACAGATAACGGAATCATCAAAAATATAGAAATAGCAAGTGGAGTACGACAAGGCGACTCTCTATAAACGTCACTATTTAATGTCGCTATAGAAGGAACAATAGGAGCTACAGAAATAAATGGTACGATTATAACATCGACGTCGCAACTTGTAGCGTATCAAGGGCGGATCCAGGACCGATTTTCGGGAGGGGCCATGAACTTTTTTTGGATTTGTACCGAGGGGTCTGGCGGTAATTTTTAAAAATTATAGTTACAATGGTGAGTTTTAAGGCACTTTTCGCAAAGTTTTGAGTGCCATTAAGACATAAAGACATTCAAAATTTGTCGTTATTAAAGTATTATTAAAGTCAGTACCGATTCCTACACATTTCTTCGTGTCCAAGTGCAGTTCTTTTAACAAGTTTAATACCTATTTTTCTCAATGCTTCTCCTGTGAGGCCTTCTACTTCCCCTCTTTATTGATTTTCGCTAATTATTGTTATGTTCTTATAAGCGTCAATCAACTTGACAAAGTCTTCACGAATGTTGTTGTTGTGTATGTATCTCAAATTTAAAAAAATTGTTCCTCGTGAAATACGTCGGTCATTTTTTTAAATATGACAGAGTAATAATTTGCACTTTGAACCTGATTCATTATTTGTTCAATTATTTCTTCACCACAACATGTTATCAATTGATTTTGACTGGTGCTACTAATTTATATTGCTCGGAAAGATGCTGTGGATATGTGTTGCTTAAGAGTCTTATCTTCTGATGCGACTTTAAACCTTAACAATTCCTCTCATTACTAGGTCCAGCATCTTTATCCATAGAGGAATGTTTTGTCGACTTAAAGAACACTATACGCTCTACTATTGGTCATAGTCTTTCTCTATTTTCTTGTATTACAGAATTGTATTACTCTGTTTAGACCTCTGAGGGTCTATCTGGTTAATGACTGACTTTTTCGGGTTGCGACAACTTTGTAGAAAATCCAGCCCAACCTGAACGCACTCCTTGTGATATGTTTTTTCATGAGTTGTATGGCTCCGTCTTTGCCATGAGTTTGGCGAAAGATTTTAAAGGTTTCGTGACAAGGCTTTGGGCTGTCATCCCTTTATTGTGACTATATTTTTCATTAGAAAAATAAAACGCAATACTTGCAGAATAATCCTTTTGGAATGTGCGAAAGTACCAACCAACTCCTTTCTTCTAAGTGCTGGTGACCCAAGTAACACTACATTTCTTTTTTATTCTTTGTGTGTACACAATATGGAAATCGACACGATTTTTATGGCTGTCAAGGTCGTTCTAACATTTTGATTTACAAAACACCCTATGTCATTCTTGAAGGTTCCGTTACTGCTTTTGTTCAATTCTAGTCCAGAAGACATAATATGTACTTATCTACTGTTTTGTACATATACCTGTGTTTGAAACTAAAAACATTTGAACCGCAAATATTTAAATTTATATTTTTTTATAATTTTGGAGGGGGCCATGGCCCCCATGGCCCCCTCCCTGGATCCGCCCTTGTGGCGTCTGCTGACAACATAGCATTAATTAGCAGAAACCTAAACAGTTTAAAGGAAGAATTTACGAAGTTATGCGAATAAGCATCCAAAAGGGGTTTAGAAATAAATCAAAACAAAACAAAATACCTAATATACTCAAGAAAAAACCCAGTTAATATGATAAGCATAAATATTGGTGAATATGAATTTGAAAAGGTAGAACATTTTAAATATCTTAATGGAACTAATGATAGAAGTATCGAAATTAATGAAAGAATCCAGGCAGGAAACATAACCTACTGGATATACAGTAACTTCCTCAAAGATAAGAAGCTTACTCAGAATACAAAACTGAAAATTTACAAATCAGCAATTAGACCAGTAATCACATATGGTGCTGAAGTAATGTATCTGACACAGAAAGAGGAAGAAAGGTTGAGGATCCTAGAAAGAAAAATAATTCGGAGAATAGCAGGACCACTAAACTTAGGTAATAATGAATTTAGAAAACTCATGAACCACGAAGTAAGAGAACTTCTGAAAGGAGAAGACATTGTCAGATTTATCAAGGCACAGAGACTTAGATGGATGGGACATATAGAAAGGAGGAATCCCGAAGCCGATATCAAGAAAATTTCCAAATGGAGACCTGTATCAGGCAGACCACAAGGAAGACCCAAATCTAGATGAGAGAACCAGATAGTGGAGGACCTTAAGAAGATGGTAGTCAGAGAATGGGTAACCAGAAGCAAAAACGGGAAAAATTGGAGGAAAATTGTAGAAGATGCCAAGTCACACAACCAATTGTAAAACGAAAATATTAATGCGGATTGATTCACCGCGACAAACGAATCGGAAGAGCCCAAAGAGGGTGGCAATCACTGCGCTAGGAGTGTAGATGCCATGATGATGATGATTTTTCGATATATTGGAAAAAATCGATTTTCATTTTGAAACTTAAAAGGGCTATAATTTTTTTACGCGCACATTTTTGCTACACCGAGAGAACAATTTCTTTTCTCTTAAAACACTGATTCCTTTGAGCAATATTTCTTAAAAGTTAACATATCCTATTCACTTAAACATACCGGTTCACATATAAAGAATAGTATATTGTGCAACAAGTGCAGAAAGGTACTAATTTCTCACGAGTTTGAAAAGTTGCGGTACGAGCGCAAGCGAGTGCCGCAATTCAAAAGAGTGAGAAATTACCTTTCTGCACGTGTTTCACACTATACTTTTTCTACAAGCACAGTTTTTCCTAAAAATAAAAATCACAATTTCCAAACGACGATTAATTATAATAGGTACCTATGTGATAAATTTTAAACTGTATTTAATTAATACCTACTAATCAATTTAAATTCCTTATACCTAAATAAATTGCACAGAAATCAGTTAAAAAATTAATGCACTGCCTTAATTTGTTTAAATTTAAACAATTATTACACATTATCGACATTATATTTATGCAGTCACGGATTTACACAAAACCTACTTCATTCGACGTCTCTTGCACAGGTTGCTAAATCCTTATTGGTTATTTGATAATTATAAAATATTTAATAAGAATAAAATTGTAAAATAAAACAGTTGTAACATCCATAATTTAGTTTCTATGCTATAGTTAAATATAATAATTGTCTTATAGGTTATATATTTGTCTAAAGTTTAACCACGGATGTAAACAGAATATAACGTTACTCAGAATGCGGTAGTCCACGGATGTAAACAGAATATAACGTTACTCAGAATGAGGTAGTCAACTGTGCAGAAAAGAACTTTGCGGCACAGAAACGTCACTTTGCGGCACAGAAACGTCACTTTTCTGCACACTAATGTCAAATATCTTATACTGTGAGAAAATATCAAGTTTGCTAACATAAAACCGTGCAGAAAAGTGCACTTTGAATAGTGGTTGTAGAAAAACGAGTTTTTTTAAACACAACTCAATAATTTGTTACAGATAATTTCTTCAATACTAAGAAATGCATTAATGGTTACATTTAATTTTCTTATCCTAAAGTTTTTATTTCTTAAATTGAAAACTACGAATATTTTGCAGTATAAGAAATATAATGTTAAGTTAATCCATATTTATATTTGTCAACAAGAAATTTTCTTGCAATCAAATAAATATTTTAAACCACAAGAAATAATTCTTCAGAAATACCCTCTGTAGTAACTGTGGTTATAAAATAAAAACTTTGTCATTAATGCCGAAATGTTACTTGCAAATAGATTTTCTTCCCAAAAGAATTGCGCAGATTAACTATTTATGATTTAGTCGTCAGTGTTTGTCAAGATGGCGTGATATGTTCATGTTCATATCCGCTGTGAGCTCGTACGTAGAGGGATATTTACAAATTCTCGAGCGCCAGTAGTGGCAAGTCTGTAAACGTTTACCGGAAATTTGACAATAAATGTCAAAGTGATTAATGTAAAATTAAAATTAAAAAGATTAATTATAAAAAATATTAGTTGGTCAAAGCTGTGGTATATATTTTTACCTTAAATATACTTACGTTTTAAATACTGAATTTAAGTTTTTTTAATGTTCCGTAATATGTAATTATAATTTAATCTAAAAATCTTAGCGCCATCTACACGATAATTGTGAAAGTATCCGAAGTAAGAAATTCATATTTTATCAATAGAACGTCAAAATGATTAGCAAAATCTTTAAAAAATCGATTAAAATTTAATTAATTTTTTGCGTTGTAAATTTTCAGCGATAACAATTAAATAATAAATTTAAAAATTACCGGTGAAAGATAATTCCAGTAATCCGCTAGGAGCGCCACCAGCGAAGCTCAGAGCGTATAGATGGATTTTGGATTTATTGGTGTTCCTTAAAAATTAACGGATATTTTCAAGGTACGTACATATATAGGTATTAAATAAAAGTAAATTGAGTAATTTAAGATGTAATATTAATATTGTTGCGTATCCGAATGGTTAAAAAATAAACATAATAGTATCTTTATATGCTTTTTAGGTTTAATGATGGACGACTCTGAAATAAAGGATCTTATTATTCTAACTGGGAAATATGCCACAATTTAAAGCTTGGACAGAATGATATAATATATAGCTTCAGAACAATATTAAGAAAGGAGTTATTAACCAACTGCGGGGCCTTCCAGAAATGGTAGAACTTCATACATGTAAGTACCTTTTTAATAATGTGTACACTTATGTATCAACTATAGGTTTCTTGAAAGTATCGTCTTCTATAAAAATATACAATACAACGCTATATCAAACATGGCGGGTGCAACGCTGAAGAGGTTTTCTGTTAATTTATTTGAGATAAAGAAATCAGTTAGTCTAAAAGAAATATATGTTTATGGTTAAGAAATGTTATTGCCGAAAACCGTGAATTAGTTAATATGTATTAAATGACTTAGATGTAAACTAATAATACTTTCCCGTAATAAAATTTCTTAATGATTAGGTATGCTGTCTCTTTTAGATTATAAAAATTAAGAAAATTACATATTATGTCTGTTTCAATGTTTTACATTGGTTGTATTTTCCCTCTTGTTTTAGCTAAATGTTTATTGTGTGACTTAATATTATACAGATAAATAACTAATATTTCATTAACAAAAAGAAAAAATAAACAAAGATGTGTAGGTTAAATAATGCCATGTTTGAACTAAATATGATTGATTATTATTAGTATTAATAGTTCTTATGTGGGGCCGTGTATTTGTTTTCTTTGTATTTCCTAAATTTGTCAAAATAAATATTTAGGTATATCTTTATAAAAAAAATTTATTAACGTAAGTTTACTCTTTCTACATAACGATTTTGTTTTAGTGAATTGCTGATATACAAAGTGCTATTAACAAAAGAAGGAAAATTTGAGGAAGTTGAATTTGCCTCTCCATTCTTTTATTGTTGTGTAGAAGCCAGTGGTTTAAGAGTGGAGAAAATATTTGTATGTAATAATAACGTTTTATATCTTGGTTTATTAATAAATAATGATTTTACCTTAACACAATGATTTATTTCGCCGTATGTAATATCACTTTATTTTCAAGAAATATTAACTTAACTCTAAATATACGTTTATCTCTGCGAAATATTTTTCTTAACATTAAATACATTAATTATTAATAGTAAAATAATAATATTCCTTACTAAGAAATATTATTGCTCAGAAAGAATAGTTTTGTAATGTGTAGAAAATATATTTTTATGACTAATAAAATTAATTAACATCAAGTGTAATTTCTTTCTGATAAATGGGTTTGAAGTTTGCCAGAAAGTAATAGTTCAATCATATTTAAGCTATATTTCTTTGGCTATAGTAGAATTTATTTGAAATATTTTAGAAAATTATATCTTACATACAAATATATATTTCTTAGGCAATATACCAAGTCAATCTTTCTTAAATATTAATAAAGTTTCTTTATGTCAATAATTTTTTTCTCTCGGTGTAAGGTAAGTTAGGCCCAATCGAACTATTTTTGGTCCCGGAATATGTAATTTAATTTATGACCTTTTTTGTTACACCCTGTATATAGCTAAGTTATTCCCTAAGGACAACCAATAAATCGCAATGTTTTCCTGTAAGGAAATAGTTTACAACACACTGATGCATGTCTCGCTTAAATACAAATTGTACTTTAAGCTGTATCGCCAACCGCTCGGTTTTACGAAATGATAACATTTTTGTGAAAGTTACAATAAGAATTTATGCATCCATTGTCAGAGATTAACCAGTGAACTATAACCGTTTACCACAAACCAAAATGTCAGACGAGATAAAGTAATAAAGTTCTTCTTCGTGCCCACAGAAATCACAAAACGTTGGAAAAAACCTATTTCATCAATTTACTTCGGATTTTCTGATGTAATAATGGCAATGTAAATTACGAAAAAAGGAAAAGAATTTACACTACAAGATTAAGTGACAGAGATAAGGTGGGAATCGTGAATTTCAAATAAACAATTTTTTATTTCGTCGTTTGTTAACGAGAATTCAAAACTATTATTGACAGAATTTCTTGAGCACAAGGTAAAGTCGGTTTTGCTTATTATTCAGATATGGTCAATTAGGAAACCACTTTAATTTAATTATATAACAAAGCTTAACAATAAACAGTTTTATATAGTTCGTCCGCTAAAACTTTTCCCATGCGGTACGATTCATTTTCAAACAAATTAAATCAAAACATAAAGTGAAACGTACGCCGATATGTGTAGTATACAGGGTGAGGCAGATGAAGGGCCTATTAGAAATATCTCGAGAACTAAAGGAAAGAGAATCATGAAAATTGGAATACAGGGGTTTTGAGGTATGGACTATTTAATGAAAATATTTTGGTCTCTTTACTATATCCGGTTATACCGGATGTTGATTGTAACTTCGTTTTTTTCAAATGGGACAACCTGTATATTTTTACATTTTTGGATTCTCCTCGATGTCTTCTTTCTTAAAATATGGGGTTTTGTAATATTATATAGGGTAGTTTAAAAGATAATTACGGTTTTTTTTATAAATTTTGAGGCAAACTTCACACCCTGTAGGATTGTGTTGATTTGATATCAAAAACTCCATTTATGTTCAAGTTATTTTTAATATAGCCTATTATTATTAAAAAGTATTAATATAGCGAAATGTTTAATTTTAGTATACAGGGTTGGTCGAAACTCGGAATGAGTATTATCTGAGTTTTCTTAAATGGAACACCCTGTATTTTAGTATTGTAATGAAATGATATCTTACAGTACTTTTTTATTTCTTAAGCATTCCCTATACCCAAATGCTTTAATTTGTAAGATATTCGTAGTTGTTTAAGCCAAACATTAATTGCAACAAAAATTACATGAAATTTTATTAGATTTGCCGTGAAACTATTCAATCATAAATAATTTTTCGAAAATAAATACATATTAATCTCGACTGACCCTTAATACTGGTTCATATATCAAAATACCTACGTAGTTAAGATTGTTGGTGTGTTTAATATCAATAAAAACATACAATATTCTATCTAGTTGACTACGACTTTGAGACCAAGGGCCGGTTGTTCGAACGCTAATCAACAATGATCATTATCAAATAATTAATTACTGTCAATGTCAATTGTTAAAACATAATTAATTACAATTCTGAGACTATAATCAATTAATATAACAATAATTATTAACATAATTAATAATAAATCTCATAATTGTAATTAATTATATTTTCAGCAACCCAAACAAAGTTGACATTGACAGTTTTGGTGACAGTAATTAAATATTTAATAATGATCATTGTTAATTAGCGTTCGAACAACCGTCCCTAAGGGCCGGTTGTTCGAACGCTAATCAACAATGATCACTATCAAATATTTAATTACTGTCACCAAAACTGTCAATGTCAACTTTTATTGGGCTGCTGAAAACATAATTGATTAAAATTATGAGATTAGTTAATCAATTAACATAACAATTATTAACATAATTGATTAAGTAATTTCATATTATGTTTTTAGTAACCCAAACAAAGTTGACATTGACAGTTGGGGCCAGTAATTAAATATTTGATAATGATCACTGTTGATTAGCGTTCGAACAACCGGCCCTAAATATGCTTAAACATTTGCTTTGCTTAAACATTCTACTATTTTTAAAGTTCCAGTTGCTTTCCTACCATTGCTAATATGAATTTTTCTAATGAGGAACTGATTCAGATATTTTTTTGTTCTAGGAGAGAATAACAAATAAAAATGTGCTATTAGCATTAAGAATTTATCGTCAGAAATTTCATGATAGATGACAATCAAAAAGAGAAACTTTTCAAAATTGACTAGAGCAGTTTCAACGAACTGGAAATTTAGATTACGAGAAATCTGATCGAACAAAAACTATTTTAAATGATTAAAATTAATTAAATGTTAGTGTCACTGAGAATCTGCATATTACGTATTAGTCTTAGTATGAACGTTCTCGTAATCTAAGTGTCCAGTACGTCGAAACTATTCTAGTAAATTTTGAAAAGTTTCGCTTCTTGGCTGTTGTCTATCAGGGAGTTGCAGATGATAAATTCTTATTGCTAGTAGTACATTTTTTGTTATACCCTCTTAGAACAAAAACTTTACTAATCAGTTCCCCATTACAAAAAGTTATTAGAAATGGTAACAAAGGAACTGGAACTATAAAAATAATATATATTTAATTTTAAATCAAGTTCAGTGTCAAAGCCATAAACCATAGCCAAATAACGGATATTAATACTGATGATAATGCTAATTATCATACTTTTTCGCAGTATAATTCCATATATCATTTTTCCTTGTGCTGGGGCCAGACTAGCCTCCAATGTCGTTAGTTATCGCATAATTTGACTTTAAAGAGAAATGTAGCCAGAACTTAGCGCGCTAATTTGTTATTGTCGTTATTGATCACGTTAAGCATTAGGCGGTAGCTCTTCAGGACGTCAGTATACGTCACTTATCGCGCTAAAACGCGCTAAAATAAGTGTGACTAGAACATAGTGTATCCTAGTAAGGACAAGAATAAGAATTAATAATTAGGATAGTGAATATTAAACGTTTAGTATAGCCCCAGCATTAGAGATTAATGACCAGAGATTAATCGTCCTTATTCCTTTTGCACTCCAGTAGACAAAGAAACTCAAAAATAATTTAGTGTTTTTGTAAATTATAGACATAGTTTCAAAATTTATGCATCACCCAAAATTTCCGCTATTATTAACTAGTTTTAGAAACGATTATTATAAATCCTTTATTAACAAAATATCATGGCGTTGGCAGATATTTTTGTTTAAAAATATATACCTTTTTTAAATAAAAAAATTTGAAACTAAAAAATTTATTTTTAATTACCTAAAATGTATTTAACAATTTTAATATCGTGTATTTCTACCACGGGTATCGAAGCAAACCTGGATTCGAACTCTAATACTGCAAAGTCGCTCAATCATTTCCTATGGCAGATTATCCCATTCTTCTCTACAGGCAATTGTAAGTTCATGATGGGTTCTAGGAGGATTAATTCGGGCACGAACAGCTCTGGAGAGCACATCTCATGCATATTCAATGGGGTTCATGTCTGGTAAATGACAGTCGGAGACAGGCCAGTCGGACTTAGAAATAAAAGAACAAGTAGAAATAAGTGTAACGAAGAATTTTAAATATTTGGGCATTATGATATCGAAAACGGAACAACAGAAGCCAGAAGCAGAAATAAAAAATAGACTGAGACAAACAAGATCTCGCATCAGACAGCTCCATAATGTAATCTGGAATAAAAACATCAAGGGAAAACAAAAAAAAAAAAATTATACACCAAACAATAGTAAGAAGCATCATGATATATGCCGCAGAAAGGGTCATAAACAAAAAAACCCAAAAGAGCATTCTGGCAACCGAAATGGAATATTGGAGAAGATGCTTTGGTCTCACCAGAAGAGACAGAATAACAAATGAGGAGATAAGGAGAAGAACGCAAGTGGAAAATGATGCCTTGCAATATATAGACGAGAGAAGACTGAAATGGTACGGCCACGTACGCAGAGCCGAAAACACTTGGATAAACAAGGTTGTAGAATGGAGCCCAAGAGGAACAACAAGAAGAGGACGACCGAGAAGATCTTGGAAAAACGAAGTCGACGAAGCCATGTCTAAGAAAGGATTGAAAGACGGAGACGGAGGATCGAAAAAATGGAAGTCCTGGCTGACGGAAGGGAAACGGCATTAGCTGTATACAACCGTTTATATACAGGGTGTCCAGAAACTCTACTGACAACTGAAGACAAGAGAAAGCGGTTATTTTATCGCATAATTTTTTCGTATTTACTTTTTAAGCATTTTTGACTCTGGATTATTAAATTGTGAGGTAGTCTAGTACTAAAAGTTACTCTTGCTTTAAGTCGATAGAATACGCCGTTTTTTAGAAAAATTGATTTGAAAAATTTGGGTTTTTTGGATTTCAAAAAAAAATTCAAAAAACAAACTATTTAGAAAAACGAAAACTGGTACGTTTATTTGTATTTCAAAAATGAATCGATTTCATTAATTGCGAATTTCTAGTACCGGTCATATTATGCGTCCGTTTTGGGTAGGTCAACAGTTATTTTAGCGCATAACTGTTTGTCTTTAATTTTTAAGCATTTTTGACACTAGAATATTAAAATATAGATATTCTAGTACTAAAAGTTACTCTAGTTTTAAGTTGGTAAAATACTTCTTTTTGAAAATATTTTTAAATTTTTTTTCAAATTCAGGAAACGAAAAATTTTCAAATCGATTTTTCTAGAAAACGGTGTGTTCTACCGACTTAAATCAAGAGCACTTTTTATTACTAAAATACCTCAAAATTTAATAATCCAGAGTCAAAAATGCTTTAAAGTTAAAGACAAAAAGTTATGTGATAAAATAACCGTTGCCCTGCCCTAAACGAACGCCTATGACGGATACTAAAAATTCGCAATGGGTGGAATCGATTTATCTCTGGAATATAAATATGCGTACCAATTTTCGTTTTTCTACCTAAAAGAGTTCTGGAGCTATTTAAGAAAAACTACAAGACGTCATCTTCAAAGAGCTCTAGCTCCCTTAGGAATCATTTTCGGACTAGGTGAATTTGGATAAATTGTCTTAAAGTTGTCTGAGAAATCTCTTTTCTTCGTTTGTAGGTAGAGTTTCTGGACAACCTGTATATAGAGAATATAGGCCTGGATCCCGCGTACCAAAATAGTTTATTAATAGCAAGCTGAAAATTTGTTAAGAGCTTAATGGTGTCTAGTCGGACAAACTTTGATGTACGGGAACACTGGAACAGGGAAGTTTTCATTGTGGAACAGGTTACAGGTTTCGAACATCAGAGTACGAAAACGTCCCATGTATTTTGTCGGACAGAACTTCCAATATTAAAATGCCCAACATATTTGTCGGACAAACATTTCTTCATATACCACCTATATAAAGTTTAGGATTGAATTAGCTTAAATACATGCTGGTTTTCACAATCATAAACTTGTCAAAATGACAAATTGCACAATTAAATTCACATTCCACAATTAAAACTTTCCCTGTTCCAGTGTTCCCATGCATCAAAGTTTGTTCGACTAGACACCGTTAAGCTATTAATAAACTTTCAGCTTGTTATTAACAAACTTTTTTGGTACTCGGGATCCAGGCCTAATATGTAAGAAACTTTTCTCGCATAATTATTATTCCCATAAACAGACGTTTTTTATTATCATCTACCATTTTTTATTATATCGTTTTTATGATTGATCTAATTGACCAAATGAAGTATCCACATCTGCATAATTGGCCATTGAAGCTCATCAGTAGCCTTAAGTTTGTTATTAGCTGCAGCTTAGAGTCTAATAATAATATACAATTTTGTGTTTTATAAACACATATGTAATGAAATTATTACACACTTTACCGCTTAGCCAATTGCGAGATACAACAACGGAATTTCTTGGATGTGTAGATCGCAATTATTGGTAATAAATAACAAATAATTACTGTAAACTTAAAGCATAAAAGCAATCGATTCTACACTGTAAAATAAAAGCATAATCCTTGTATTGGGATCGTCACTAGAGTGCCCTTCTTCCATTCTCCGGACATTGTTTCTTTACTCCAGCTATTCTGTATTAGTTCATAAATATTTTTTTCTACGAGCGTGCAAAAATTTCTACTTTCGCGCACGCATTTTAGTTTAGAAAGTTTCACTTTTCCGCACGCGTGTTACTTTTCCGCACGCGGTTTTTACTTTTCCGCACGCGTGTTAATTTAGATATGTTAATATGGCCTTAAAGTAATTATAATACATGCAATAAACTAATATATAGATATTATTTACTAATTTATTTCAAATATATATTATTGTGTTCCTGTTTTAATGAAATTAACGCCACAATTCGATGAAATAAAGTTATTTTGACGGACTTGTTTGTGAGACCTGTTTGTAAACACACGTTTTATAATTTACGGTCGATTTAAACAAATTATCGCTAAATAAAAGCCTTTTAATAGTTAAGTTTTACTAGTGCAGTGACATAAAATACCAAGAACAGCAACTGTGAGCAAATTTTTAATATTAACTGCATCCAGACGATTTTTGTTAGGCTGATTGAAGTTAGATATCAGATACACAAGACTGAAAAGTAATTAGCTAGTAAAAACTCGCCTAGCGAAATAAAGAATTTTTAACAACAAAAGGCAGGGTCGGCCTGGGAAAAATGTTTTGGACAATAATTATATTTAACAAAATAACTTAGCAAATTTGAATATTTTAAATAAAATGTCACAACCAACATTTACAAATCAATCTTCATCCACCAACACTCACCCAGATAATAATTTAAATAATATGAATACCTCCAACACATCTTATGCAAGCACTGTCTCAAAAAATATCTACAAGTATCCTAACAAAGACCAGGCACTTATCTTCGGCTCCATTCAGGGAGCAAAACTTCAAGATTATCTTCTCCAATTGGGACCTCTGGTAAAACCAATAAACATAATTTTCTGTAGCAGAATTTCACACAACAGAATATGTGTTTATCTAACCAATAAATCACTGGTTGATGAGTTTTTAACTAATCATGGTCAAATTGTTGTCAATAATGAAGTCATTAAAGCAAGACGTCTAATTTCACCAGCAGACAGACTAGTATTATCGAATGTAAGCCCAACGATCCCACACGAAACTCTTGTAACCTTACTGGAAAATATTGGATTAAAATTAGTTTCTCCAATAAACTTTCTTAGAATAGGTGCATCAAATCCAGAATACCAACACATACTCAGCTTCAGAAGACAGGTGTATATCGCTCCTTCCCCAGATATTACCATACCCGAATTCTTAGAAATAACACATGATAATCTATCATATCATATCTTTTTAGCCCTAGACAGTCAACGCTGCTTCACCTGCAAATTATCGGGTCATGTTGCATCCCAATGCCCTTCGGGCAATATTAACCCACATTCCCAACAATCATCACAACCCACACATAATGTTCCAATCTCGTCAATATCTCAACCGGATGAAACATCTCCTAATGACTTAAATTCCCACTCAATAAATAATATTCTACCCGAAAGTTCCTCAGTAGTAGAAAATTGTGCAAACGTCGCCAATACTGCTTTGATCACATCCAATCTGGTAACAAATCCAGATCACACTGCTCAATCTGAAAATATCCCAACCTCGGACAAAACTACTAAGTCAACAACTTCATCCGCAACAAAACGAACAGCTGAAGATATGACCCCAGCCACTCCAGAAGAACAAATGCCACCCAATACTTCTACCTTCTCTCTTCCCCAAACAGTCGTTCAGAAAAACAAAAAACCCAAATCTAATACATCAGATCCAGAAATAGAACTTACTGAATCTATTATAAACTATATCGACTCTCATTCTCCTCACTTCATAATCAACAGCCATCAGCTTAAACAGCTCCTAGAAAATACATACGGATCGAGGGATGTTCTTAGCATTGCGGAAGACTTCACAGAAGATATTCCAAAACTAATAGATATGTTAGAAGAACTACATCCTCACGCAAACACTAAGAAACTAAAAACTCGTGTCACAAGGCTAAAAAAGAAATTACTAAAGCAATCCCAAGATTTAAGTGATACCCAATCTGATATCTCAAATGCATCTCAAGATACCCAATAAATACATTCGAGTCATTACTCCAGTGGAACTTAAATGGGTACTATACCCGTTTAAATATGCTACAGCATATCATAGCCCTCCATTCTCTGGACATATTGTGTCTACAAGAAACTCACTTCCGAGACGAAAATGTCCACAAAATGAGGGGATACAATGAATTCGTTAAAAACCGAAATGTACAAGTTGCGAGTGGCGGCGTAGCCATTTACGTCTCAAAGAATCTACAAGCAACACAAATTAGAATAAATACAAACCTAGAAGCGATAGCCGTAAAAATTAAAGCACAACTAAATTACACCATCTGCAACATATACATTCCTCCTGACCATTATTTAATTGAGGATGAACTGGAGTCTCTAGTTAATCAACTTCCAACTCCTTTCATTCTTCTAGGAGATTTTAATGCCCACAATTACTCCTGGGGTTCTCAAAAAACAGACAGAAGGGGACGAATTCTATCAAACATATTCAACACCATGAACATAAGTTTACTGAATGATGGCAGCAATACTAGATTCAATATAGCTACTGGCAATTCTTCTTGCATCGATCTTTCATTATGTAGCCCAACTATTAGTCCTTACCTTGAATGGAGAGTTATGGATGACTTACTAGGCAGTGACCACTTTCCTATAAAATTAACGAATTCAATTATAAAAGACAAAATATCAAACGGAGATAGTATCCATCAGAAATGGAAAATAAAGAAAGCCGACTGGAGCTCTTTCTCAAAAACCATTGAGAATAACATATACAAAATTAATGAGTGGAAGGACGCAAATACAGCAGTAACTCAACTTAACGAAATAATCATAAAAGCCGCTGAATTTTCAATAGGAAAAACAAAACATATCAAGAAATTTAAACCTGTGCCTTGGTGGAATGACGAATGTGCCGAAGCAATACAAAACAGCAAATCTGCTCTAAATAGATGTAGGAGGGAGAAAACCGCAACAAGTATAATTGAATACAAAAAACATAGGGCAAAAGCAAGATATATTACCAACAAAAGTAAAAAAGAGTCATGGAAGAAGTTCGTAGGAAGCATAAACAGAAACACTACAATATCATCGGCATGGAGGAAGATACAAGGTATTTATGGAAACAAAACTTACCATGTCATTAAAGCATTAGATTATGACGGCAAACGAATAAACCAAACAAAAGAAATAGGTGAAGCATTCGCAGACTATTATCATAAGCTTTCCATAAACAGAAATATAACTAATGATAACATTGCCCTCCCTACGGAATTCAAAGAGCTGGCAAACCTTAATTCTCTAAACAAGCCACTGACAAAAGAAGAAATGGAGGAATCTCTCTCATCACTAAAAGACAGTTCTTCTGGTCCCGATGACATCCCTCCAGTTTTTCTAAAAAATCTCCCAGAAACGGCGAAACAAATCCTGCTTAATATCTTTAATCACATGTGGAATAATAGTGACTTCCCCTTAATCTGGAAGAAAGCAACAATCATCCCCATACTTAAATCTAACAAATCTTCACTCTTGCCTGAATCTTACAGGCCAATCTCCCTAACCTGCTCCATGAGTAAATTTCTAGAAAAAATAATCAACAAGAGACTAATATGGTTTTTGGAAACTCACAAATTATTAATTCCCGAACAATCCGGATTTCGACCATCTAGAAGCACACTTGATAACATTATTGACCTAGAAAGTCATATTCACGAAGCATTTGCTACTAAAGATAAATGTCTAGCAATTTATTTTGACATTAATAAAGCCTTTGATTCTACATGCCATAAAATCATCCTAAATGAACTACATCACTGGGGATTGAAAGGCAATATAATAAATTTCATACGCAATTTTTTATCTCAAAGAGAATTCCAAGTCCGAATTTCTGGAACAATATCATCAACCAAGAAACAATTAAACGGCACACCACAAGGATCAATTCTCAGCCCAACTTTATTTTTAATTGCTATGAATGATGTCTTAAAAGATTTAAAGAAACCAGTTGTAGCCAGACTTTACGCAGATGACATGATCGTGTTTATCAAGGGAAGATGTCTTAGCACCATGGCGCAAAGCCTTCAGCAATGCATAACATCCTTCGAACGTTGGTCTATAATGTCTGGGTACAATTTCTCCCCAAACAAAACAAATTGCATATTATTCTCAAAAAGAAACATACCAGAGCAGCATCGACCATCAATATTCCTATACAACCAGAAACTAAGCTATACTCCACACATAAATTTTCTGGGCATGATATTCGACGAACGTCTGTCGTGGAAAAATCATATTAAAACACTAACTCTTTCTTGTCAAAAGGGCTTAAATTTATTAAGATGCTTAGCAAACAAATCTTGGGGATCTGATGGTCTAATGCTGCTAAAAATATACAGAAGCCTTATTCGATCGAAAATTGATTATGGATGTATTGCATACACATCTGCTCGTCCTTCAATATTAAAATGCTTAGATACTATACACAACACCGCAATAAGAATAATTCTAGGGGCTTACAGGACAACGCCTGTAGAAAGCCTATACTGCGAACTGGGCGAACCAGCTCTATCTTTCAGACGACAAATTCTTAGTTTATCCTATGCCTCCAGAATAGCATCAATACCATCAATTCCTGCTCGCAAAAACACGTTCTGTAATCGTTTCAAATCAACTTTTCAACATAGCACCTCTCCACCACCCTTTTATATTAGAATTCACCGGTATATATCAACGTTAAATCTCCAAAATTTCCCCAGAACGTGGTTAATGAATGAACACAGCATTCCTCCATGGATTATCAGAACCCCACATGTAAACACCCAATTGACGAAATATAATAAATACGATACCAATCCACGTCTTATATATCAAAATTATAAACAAATAGTCGCAAAATATAAAAATTATACCCACTTATTCACTGATTCGTCCAAGTCTTCCCAAGGTGTAGGAGCAGCAGTATACATAAACAATGAAACCAAATATTTATTTAAGCTTCCCAGCTCCTACAGCATCTTAAATGGTGAACTTTATGCCATATTACAAGCGTTGAAGCACATTTCCAATGCACAAACCAAACACTCCTTAATAATATCTGACTCACTCAATTCATTGAGACTCATACAACAAACCTTTACGAAAAATCCAATAGTCATATTAATCAAAGAAATATTACACAGTCTGCATCAAACAGACTCAAAAATAGTTTTTCTATGGGTTCCCTCTCATTCTGGAATCGAGGGAAATGAAAACGCTGATCGTTGGGCTTACACAGCTGCGCAATTACCAACATTGGCAGAACAATCAATTCCAGCCGCAGATACAAAACAATTACTAAAATCAATGACTCTCAATTTATGGAGTGAAAAATGGAAATCATCCACGAGCAAGTTAAGAGACGTTAAAGAAGATACTGGTCCATGGAATCCACATACAACCAACAGATCGAACCAAGTCATCTTATCTCGTCTTCGGTTAGGACACTGTAAACTTACTCATGAGCATCTCATTACACATACCGAAGCACCAAAATGCAGAAGATGTAATATACCAGTATCAGTAAAACATGTGCTAACAGAATGTGATGAATTCGCCGCTTACAAACAATCTATATCTGGTTATTCAAATAATATGAAAGACATTCTTAACCTGCAAACCGACTGTAAACCTCTTTTCCAATTCCTTAATAAATGTAACCTAGTAAGTAAGATTTAATTGTACACAATTTCATACTTTTGTAAACTTATTAATTGTATTCTCGTTACCCCGCTGATGACCTTCGTGGTTAATGCGGTTATTTCTAAATAAAAAAAAAGTTATTTTGACATAATATTCGAAAGTCAAATCGGTAGACAATAATAGTCGTTTTGAATCATCGTCATGGAAACCAAGATCTTCGTCATGCTAACTAATTATATTGAAAGTTTGGTTTTGACAACCTTGTCAAAGATTTAATTTGTGTATGTATTTTCATATTAATTAAATTATTTGATTAAGATTTGGTAATTTTTTAAAGACTCTTAGAAAAAATATTGTTCCTAACTCTTGCAGAAAGTCTCTTTTCCGCACTCGACTGCTTGCCGAACTCCCGCTTCGCGTCGTTCGGCAAACTGCAGTCGCGTGCGGAAAAGAATGACTTTCTGCACTTGTTAGGAAAATAACTATTGTAATGTGTTTGTATATTATTGTATAGTTCTTCGAAATACTTCTCTCATTTTCTGCTACAGCTACAGCTATTTGCTGTCCGTATTATGCTACCTGGTTTTAATTATTGGTACAATGGTTTTGAATTTTGGCTTTGATTTTCTGTTTCTATCTCTTTCATAATTTCTTCTAAATTTTTATTTTATTTCGATTTAAACAATTTCTTTGAGTATTGCCTAAAATCTTTGTGTTTGTCTCGTTCTCGAACGAGAAATGGAGAATTTACCTAGAGAAGACACAATACTGGTAATGGGAGATTTTAACACCTAAGTAGGTAAGGAAGACTATATTTACCAAGTAGCAGGTAAGCAGACATGACACGAAAAAACAAATTACAACGGTCAACGATTATGTAACCTAGCAGCTAGTACCAATATGATTATTGTTAGTATAAAATTCGAACATCCTAAATACCATAAAATAATATGAATTTCCCCAGACCAAAAAACATTGTCAAAAATAGACCATACACTGATTACAGGAAGAAAGCAAACATCGGTATCAGACGTGAGAACCTACAGAGGTGCACATGCAGACACAGACCATTTTATGGTGACTGCAAAGGTAAGGCCAAAAGTCAAAGGAGCTCTAAAAAACACAACAAAAAACAAATGGTACGTAGAAAAGCTGAATGCTCCAGACATAAGGAAAAATTATGCTCATGACTGAACAAAAAACTGAAGGAACGATGTAAACAAACAAAGGATATAGAAACAGAATGGAGAAATATAAAAAATTAATAAATGAAACAGCGGATCTACACATAGCGATAAAAAGGAACAAAAAAAAATTATAATGGTATAATGAAGAATGCCATAATATGCTAAAAAAGAAGGTAGAAATGAGGCAAATGCGGAGAAGAAAAAATAGACATGATTATAGGGAAGAATACAATAGAATTAGGAATGAGTGTAAGACAAAAATAAGAAAAATTAGGCGTGCCTGGTTGGATGATAAGGTAAAAGAAATAAAAAAAGAAAGTAAGAACAGAAACTCAAAAGCATTCTATAAGAAAATTAGCGAGCAGAACAAAACCTTTAAAGGAAAAATAAAAGGCATAAAAGACAAAAATGGAAAAGTACCAGAAAACGATGAAGAGTATAAAGAAATTTGGACTAATTACTTTTAAGTATTATAAGAACCACTTTATTTTTTATTTTAAGAACCACTTTATCTGCTGTTTTACTCCTTGTTTAATTTTTTTTTCTCTGCATCTCTGCATTTAGTTCTTTTACAAATCTTCTTTTTATTTCTTTTTTCTTCAATTTATCTACGTCTCATATTCTTTTTACTTTCGTGTTACAGCCTTCGTTGTTTTTATTTTCTTCTCATTCTTCTTCTTTTTCTAGTGCTGACTCCACTAATAAAGGTTGAATATAACCATTGCAAATTCGTCTTCATCTTGTGCTTCTCTTAAAAGCGTTTGTTTGTTTAAGCCGGTTCAGTCGCGAATGTTTTTCAGCCAGGATATTTGTCGCCTACCAGAACTCCAGGAACATGATTTGTGTATGAGTATATACTTATCATCACAGCTGTTCAATCCTAGTGGATTAAGTCATTTCCCGGACATATACCTAGTAATACTTTTTTCCAGGTGGATTATTTCTGTTAGGTTTATTTCTAATAGATCTATAAATTAATGTGTGTCTTGGCAGCGTTGGTTATGTATTTGCAATCTTCTTTATTTCTACATATTGTTTTCCAATCTTTTGTTTTCATTATTTATTTGTATGTCTTTCTTCACCAGGTTCCACCATTCTATCCTGGGTCTTCTTCTTTTTCTTGGTCCCAGGGGTGTCCAAGTTCGTAATTCTTTTTATCATTTCTGTAGGGCTCTTTTCATAATGTCGTGTAGGGCCTGCCCATTCAAGTCGTCTTGCCTTTATGTATCTTGCTATATTCCCTTCTGCCATTTCTTGTTGAATTTCTCTATTGTTCTTCATTTTAGCATATCCGTCGCTTGTTCATTTTGGTCCCAATATAGATCTCATTATTTTTCTTTCTACTACTCTTAGATCTTCTTATACTTTGTATTTCTGTATAATTTGTTCTACTGTGTGTATTGTGTTTATCGTTTAACCATTCTAATAATCTATTATATTCTTTGCCTGTACTTAGTTAATGATTTACTGATTGGTTGTATTAGGGGTATAGCAACACTTGAGAGAGTGGTAGAGTTGCAGCTCAGTAGATATTTTCAGAGCAGCCGCCAATAAGGTACAGACAGCTGGGATGATATCCAACCTCCGATTGAAGAAGGAACTACAAGAAAAAGAAGAAGCATTAGGTAGCGTAACAGCCCTGTAGTTGTAACATTTCTATTTGTCCCCTTTTTTGTTTATTGGCATGATTATCCCTGTTTTATCCTGTAATTGTTCATTCAGCTGCTTACAAACATACTTTATTAATTCTGCTCTAGTTTATCTTCCAAGGCCGTAACTACCATTGGGGCAACAGGGGCAGTGCCCCGGGGCCCCCGACCAAGGGGGGCCCCGTGCATAGCTTTTAACGGGGAAAATAAAAATATGTATTTTAAAAGCCGATCCCAACGAAATATTTTCAAATGACACAATTTTAAAAAGACCGCAACATTGTTTTAATTTTTCACTAGGGAAATTACTCTTTTATACTTTGCGGAACAGAATGCAATTGAAACAGAGCAGGGCCCCTGAGGCCTGAGCTAAGCTGGGGCCCCCGAGGCCTTAACTTAAAAATTTAAATTATCTATTACTTAAGAAATTAGTTATATCGGCTTAATAAAACCTAAAAGTCCATTGGAAGAGGGGCACCCGGACTAAGCTTGGGCCCCCGAGACCTTTCGTAAACATATAAATTGTGACTGAGGAAACTAGTTATTTTGGCGAAATAAAAACTAAAATGCAACCGGAATAGGGACCCCAGGTCCCAGCTACTTTGTCTTAATCAATTTACCCCAAACCACATCTTGGTACGTGAAAGGAACCACATATTGAAAAGAAAGGTATACATAGGATAAAATGAGCACATTAGGATTAGTCCCACCAGTACACTGACCAGCTTCACTGAGTGTGTTTGGCTCACACTGCAGTAGCTTAAGGCACCTTAAGGTAGTTTTAAATCAAAGTGAACACGAACGAAGGAACCAATTCGTAGGTGTTCGCTTGGTTATTCGTTCGGTACAAAGTAAGACCATTTACATTGTAGCGAACGAACGCATACGTGGATAATCCGTCCGTAATGTCAGATACAGATGAAGCTGTAATCATTAGCGCTGCTAATTTTATAGTTATTGCAGGACATGCTGAAAAAAAAAGAACTTAATAAACACCATACGAAAGCACTAATTGCTAGACTTCAAGAACTGAATGTAAGTTTACCGCTGAATATTTCACACCTGCTAAGCTTCAACACCAAAACTATTAATGATATAATCATAAAATTTCTTAAAGATTCTAAAATAAAAATATAATATAGCATCTTTAACTTTCAAATATCTGTGGCAAAAAGTTTATCTAATGCCATTCCCTCTTTGTGAACACACATTACACATACACTCCTTCATTATCTCTCATCCGTCTTATTTTGGGTGTCCTTTTTGTGTTAAATCATTTATTTTTTTTATAATACTGCTTTAATTTGTTGTTGCAGTCGTCATGTGCTATTTCTAGTAGTTTTTTGTTAGACGTTATTTTTTTTCTTATACGTGGAGTTAGAATTATTCCTTGACGTTTTATATTCTACCCTGTCTCTTTCGGACTATGCTTATCCATTTTATTCTGGTTATTTATGGCTCTTTCATATGCTTGAAAAAACCATTCCTTGTTATTTTCACAGTTATTTCTGTTGCCCAGAACTTCATCGGCCGTATCTGTTATTCTTTGTTTAAGCTGGTTTCAACACCCCTGAATTTCTGCTAACCCTTCTTTTAGTTTTTGCATTTTTTGGTAATTGTCTCTTCATATTTATTCCGTATAACATCACTGCACAGTTTGTCAGTGATGTTCCACGCTATCTTTACTTCTCCTTGAACAATCTACTTATTTTTAGATTTCGTAATGTTCCCATAACATAACGAGATAATGGTCTGTGTATGCGTTAGCTCCTGTATAAATATGATCTTATATCGATTGCTTTTTTCATGATTCAATATGTGGCTAGAATGTGATGTGATATATTTGATTTTCAGTTACTCCATTTGAGTATCTACATGTAATCTTATGCTTTTTAGGGTGTTGAACTCTGGTTGTTAAATACCATATTTAGTGATCCTGCTAGTTGACAGCTACGATGTCCATTTATTATCGTTTGTTTTCTTGTGTATTTTTCCAATACTTCTACCTACCACCTCACGTAGGTATTCCTCCTCCCTTAGCGTTCAGATTACCCAAGACAATTATTTCGTCCTTTTTGGAATTGCCTCGCAAGTTTTTTCTAATTCTTCATAAAACTTATCATTTTCCTTACTACCTTGAGGCTCACTGGGTGCATATACAGTGTGTCCCGAAAAGATTGGTCATAAATTATACCACACATTCTGGGGTCAAAAATAGGTTGATTGAACCGCTCTTACCTATATACAATAGTACACACAAAAAAAGTTACAGCCCTTTGAAGTTACAAACTGAAAATCGATTTTTTTTCCTATATCGAAAAATCTTAGAAATTTTTTATTGAAAATGAACATGTGGCATTCTAATAGTAGCAACATCTTAAAAAAAAATTAAAGTGAAATTTGTGCACCCCATAAAAATTTTGTGGGGGTTGGTTCCCGTAAACCCCCCAAACTTTTGTGTACGTTCCAATTAAATTGTTATTGTTGCACTATTAGGTAAACACAATATTTTTAAAACTTTTTTGTCTCCCACTACTTTTTCAATAAGCTAGTGTTTATCGAGATATTTTGAATATTTTTCAAATCCACCACATATTTTTTGTATATGGTTAAGTACGATTTAGTATGGTATAGTTAGACCCAAACCCAGACATCCAAAGTGAAAGTTATCTTCCAACACCAAATTGTTCTATATGGTCCACATAAACTTCAGAAAAAAGTCACACCATTTTGAGCGTCGGGTTTGGGGGGAGAGGGGGGAGAAATCTGCAAATTCGTAGTTTTTTACGTTTTTCGTCAATATTTCTAAAACTAAGCGGTTTAGCATGAACAACCCACTACATGAAATTGTTCTACATTAAATTTGAAATAAAAAAGTCCCTATGCATAACCCTTCTAAAATGAACGGTTCCAAAGTTACGGAGGTAGTATAGTATAATTGGTAAAAAAAAGGCCTAACCCAGACATCCAAAGTAAAAGTTTTCCTTCAACAGCAAATTGTTCTATATGGTCCACATATTGTTCAGTAAAAAGTTACCCCATTTTGAGCGTCCGGTTTGGGGGGAGATGGGGGAGAAATCGGTAAATTATTAGTTTTTTGGGTTTTTCGTCAATATTTCTAAAACTATGCTTTAGCGTAAGGAATGTTCTATAGAAAAATGTTCTACATAAAATTAAAAACAAAAAAGGTTCCATACATAATTGTTATAAACTCAACGGTTCCAGAGTTACGGAGGCTGAAACGTGGAGGTTTTCGATACTTTTTATATTTACCGAATTCTCCCCCCTCTCCCCCCTCTCCCCCCCCAAACCCGACGCTGAAAATGGTGTGACTTTTTTCTGAACATTATGTGGACCATATACAACAATTTGGTGTTGGAGGATAACTTTCACTTTGCAGGTCTGGGTTTTTGGTATAGTTATATCATAAATATTGCCCAAAAAATATAAAAAGTATCGAAAACTTCGACTTTTCACCCTCCGTAACTCTGGAACCGTTGATTTTATAACAATTATGTATACATCATTTTTTGTATTAAATTTCATGTAGAACATTTTTTATATAACATTGTTCACGCTAAAGCATAGTTTTAGAAATATTGACGAAAAACGTAAAAAAACTACTAATTTACCGGCTTCTCTCCCATCTCCCTCCCAAACCGGACACTCAAAATGGTGTAACTTTTTACTGAACAATATGTGGACCATATACATAGAACATTTTAATGTTGGAGGAAAACTTTTACTTTGGATGTTTGGGTTAGGCCTTTTATTGGACCAGTTATACTATACTACCTCCGTAACTTGGGAACCATTCATTTTAGAAAGATTATGCATAGGGCCTTTTTTATTTCAAATTTAATGTAGAACAATTTTGCATAGAGGGTTGTTCATGCTAAACCGCATAGTTTTAGAAATATTGGCGAAAAACTTAAAAAACTACGAATTTACCGATTTCTCCCCCTCTCCCCCCCCCCCCCCCCAAACCCGACGCTCAAAATGGTGTGACTTTTTTCTGGACATTGTGTGGACCATATAGAACAATTTGGTGTTGAAGGATAACTTTCACTTTGGATGTCTGGGTTATGCCATCTTTTGGATCAACTATACTATACTAATTATAGAGAGCTGTTAATAATCTGAAAATTTATTTATAATTTACATTATTAGGTATATTTTGTAAAAGAAGCCACATCTCGGTGAAAGGTGACTTATCAAAAAAATACTTAGAGGCAAAAACGTTTTAAAAACACTGTGTTTACCTAATGGTGCCACAATAATAGTTTAATTGGAACGTACACAAACATTTGGGGGGTTTAAAGAACAAAACCCCCATAAAATTTTTATGTAAACATCATAAACACCAAAAAGAAGCCGCATCCCGATAAAAACGGGCTTATCTAAAAAATACCAAGAGGCAAAAAAGTTTTAGAAACATAATATTTAACTAATGGTACCACAATAATGAATTAATTGGAACGTACACAAAAGTTTGGGGGGGTTTAAGGGAACAAAACCCCCATAAAATTTTTAGAGGGTGGACAAATTTTACTATAATTTTGTTTTAAGATATTCCTGCTATGAGAATGCCCCATGTCTATTTTCAATAAAAAATCTCTAATAGTTTTCGATATATTGAAAAAAATCGATTTTCGTTTTGTAACTTCAAAGGGTTGTAACTTTTTTTATGAGCACATTTGTACTAAGGTAAGTTAGGTTCAATCGAACTATTTTTGAACCCAGAATGTGTGGTATAATTTATGACCAATCTTTTCGGGACACCCTGTATATCTACAACTACTGTAATGTTATGTTTCCCTTTATTTTTTCCTTGTTGTGGCGATTCTTCCATTTACTGTTGGGAATTCTGTGATGGTAGGGATGGTAGGTAGGTGGGTTTTGTTTTGTACATAGAATCCTACACCGTTCTTCCCTGTGTGCTTTTCTCCACTATAAAATAATGAGCAGTGGCCTTTTCTGAATTTTACAGTGTATTTTTAATGGTAACAAAAACTAGAGTTCGAAGTTCTTCTTAATCTGGCAATTCATGTACTTAACGGTACGGTAAATATAATTGACTCAAAAGAAATTTGTCAATACCAATAAAATATGTATTTCCAATTTACGCACTTGTCGGATATATGGAATAAGAGTCGTAACTGTAAGGACAATGTACAATTTGAATTATCGATATAATTGGGTAAATAATTGTCATTTTTCGTTTATAGGTGCCGTTAACAATTAAATTTTGTAAATTTTGTAATTTCAACCTCAGTTGATATGGCTGGCTGGTAAAACAAATAACACTAGTCAACAAATAAACAAAAAAAGTTGCTACTGATGTTAAAATAGCTATATAGGGGAGTGCAAAGCGTCCTGAATGCGAATTCAAACACCAAAATGTTCCAACACGTATATATTTTGAGTTATCTTCTTCTTAAAGTACTGCGCATTTCTGCGTAGGCGTCCACCGTCCACCATTGTCTGGTCAGGTGAAATGATATTAGATTTGGAGTTATATAATGCATCAAAAATGGCTGTTCATTATAAAAATTCTTATATACTATATACACAAAAGTTTAGAACTAGAAACAAAAACTATATTAAGTCTTTTGCACACAATTTTGTGAATATCCCAATTTTCCCATAACACTATTTTGATTAACACAAACACACATTTTATCCTGCATAGTAAAAAACAACGAGGATATCAAATCTCTTGGTTACGGTTCCTAAATATTATAAGTTGTCCTGGCTAGTAAATTCCATTTAAAAAAAAATCCATTATTGTAACCTAGAACCTAAGGGTTAAGCATGCATGTCCTTTAAACAAGTGAAGGTCTCGAACTAAATCATGTAATTCGGCTTGTTGGATGCAATAAGGTGCTTTTTCGTCGCTTTCGGGAAAATAAGAATCATTATTTTCTGATACACCATCAGGTTCACTTTTGTCACCATATATTTCCAAATCTTTTTCTCAATTTGCCGAGGTCCTGGAACTGGTAAATCTTCTCCATGAAAACCGGTTTAATTGCTGAGGTAATATCTGGATATTAAATTTTATGTTTGGTCTTCCTTGAAAACTCAGACACTTTTGTCGTGCAGGAGCAACAGTCGTTAAAATGGTTTAAATGGTTAGGTTTACCGATTAAGGACTACCTTTGGTTTATTCTTTATTTAAATGTTAATGTATTATTCGTAGACATTAGATATCCCAGTGTTGCCAAATTATGCATATTTTTTAGGAAAAACGTTAATTTGATAAAACCACGCCCCGATATATTACAAATGACTGTTTTAAAAAAAAAATTAGTAAAATACTCATAACTTAAAAATCAAAACTCATTTTTTTGAACAAATCATAACTCAAAAATCTTACGCGCTGGGAACTTTTAATATCATAATCATATTCAGAGAGCAAAAATTAACAAAAAACAGCATTTTGCATTCGAGTTGCAAATTGGTTGTAAACTAGCGTAATAGGTATTTCAAAAAATTCTGAAACTGTTTTCTTGTGGTATGTTAAATATTGAATTTATATGGGATTAGCCATAGTTGACTGTAATAACAATTACATTTTTACCTAAATAGATTGTTGACGTTTCTATTTCTACTAGGAATGGGAAAAACCTACCGGTTTTAACCTAAAACCGTTTTTTACTTCGCAACAACCGGTTTTAGCGGTTGTTTTTTGTCCCGGTTATAACCGGTTTTTTCTTTTTAAAGTAAAAACCGGTTATTAGGTTTTTACGGTGATTAGGATTAGGTTTCGTATTATTGTGGATCCCAATTATAATTATTATTCTTAAGTAATTATTCCAAACAAAACCATAATTCAAATTTTATTTTATAAATACAGAAGCAAACTGAAAGTGCAAACTCACATCAGCCAGAAACAATTAAGTTTTATTATAATATATCGTCAAAAAGGTTGAAGTAGACGCAAATATCATCTATTTTTCACACTTGACTCTTGACATTGAAAGTGGGTGAATAACTTTTTCTGATTACCAAAAATTATAATGATCTGACTATGAATATCGAATTACCGATTACGAATACGAATCTCCAAGGATTTCCCTACGTTTTCAAAACGATACATCCATACAGGAAGTATTAAATGAGTTAAAATATACCTATTAGACAAATATACAAACGTGTTAAAAGAAATATACGAAACATTTTTTTGATGGTAGTAAAAATAAAAGATAAATTGCATTATCCAATTTATTTTTAAGTAAAATATTTATGTTGATATTATTATTTTTAAATCGCATTTGAAAGAGTCTGGGAAATTTTTTATAAGTTGAAATGGTTGGGTTAAATTGTATATTATTGAAATATGTATATGTTACAGTTCAAGTTGATTATCCAGTTGGAGTTGACTCCAACTAGTTGGAGTCAACTCTAACGGCTGGTTTCAGTAAAAGTTGATTATAAATATAAAATGAAGATTTATATTCAACATTTACTAGTAAAAGTAGACTCCAACTAGGAAAAGTATACTCTTCCCAATGCCATTTAGTAAAAGTTGATTCTAATTCACACAAACAGCCGATTCTAGAAATTATTACATGTTACTGAATATGTTCAAATTAGTCTAGGCTGTATCGTCGCCCCCGTTAGGTAAATTCCTCCGATTCGAATTTTTTGCACAAACTTACTCAAAAAGAGGTCCTTATAACAAATCTACTGGGTGCCAGGCAGTACCTTGATCGATAAATTGTTTAAACAATTTTTAGACAAATTCACAAAAATAATTTTTTCACTTCGAACAATTTTTTTTAGACCATTTGGGTTATTCTGAGCAAGAATAGTTATTTTCCTAACAAGTGCAGAAAGTCATACTTTTCCGCACGCGACTGCAGTTTGCCGAACGACGCGAAGCGGGAGTTCGGCAAGCAGTCGAGTGCGGAAAAGAGACTTTCTGCAAGCGTTAGGAACAATATTTTTTCTACGAGTCTTTAAAAAATTAACACGTGTGCGGAAAAATAAAACTTTCTAAACTAAAACGCGTTCGCGAAAGTAGACATTTTTGCACGCTCGTAGAAAAAAGGTATTTTGTAATTTTGTAATTTTTCTGTAAAATTGATTGTTGTCGAGTTATACGCGATTTAAAATTTGAAAAATGCGAAAATAGCCATTTTCAAGGCTTAATAACTCGGTTAAAATCCATTATTATGAAAGTCGGAAAGTGACCAAATAAAAGTTTATAGCCCCCTCTACAAGATCCAGCAGAAATTTTTGTCACTATTTTATTACTTAGCTTTATCTTTAATTATTAACAATGAGCGCTAAGTGCGTATTAGGCGGCAGTCAATGGTGAGTGCTAAAGAGATGCACCATTTCAGCCGTCCAATGGTGAATCTCACTCGCACTCACATTGACGGCCGCCTCAATACACGGTTAGCGCTCATTGTTGATAATTAAAAATAATATCTTATTAATGAAATAATGATAAAAATTTGTTCAGGATCTTATAGAGGTAGCTTTAATATTTGATTTTTTTTTAGTTTTTGACTTTCATAATATATAATATCGTATGGCATTTTTGCCTTTCGGACAGTTCGGGCGCCAATTACATCTTTAACCCTGTTTCAAGTAACTAGTATCGATGTACACTAGCCCAGGGGGACCGACGGCTTAACGTGCTCTCCGAGGCACGGTGAGAGGGCTCGTGTCATTATTGGAAATGAAAATGGTTTGTCTTTAGCAGGGCTCGAACCCACGTGCACTGGCGTATGAGGCCAGCGATTATGCCGTTACTCCAAGGCCGCTCGCTCTACTTTCACAATAATTATCTTTAACTGAGTTATTAAACCTTGAAAATGGTTATTTTGGCGTTTTTCAAATTTTGACTCGCTAATAACTCGACAACAGTCAATTTTAGAGAAAAAAGGCCCAAAGGATCTAAAAAAAAATTTGTACGAAGTGAAAAAATTTATTTTTGCGAATTTGTTTAAAATTATTGTTTATCGCCAAACTTCACTAAAATCATTCATTATTGTACTCATTTGCCCGCATTTTCGGCAGTATTGTAGTTATTTGCCCTCACTTTGTTGTATTGAAAGAAGAATGTTACTTTACCTGCCGCGATAATTAATCAAATTAACCGAGATTAAATGTAAGTGGTCAATGGCAGCAATCGATTATTTATTTGAGTGAAATTAAAATTTATTTACTTTAATTATTAAAAATACAGTCGAACCCGCTTATTAGAGTACCGGTTATAGAAATATCCCGGTTTATGTAATATAAATTCGAGGTCCCGAAACGTTTCCATTTACCCTTTAATAAATTTATCACTTTATTGGAATATGGTTTAGTAAAATAATACCGCTTAATAGAATAATTTTTTCAGGTCAACCAATAAATTTTTACGTACAATTTCTTAAAAATTTAAATTTTGCCTGGTATAATGGTTTGTCGGTAAGAGCTTCGAAAGCCTGCTGTTTTGTACATTATTACGGTTTGTGAGGTACCTAATAAACACTTTAATACTATGTTATGAGTTCCTTTCCCACTGAAAATTCAAACGTTCGCCGACAAGGTCATAAAATAATTTCATTTGTCTACACATTTTTATAGGTACATATTGCCATCCACTTGGCTGTTTTTAAAAACAGCATTTTTATATAAGATTATTTATTACCAATAGTTGATCGTTTGTTCGGAAGTATTTTCTAAAACCCAATTCTAATTTATTTTCTAACCGTTACATAATTATTTGTGAAAATAGATTATAAATTTTTATTGACATAAAAAAACCTAAAACTATATGCATATACATATTGACATAATATGTAATATTATAACGTATATTCGGTACACTTATTTCAGCTAGCTACCAATGATCGGTTATTAGAATATCCCGCTTATAAGAATATTTTTGCTTAGCACGAAGGCTATTCCAATAAGCGGGTTTGACTGTATTGTACAAAATTTATCTTATTATTAATAAAATTTATGTCAAAAAGTAAAATTCTGTAGTGTTTCGCAATTATATTCATACAAAATAAATCAAAACTTTACAGATTTAGTAATTAGGTAGGTATACAATATTGATAACTATCGATTAAACATCAAAACCGGCCATCATGCAAAAGTCATCTGTCATTACTGTCATTACTGTCATTACTGTCATTCAAATGTTTTATTTCGTCTAAAATTAAAAAAAAATCCTCAAAGTTGTAAGTAAGTGTTAATGTTTTTTATGATTGACGATACAATTTTGTACGCACCACCTCAATACTCTTTATCGAACGCGTCTGTAGTTCCTCTGCTCGTAATATCAGACTCGTTCGAAAAAGGGTCACTTTACTGATTGACTTTACTGAAATTGGTTAAACAATTTTTCGACCGCGGTACCGCGTGACACCCTATGTATTTGTTATAAGGATTGTTATACGAATGTATTTCTTACCTAACGGGGGCGACGTTACAGACTATACTAATAAGTAGTTGAAACGGCCAAAACAAAGAAACGCACACTCATCAAAAATGCACTTGAGATTCTCGTATAATCAACATTTACTGAATCGATCCAGGAAGAGTCAACTCCAACTAGTAAAAGTTGATTTAAATTTTTAAAATCAACTTTTACTGCTCGTTTCAGTTGGAGTTGACTCCAACTAGTTGGAGGTTGAAGTCAACTCTAACTGAGAATCAACTTGAACTGTAACATATATATTAATCTTACGCTATATTATATTTAATAATAATCAATAAATATATAATAATAAGATAATACATAAATATAATAATTAATACAATAAAATGGTTTTATTAAAAATTGTGTTTTATTTATACTGATATATTATATTTATACTTGTTAGTATTTCTTAGATGTTCTTTCGATAGTACTAATTTTGATCATATTGATATCGAGTAACGAGTCGAGTGGAGTATCGCAAACTAAAGTGCATTGTAAATGTAACATTGTAACCTATTAGATTATAAAAAACCGAAAACCGGTTTTTGGAAAAATCGGTTATAACCGCCAGGTTAAACCGTAAGCAAAAAAAAAAACGGTATAACCGAAAACCGGTTTTTTATCAAAAACCGCCATCCCTAATTTCCACTCCAAAAATCGTTTTCAAAAAGAATATTAAGAAAATTGTGTTTAAAGAGTATAACCACCAAGTTGTTGAGGAGGTTCTGAATTATTAAAATATTGAGGTTGACATACTTCTTTGGCCGAACAGGTCTGAGGATAGATGTTTTATGCTCTATGCTACATCAAATTCTGATTATTATGCGTTTTCCGTAATATTTCTATGTGTTTTATGCGGTTCTGTATATGGGATTGTTAGTATTTTGTTGTGTATGGTGTGTTGTTTATGGATTGTGTATGATAGAAGACGTTCGTCTCACATTTTCCCAATTGGTGTTCGTATATTCTTGTTGTTCTATTCTTCTTTAAATATGGCAACCAAAGCCTGCTGCATTCTGCTGATGAATTAAGAAACAGTCTTCACCCTACTGAATGAAGAAAAATGTGTGTGCTACACATTTTTCTTCATTTAGTAGGGTGAAGACTGTTTCTTAACTTTTTTCTTTTTTATGTCTCTTTCCTTAATGATTATAAATTCATCTTTCCATTGTACTCTGGGTTCGCTATCCTAAGCATGCTTGCATATCTATGATTTGTCGAAAACTCTGTTTTGATATATGTTTTATGCTCATTTATCCTAAAGCTTCGTAGTCTTGCAGTTTCTCTAACATAAAAATTGTTGCTTTTACCACAGCTCCACACCTCATCTAGAAAATGTCTTCTTTTTCATCTTCTTCTTCTTTTTGTAGAGATGACTCTGTCTCTTTTTTCAATTTGCCTCCAGTAAGTTGTTGTTCCATCATTTTCGTGGCCTTCCTATTTAGTAGAGTTTCACCCTCGTAAGGCGGTGCGAGGTGCAGCTGCACCCCAGACCTCGTTTTTCTCGCCTATCTTTTTTAATAATTTTCTTTTATTTTTGTGCATTTTTTTATTCGTATTAAATTCAATTCGAAACGTATTCCATCCATTACAGCATTTAAAACTCTTCGCGATTACGTGCTTTTTTGAAAAAATAACTTTGGGTACAATGAAAATTTCGTATCCTGAATTGGACGTTTCTGATGTTCCACCTGAAGCTAACAGATCTACGGGACAAGGTCGGTGTTACTTATGTCAGAGAAAAAAGACCGAAAGTTCCGGCATAACTGTAGTACTGTGTGTAAATACTTTGTGTTGCTCATTCTGTGAAAATTTCCATGTGTTTGTCTTGCGACGATAATAATTTATGTAAGAAGAAATGAGTAATTTTTTTTAAATTATGTTTCGTACTATTATAAATAAGTCCTAATTATCTTTCAAATTAATTTCCCCGACGCTCACATATAAAATATAGGTCTGGATCCCGCGTATAAAAAAAAGTTGATTAATAGCAAGCTGAAAATTTGTTAGTAGCTTAAGGGTGTCTAGTCGGACAAACTTTGATATATGGGAACACTGGAACAGGGGAAGTTTTAATTGTGGAACAGGTTAAAAATTTGGAACGGTCAGACCACGAAAACGGCACATGTATTTTGTCCGACAGAACAGAGTTAAATTCTCCGAACAGAGATTAAACTCTCATGCAAAAATCAGACTGCTATTTATCACCAAATGGGCGTTTTAATGAGGGGAACATGTAGAATATGTCAAATGACAGGAATTATGACAGGTGATAAATAGCAGTCTGATTTTTGCATGAGAGTTTAATCTCTGTTCGGAGAGTTTAAGTCTGTTCTGTCGGACAAAGTAAATGTGCCGTTTTCGTGGTCTGACCGTTCCAAATTTTTAACCTGTTCCACAATTAAAACTGCCCCTGTTACGGTGTTCCCATATATCAAAGTTTATCCGACTAGACACCCTTAAGCTATTAACAAATTTTCAGCTTGCTATTAATCAACTTTTTTTCATACGCGGGATCCAGACCAATAATGGATATACATATGGGGTGCAAATGCACCCCGCACCGTTGTTTACGTAAGAATCTAAGCACAGCCTTATGAGGGTTAAACGGGATCCTATTGTGCTATCCCGTGGGCACTTTGTTGCTAAAATGTAAAACCTATTTTTTTTTTTCGTTGCTAATATCTTTCTAATGCAAAATCACTTGGTCGTCCAAAAATCGTAGCGGGAGGGGAGTGGTGGGGAGCCTTACAAAAAAATTGCTAATTTTTTTTCATTATTTTTCGGATCTACGATATCCGAATATTCATTGCTCAAATTTGCATATCGATACGGACATTATAAATATTTTTATTTTATTTATAAAAATACGTCAAACCATTGTTGTATACGGAGCGCCTTAATACAAAATCACTTATCCTGAAAACCCATATTTTTAAAATCGTTTACCTCGCTCTACCTCGAAAAATATTGGGTCTAGCAAAAAATGGCTTTCTATAAAGGTTATAGACCAAACATCAGAGAGCCTGTCGGTTTTTTTAGAATTTTGATTGGATAAATAGTTTAAGAAAAAATTAAATAAATCGAACGGCATGTCACGACGCACAGTGGCGAACGCCGGGATGCGAGGAAGGGCGAGATTCCTAATCCGAAGTCAACCGCAAATCGACTCTAGTTATGTAGTGCGGCAGATTCGTGCAAATATTATAAGAATTGCACATTTAATGGTACAAGCATATAAATTGGGCCACATATACTGTACATATAAAGGTTCAAATTTAGATATGAGGCCATCTCAGATTTTGCCTTTTACAAAAATGGCGGTCATTCAAAATGGGCGACTGTACATATGTGACTAATAGCACGATATCTTTTGAATAAAAAGTCCCATTTCAACCAAATTTGGTACATAGGTTCTTTTTGTGATTTATAAGATCTATGTCGTTAACTGTAAGAATCGGTTTACCAGAAGTTGTGTTTTCCCTGGTTTTTTATGTAAGACTATTTTATATTATGTAAATAATTTATTTTCAATTTTTTCACCCTGTATATAGTATTTTTTCAAAATGGTATTACCACCATTGCAAAGAGCGTAAGAATATGCTTTAGAAAATATTTTGAACTTTTTAGTTATATTAATTACCATTTAATAACCATCATCGAAATCCTTATAGACTAAGAGCCGCTATAGGTGAAATTTCTAATCATTTTAGGCACGATGGGACCCTATAACTTAAATAGTAGAACCTAAAAGAAAACGTTTGAACACTGTGCCGTCACTTTTCAGTGGCACATGCGTCGACAGTGGCGCATCAAATTTTCCACTTATGGACGGGATAAATAAATTAAAAGTTAACAGAACTTACTAACAGAATTAATTTTTTTTTATTTTTTTAGTTCTATGTGATTAACACATAGATTTCAGCGTAATTTTAACCCACCACCCCCTTCCCCCTGCCCCCACCATCAAAAACTTCATTTTTCGTTTTTATTTTTTTTGTGGGATGCAATCAATTTTAAAATTTCAAAAAATTCACACGCACAGCTGAGGCTTTTATAAAACATGCCTATTTTTTATTGACCCATAGGTAGAGTGTACATAACCTCAAAAAATTAAAAGAAATTTTTTTTTTTTCATAAAAGCGTATAACTTTTTTTTAGGAATAGCTGCAGGTCTAATTTTCTCTTAATCTTGTGTGTTTTATCAAACTCTATATTTTTAATTTTTTTCAGATTTTTCTCTAAGTCTCCCCACCTTCAAAAATCCGAAAAACTGTTTTTTGAGGGTTTTTGGGATTTTCCCTACTTCATAAACTTCATAATATATCAAATAAATTTTGTTTTTATAGGATATATGTAACTTGAAGTAGCTGAGTCCGTTAGAATATTTAAAAATTAGAAAAACACGTTCAAACCCCCCAAAACCCCCTTAAAAAACAGTTTTTTTGGATTTTTGAAGGTGACCAGCGTTACAGAAAAATCTGAAAAAATCAGAAATATAGTGTTTGATAAAATACACAAGATTGAGAAAAAATTAGATCTGCAGATGTCCCCAAAAAAAAGTTATATGCTTTTCTCCAAAAAATTTTTTTTTATTTTTTGAGGTTATGTACACTCAACCTACAGGTCTATAAAAAATAGACGTGTTTTATAAAAGTCTTAACTATGCGTGTGAATTTTTTGAAACTTTAAAATTGATTGCATCCCACAAAAAAAAAATAAAATCGAAAAATAAAGTTTTTGATGGTGGGGGCAGGGACAAGGGGGTGGTGGGTTAAAATTACTAAGAATCTTATGTCTTAATCACATAGAACTTAAAAAAATGAAAAAAATTAAATTCTGGTAATGAGTGAGGGTATTTTTTAATTTATGTATCCCGTCCACAAGTGGAAAGTTTGATGCGCCACTGTAGACGCATGTGCCACTGAAAAGTGACGGCACAGTGCTCAAACGTTTTCTTTTAGGTTCTACTATTTAAGTTATAGGGTCCCGTCCTGCCTAAAATGATTAAGAAATTTCACCTATAGCGGCTCTTAGTCTATTATCTTAATTCCTTTCAATGCAAACTTAGTTTTCACCAGCAACAACCCAGCATATTCGTCTGAAAATCGGGCTTTTAGCCACATAATCCTCTACCAAAAATGGTTGTATTTATTACTTTCGCTAGACAGAACAATAACCTGTTTTTCTTTATTTTCATTTATTATATTCACTTTTATTTGTTTTCGTTCATTTATGCAAAACTATATGGGATTGTAATTAGTGTACATTTTTGGAAACGTTCCACAATGAGACTTATAGACAAGGTGAAAACGGCGGGTTCGTTGGGAAAATATTCCCATGAGATTTTTTTGCATAATTACATTCGTGAGACATCCCAGAATAAGGTTCAAGAAGTCGCCCACGTGAAAAGTGGGCCAAATTTTTTTTAACAATTTTTTTTTAATCAAATTGCAAAAATCTATATTTTTGGCCCAGACAATTTTTCTGTAGGTTTTTTGGACAATTCTGGATAAAAAAGGTCTCTTATAATTTTTCTCTAAATTTGATGGTTTTCGAGTTATAAGCAATTTAAAATTGAAAAAAACGAAAATTGGCGATTTTAAGGGCTTAATAACTCGGTTAAAAGTTATTATTATGAAAGTCAGAAAGTGACTAAATCAAAGTTTAATACCCCCCCTACAAGATCCTGAAGAAATTTTTGTCATTATTTTGTTACTAAGCTGTTATTTTTAAGTAATAATATTGAGCGCCATGCACGTGGTAGCCGGCCGTAAATGTGAGTGCGAGAGAGATGCCACTCCGGCAGTCCAATTGTGTATCTTACTTGCACTCACATTTATGGCCGGCTAACACGTGCATGGCGCTCAATATTATGACTTAAAAATAACAGCTTAGTAATAAACTAATGATAAAAAATTTCTTCAGGATCTTTTAGGGGGGGCGGGGCATTAAACTTTAATTTAGTCACTTTCTGACTTTCATAATAATAACTTTTAACCGAGTTATTAAGCCTTGAAAATCGTCATTTTTCGTTTTTTTCAATTTTAAATTGCTTATAACTCGAAAACGATCAAATTTAGAGAAAAATTATGAGACCTTTTTTATCCAGAATTGTCCAAAAATCCTACAAAAAATTGTCTGGGCCAAAAATATTGATTTTTGCAATTTGATTAAAAAAATTGTTAAAAAATTTGGCCCACTTTTCACGTGGGCGACTGCTTGAACTTTATTCTGGGATGTCTCATGAATGTAATTATGCAAAAAAATCTCATGGGAATATTTTTCCCAACGAACCCGCCGTTTTCGCCTTGTTTATTACTGATAATCGAAGATTGCTTGTTGAAACCCTTAGCAACTTTAAATTTCTAAAATTTTAATTGTCTTCTTACTATTTCGTCTCATTCGCCTAAGTAGGTGTACACGATTTTTATTTTCCACTCTTTCACACAGGATATTCATAATTACTACAAATATTAATGCTTCTTAGAATTATGACTTAACAATAAATTTTTTATCATGCTGTAATAACCCTGTATCAATAGTAAGTACTACCTACATGAGGAACTGAGAGGTCACAGAGCTATAATTATGTAAATAAAATTGCAGCTTAGCATCGATAAAGCACATTGTAAATTGAAATCGGGGCGTATGTCTCATTTCTATGCTAAACTGCAAATCGGAGCATATAAACTTACGAATAATTAAAATAATATTTCATTTCTTTGCTAATAAGTATATTGAGCGGACTTTACTCGTCTTTTATACTTGCTTCTTTCTATTTATATGGTGATTACAAGATGTTTTTAATTTTACTAAAGAAATAATTACAATCGTGTAGTATATACGTTACAGTTCAAGTTGATTTTCAGTTAGAGTTGACTCCAACTAGTTGGAGTCAACTCCAACTGAAACGAGCGGTAAAAGTTGATTTTAAAAATTTAAATCAACTTTTACTAGTTAGAGTTGACTCTTACTGGATCGATTCAGTAAATGTTGATTATACGAGAATCTCAAGTGCATTTTTGATGAATGTACGTTTCTTTATTTTGACCGTTTCAACTACTTATTAGTATAGTCTGTAACGTCGCCCCCGTTAGGTAAATTATTCTGATTCGATTTTTTGCACAAACTTACTCAAAGAAATATATCCGTATAACAATCCTTATAACAAATACACAGGGTGTCACGCCGTACCGCGGTCGAAAAATTGTTTAACCAATTTTTGTTAACCAAATTCGCAAAAATAATTTTTATCTACTCTATCTCATATTATGTAAAGCAGCGGTTCTCAATCTGTGGTACATATACCACTGGTGGTACATATAATTATTTGCGGTGGTACACAAATCACACAAAAACTTAAAATAGTGGTACATAGTAAATCTTGATTATACAATCTAAAAATATAGAAATACAATAAAATAAACTTTAGATGGTACATGACTCATAAATATTGAGAACCGCTGATGTAAAGGTTTTATTGTGTGAAAATTGTAAATATAGATAGCAGTACATGAAGGGTTTAAAGTGTGTCTGAAGTAACAATGTATTTTAAATGGGTTTTACTTTTTCGCACTGTTTTTTAGCACACTGTCATATAATTAAACATCCTTAACTTTCGCCTTCGGGAGGAAATCAGACACGCCCTTGCAACGGCAACTGAAATGCTCACAAAACAGCGACCACAGAAGCAAAGATGGATGACAGAGGAAATATTGGATTTAATGGATGAAAGAAGAAAATGAATATTACCATCCTTGGATTATAAGCTTTCATTTGACACATCATTTGTCATATCGGAAAAGAAATGAAAGGCAGAATTTACAAATCAGTCATCACACCAATAATGACATACGCGGCAGAAACACAACCCGACACAGAGAGGACAAAAAGATTGCTCGAAACAGCCGAGATGAAAACCCTTCGAAAAATTGATAGTAAGACTTTATGGGACAGCTAGAAGTACAGATATACAACGGAAATGTAAGGTGGATAACATTAATAACTGGGTAAGAAACAGAAGAATAGAATAGAATGTAGTCAGGATAGCGAGAGACGGTTCCCCAATAGGAGGACGTTCAGTGGGAAGACCACCAAAACGATGGAACGACAACTTACTAGAGGCACATTGAAAAACAGACAAAGTAATGTCTATACAAAAAGAAGAAGAAGAAGATTTGTCATTCTACCTGTTATAATGACGAAGGAGTTATATTCGCGGACGGACGGATAGACAGCCTAGGTTAAATTTGTCATCTTTAGTACCATCCTTGGATATTAATCTTTCCTATGACACCTCATTTGTCATTCTACCTGTTATAATTAACGAGGAGTTATACTCGCTGTCGGATAGATGGTACTAGGCAGTACCGTGGTCGAAAAATTGTTTAATAGTTATTTATGTACCAAGTCAGTAAAGTGGCTCTTTATCGAACGAGTCTGATATTACGAGCAGAGGAAGCGAAGCGAGCAACAGAACAGACGCGTTCGATGAAGAGTATTGAGGTGGTGCGTACAAAATTGTATGTGTATTGTAAAATGAGGGCAAATGAGTACAATAATGAATGATTTTAGTGACGTTTGGCGATACACAATGATTTTAAACAAATTCGCAAAAATAATTTTTTCATTTCATACAATTTTTTTTTAGATCCTTTGGGCCTTTTTTTCTCTAAAATTGACTGTTGTCGAGTTATTAGTGACTTACAATTTGAAAATCGCCAAAATAACCATTTTCAATGTTTAATAACTCGGTTAAAGATAATTATTGTGAAAATCGAGCGAGCGGCCGTGGAGTAACGGCATAATCGCTGGCCTCATACGCCAGTGCACGTGGGTTCGAGCCCTGCCAAAGACAAACCATTTTCATTTCCAATAATGACACGAGCCGTCTCACCGTGCCTCGGAGAGCACGTTAAGCCGTAGGTCCCCCTGGGCTAGTGTACATCGACACTAGTTACTTGAAAGAGGATTAAAGGTGTAATTGGCGCCGGAACTGTCCGAAAGGCAAAAATGTCATACGATATTATATATTATGAAAGTCAGAAACTAAAAAAAAATCAAAAGATTAAAGCTACCTCTATAAGATCCTGAAGAAATTTTTGTCATTATTTCATTAATAAGATATTATTTTTAATTATCAACAATGAGCGCTAACCGTGTATTGAGGCGGCCGTCAATGTGAGTGCGAGTGAGATTCACCATTGGACGGCTGGAATGGTGCATCTCTTTAGCACTCACCATTGACGGCCGCCTAATACGCACTTAGCGCTCATTGTTAATAATTAAAGGTAAAGCTTAGTAATAAAATAGTGACAAAAATTTCTGCTGGATCTTGTAGAGGGGACTATAAACTTGGTTGCTTTCTGACTTTCATAATAATGGATTTTAACCGAGTTATTAAGCCTTGAAAATGGCTATTTTCGCATTTTTCAAATTTTAAATCGCGTATAACTCGACAACAATCAATTTTAGAGAAAAATCAGAAAATACCTTTTTTCTACGAGCGTGCAAAAATGTCTACTTTCGCGAATGCGTTTTAGTTTAGAAAGTTTTACTTTTCCGCACGCGTGTTACTTTTCCGCACGCGTTTTACTTTTACGCACGCGTTTTACTTTTCCGCATGCGTGTTAATTTAGATGTTAATATGGCCTTAAAATAATTATAATACATACAATAAACTAATATTTAGATATTATTTACTAATTTATTTCAAATATATCTTATTGTGTTCATGTTTTAATGAAATTAACGCGAGAATTCGATGAAATAAAATAATTTTGACATAATATTCGAAAGTCAAATCAGTAGACAATAACAGTGGTTTTGAATCGTAGTCATGGAAACCAAGATCGTCGTCATGCTAACCAATTATGCTGAAAGTTTGGTTTTGACAACCTTGTCAAAGAATTAATTTGTGTATGCATTTTCATATTAATTAAATTAATTGATTAAAATTTGGTAATTTTTTAAAGACTCGTAGAAAAAATATTGTTCCTAACGCTTGCAGAAAGTATCTTTTCCGCACTCGACTGCTTGCCGAACTCCCGCTTCGCATTGTTCGGCAAACTGCCGTCGCGTGCGGAAAAGTATGACTTTCTGCACTTGTTAGGAAAATTATTTTTTCTACAACCACTATTCAAAGTGCACTTTTCTGCACGGTTTTATGTTAGCAAACTTGATATTTTCTCACAGTATAAGATATTTGACATTAGTGTGCAGAAAAGTGACGTTTCTGTGCCGCAAAGTGACGTTTCTGTGCCGCAAAGTTCTTTTCTGCACAGTTGACTACCTCATTCTGAGTAACGTTATATTCTGTTTACATCCGTGGACTACCGCATTCTGAGTAACGTTATATTCTGTTTACATCCGTGGTTAAACTTTAGACAAATATATAACCTATAAGACAATTATTATATTTAACTATAGCATAGAAACTAAATTATGGATGTTACAACTGTTTTATTTTACAATTTTATTCTTATTAAACATTTTATAATTATCAAATAACCAATAAGGATTTAGCAACTTGTGCAAGAGACGTCGAATGAAGTAGGTTTTGTGTAAATCCGTGACTGCATAAGTATAATGTCAATAATGTGTAATAATTGTTTAAATTTAAACAAATTAAGGCAGTGCATTAATTTTTTAACTGATTTCTGTGCAATTTATTTAGGTATAAGGAATTTAAATTGATTAGTAGGTATTAATTAAATACAGTTTAAAATTTATCACATAGGTACCTATTATAATTAATCGTCGTTTGGAAATTGTGATTTTTATTTTTAGGAAAAACTGTGCTTGTAGAAAAAGTATAGTGTGAAACACGTGCAGAAAGGTAATTTCTCACTCGTTTGAATTGCGGCACTCGCTTGCGCTCGTACCGCAACTTTTCAAACTCGTGAGAAATTAGTACCTTTCTGCACTTGTTGCACAATATACTATTGTGAAGTAAAAAAATTATTTGTGTGAATTTGTATAAAAAAATTTTTAAACAATTTATCGATCAAGGTACTGCCTGGCACCCAGTAGATTTGTTATAAGGACCTCTTTTTGAGTAAGTTTGTGCAAAAAATTCGAATCGGAGTAATTTACCTATATAACGGGGGCGACGATACAACTAGACTAATTTGAACATATTCAGTAACATTTAATTTCTAGAATCGGCTATTTGTGTGAATCAGAATCAACTTTTACTAAATGCCATTGGGAAGAGTATACCTTTTCTAGTTGGAGTCTACTTTTAGTAGTAAATGTTGAATATAAATCTTCATTTTATATTTATAATCAACTTTTACTGAAACCAGCCGTTAGAGTTGACTCCAACTAGTTGGAGTCAACTCCAACTGGATAATCAACTTGAACTGTAACATATACATAGGTTAAATTCTTTCAGGATAATTTTGACACGGTTTTTGCTACAAATTTTACAGGACTGCTTTTATTGACATGAAATTTGGTATACACATAGCTACCCTGTCAAAGAAAAAAAATATATTGGGCCGATATGTGCTTTTGTCCTCAGGGTGAGGAAAAACATACGTTCAAAATAAGTCCAGAAGTGATAAACTGACTAATTCTAAGCAACATTTTTTTTTATAGACTTTTTCCACAAGTTAATACTTTTTGGGATATTTGAGAGTGAATATGTTCATTTTTCAACAAAAAAAAAACAAGGTTTTAGATGTTTTTTCGCAAATAACTCAAAAAGTAAGTAAGCTACCGAAAAAAACATTAATAAAAATATAGCTTATAAAAAATTAAAAAAAAAAAGATATGTGTGAGGTCTCTAGCCCAGTAAAAGCAGAGTTGTACTAGTGAAAAATGGGCTCTTATTCGTCAAATACCAAATTGAATATTTCAATATTTCAACGTGAAATAACCAAAAAATTAAGCACTTTTCGAGCAAAACTTATTTCATCTTTTTTATATGCTTAACCCGGGAGTAGTCGCGCTCACTTCTGTAACATCGATAGTCGCGTGTGAGATTCTATCTCAAAATACGAATTTAAAACAAATTTTTATTTTGTACTATTTTTATCTACTTTTTATATTAAAAAATATATTTTATTAAAAAACCTGTGTTAACGGCCACCTGCCAACATCGGCCACCTGTCCTAACGGCCAGTTTAAAAATTTCCCAAACCAATTATATGTAGACTACAAAAACTGGCAATACCGTCCACCTTTCTATATCGGCCAATAGTTCTTTCATTTTTAGTGGCCGTTACTGACAAATTTTACTGTACAGTAAAACCTGTGTTAACGGCCACTTGCCAACTTCGGCCACCTGTCCTAACGGCCAGTTTAAAAATTTCCCAAACCAATTATATGTAGACTACAAAAACTGGCAATACTGTCCACCTTTCTATATCGGCCAATAGTTCTTTCATTTTTAGTGGCCGTTACTGACAAATTTTACTGTACAGTAAAACCTGTGTTAACGGCCACTTGCCAACTTCGGCCACCTGTCCTAACGGCCAGTTTAAAAATTTCCCAAACCAATTATATGTAGACTACAAAAACTGGCAATAGCGGCCACCTTTCCATATCGGCCAATAGTTCTTTCATTTTTAGTGGCCGTTACTGACAGGATTTACTGTATTACGAAAAAAAATGAAATGTGAGATTCTATCTATCGGCGCGACTACTCGCGGGTTAAAGCTAATTGGCTCTCCCCAAAGCCATAAATTCCACAAAAAGAAGAAGAAGAAAAAAAATTCCTACGCATTACTATACACCCTTCCTCAAAGCACTTACGAAATTTTTTCAAAATTGCAAAATTTTTCATCAAGTTATCGCGAAAAAAGGTAAAAATTGAGATTCTATCTTACCGCGCGACTACTCGCGGGTTAAATAGAACTGTATTTTATTTTTTAAAAAAGTTTATAGCATCAAGAGTAAGTTAGTTACGCTCAAAATAAAGTTAGTCCCTTTTTTTGCCAAAAATCTGGTGAAACTCAACTTCTAATGAACATAAAACAAAAATGAAATTAATCGTCACCGCTTCACAAGTTGCTTGACTAATGTATAATTGAATATAATATTTAATGATCTGTAAGTTTAATCGTTTCAAAGTACTTATTTTTGAAAACAAAAATGGTTTTACATTAAAATTTTTATAATTTTTAATTTTTATCAAAATAGCTTAAAAATTATTAGTGATACCAAATATCTTAAAGATAAAAAATATAGAATTTGCTTTTTTGAACTTTTTGGCTATTTTCGTAACTTGGTCACTTTTGATGCTAGAAATTAAACAAAAACAGGAATAAATCTTTTTAAACGCTTTAGAAAATGCGTGACGAGTTTTTCCCGAAAAGTACTTCATTTTTGGGTTATTTCACGAGAACCTATTTTTTATTAGCTACACCTCTGCTTCTACTGCATTTTTATTCGCTATATTATTGTTAGAAATATTTTTCCGAAAATCGGTCAGAAATTAAGAAATTTTTGACAACATTTTTGAAAGAAACGTTCGATATTTCCTTATACTTAGACGTTGCCTGGAAACGAAAAATAACTGTACAGATTGGGACCGTGCAAGTTCGGAAAAGCGACACCTGGTTTCATAGCTCGGCAACATTTTTCGCACTTTTAATTATATTTGCCTATCATATTGGTCCCGGTTACTGGAAAATTGTCAAGGCCATAGCCCAAAAAAATTATAAGAAAAAAAAGTAATATGAAGGTTATGTTATTAAAAGATAAACAATTGTATGTAGTAAATAAAATTAATTATTAAAATGCACTACTAATTAAATTTACTTTTTTATAATAATTGCATATCATATCAATATTGTGGAGCAACATATAATTTTTCTTCTTCATTGAATTATTCAAGAAAGTTGCAAGATTTCTCCGCTATTCGCGCACGATCGTTTCTCGTACTTGCACACGGCGAATACAATATGCAACTTCTCTCACTACTTACATACATTCAAAACGAACAATTCCTCACGCAGTGAGAAAAGTCGGCCATTGCAGTGAGAAATATTTTTTTCACGGGTTCTCCTACGGTCTTCCGTACTATGATCGACGTTTCCATGGTAACATGCACAATACAAACAAAATTAATGTTGTCAAATAAGCAAAACTTACCAGGAATTACCTTTCAAAACTGTTCAAAACTAACTGTTAATTACAATTTTATAAAATAAGGTATGTAAGTTTTAAGAATATTAGATACTCACATGTATAATATGTATCTCATTTCAATTTATGCATATAATATACATACCTAAAAGCACCTAAATTATTTAATTTTGGAGTTTGAACTCTTAACAAAACCGCATCCATAGAAAAAGTACAGTGTACAACACATGAGAAAATAACATATTTCTCCCTCGCTTGATTTGCGGCCCTCGCCTCGTGTTCTGCGGTCGTGAGAAATATATCTTTTTTCTCACTTGTACAATATGTTGTACAGTACAATATGGAATCCTTGCAGTAATTTACGTAACAAGTTCCGAAAGTGATATTTTACGAGACGAGTAGGAAGTTTCCAGGGTGAGTCTCGTAAAGTCAGGATTTTCGTAAAGTCAGCTTACGAGTCGTAAAGTCGCAAGTCCAGGGCGAGCCGTAGGCAAGTCTGGTAAAATCACTTTTGGATCGTGTTACGTACAATATTTTTTCTGCAGCCGTTTTGTATGTTAAAAAGGATATATGGATAAACTTTACTTATGAACTTTTATTAAACACTTTAAAGTTACTCCCGTGAATTCAACATTAGAAAAATCTACTTATGAATATTCTTAACAAAATTATAACAATTACTTACATAGATATTGTTAGGAATATTAACAGAAGTGGCAGTATTGAAATTAGTGTTACACGTGTCAGTACTATTTTTGAGATATTAATTTGGCTGCGGCCATTTTCAATATGTGAAACTATGTGAATTTTATTTCTTAAAGAATTTTAATTTTTTGGAATTGAAAAACGAAAAACTGAGCGAAAACACACACAAATCTTAAATGAAAAGCGTTGTCATAATAAAACACAAAGTTGATGTTATTGTCAAATCCATTACCTAGCTACCCAAAATCGTCCCGAATGAAAAAATTTGTCCCAAAAGTAGCTACATTTGGCACGTGTTGTGTAAAATGGGACTTTCGATTTAATAAATCACACCGAAAGTTTTATTTTCGGGACGGCTAGCTGCGGAAAAATATTTTTTCCTTACAGCAGATTCTGAAGATGTCATCTTGGAAGGAAGCTTCAAGAAGTATGCCACTACAATATTTTCTGAGAAAGAACTCCCATTTTTATTCTTATGATAATTCCATGAAAATGTTACAAAAATGTCGCTAATAACCTTCGGGTGAATGCGACTTTGTCTGTTTTAAATAATAAAAAAGATTAATTTGAAAAATATACATAATTGATAAAATATTACCTTGTCACAGGCCTCTGTTGATTTTAAACTGCCTGAGACATGTTATTTTATCATAACTTTACTGCTGTCCTGACTTACTATGCATTTAAATCACGTACCATCTGCTCAGCGCGGAAAGTTCCAACGAAATATGGATCGTTAGTACTCAGTAGGAGTAAAACTAATACAAATAAAAATGAATACTATAACCATTTTCATTTCGTTGCAAAACTAAACGTAAAGCCGTATTGGCTTGCATTTTTAGAAGCCTCGGAGGTGTACCCAGAAATATGGTCCCAATAGGTTTTAATCTGGTGAAATGTAAAATAATATTTTAAATTTTATTTTATGTGCTAATAGAATAAACCTTAGATTTTTTGAAGATATTCTTCTTTAAAAAACTCTAACAAGAAGTAAAACCACTTCTATGTAAATTGGTATATTTTTTAAAACTTAAAAATCCCAATGGATTGAATAAAATATGTCCAATTCAGAAAGTTTGCAGACCTATCGGTCCATCAATGAATCTACAATAAAATAAGTAATCCCACTATTAGAATTGAAAGATGGTTGAAATTTTTTTAAAGGTGTGGTTAGATTACTTACGTGTATACTTGCTAAATGGCCCCAGAACCAAACAATGGTTGAATTTAAAATTCAATTTACATTATTTAAAAATAATATTAAACAGGCTAAACGCCGATGTTAAAGGATATAGCCTAAGAGAACATGGTGAAACCCTACCAAAACTTCAATCAACCATCTTAGGCCTTTGATTATAAAGTGTGAAAAGTGTGTAAGGAACTGTTTGAAGTGACATTGACAGTAGAGAAAAAGGTAGTCGAAATCGACTACCTTTTTCTCTACTGTCAATGGCACTTCAAACAGTTCCTTACACACTTTTGACACTTTATAGTCAAAGTTGGCCTAAGATGGTTGATTGAAGTTTTGGTAGGGTTTCACCATGTTCCCATAGGCTATATCCTTTAACATCGGCGTTTAGCCTGTTTAATGTTATTTTTAAATAATGTAAATTGAATTTTAAATTCCACCATTGTTTGGTTCTGGGGCTATTTAGCAAGTATGCACGTAAGTATGTAATCTAACCACACTTTTTTAGCTTTTAAAAAAATTTCAACCATCTTTCAATTCTAATAGTGGGATTACTTATTTTATTGTAGATTCACTGATGATGGACCGATAGGTCTGAAAACGTTCTGAATTGGACATATTTTATTCAATCCATTGGGATTTTTAAGTTTTAATAAATATACCAATTTACATAGAAGTGGTTTTACTTCTTGTTAGAGTTTTTTAACTATATGGTATACAGCCAACCTAGGGAACTTCCCTTTTAGTTTATATTCTTCTTTAGCGAAGATTCGATTGAGGGTAAAATTGTATATAAATCTGCGCGCCTGCGCACACAGACAGTATCTAGTTCCTTGCTAATCTTTCAAGATAGGTATGTATGTATCTGTATCCGTGCAGATAAGTCATTAAGAGAATATATTAGTGTTTTAGTAGATGTATTATTTAATATAATTCTTGTGTTTTTGGATATGTCTTTCTCTGTAGTAAAATAATAAAATATATAGGCATAACATTTTTACACGCCGTGTTGTGTAATTATATCCGAAACTTACATGTCAATTGCAATGACCTCGCTAGAGTAGTTGGTAGGGCGTTAGGTCCTAGATTGGAACGACGCGGGTTCGAATCCTGGGCGATTCATATTTTTTTTATTTTTGGTTGGTTTAATAAAAATTTTTTGAAAGTGGTAGATAAGAAAGTTTGCTTAATTTTTAAATAAAATAAAAATAACCTGTTAAGTATATTTACTTCGTTGAAATTACCTATATAATAGAAGAATATCTTCTTACGTGCGTACAAATTACACACACATTCTTTTTTTCTAACATATGTCGCTATGGCATCCTGCCATTTCATTCGTTGTATTCCAAGACTGGAGGCAGGGGATTATTTTGGTTCAGTCAGAAAACGCTGCATATGCACTCCCTGATGAGAGACTAATAAGTTTCGAAACCGGTAGGGGTCCTTGTGGCCTCTCTGATTGAACTAAAGTATAATAAGACGTTAGGTTTCGTTTTGCAACGAAATAAAAATGGTTATTCAGTTTTATTTGTATTAGTTTTACTTCTACTGAATACGGGAGATCCATTTTTCATTGAAACTTTCCGCGCCGAGCAGATGGGACGTTATGTGCTAATTTTATAAATCCCTCATCTTCTTTAGTCTAGAAGCCTCGGAGGTGTCACCATAAAGATGGTCCCAATAGGTTTTAACCTGGTAGAATATAAAATAATATTTTAAGTTTTATTGTATGTGCTATTAGATTAAAACTTAGACTTTTTTAGTAAAAAAACTCTTTAGAACCGCTGCAGCCAGAGTTAAATGGGCCGTGGTAATGTCCTTAAAATATAAGGCACGTGAAGAAGAATAAGAAGAAGAAGAAGAACGTCTGCTACTTTGTGGATAGCTTCTTAATACAATTATTGTAATTTTATTGATAGTTTAAATTTAGTTTTTGGTACGTGCTTCATTTCTGTTTACTGCTACTTCATCTGGTAGTTAAATTTAATAGCCTTGATCATGATCAGCTACATATAATATATTATGTATTTTCAAAATATTTGATTCATATTTCGAATTTTTCATCAATTCCACCTAATAGATTTTCCTCCTCATCTTTAGATTGTCTTGGTGCTGTGTTATATTGAGTTGATTCCTGATTTGTTTATGTTTAAAATTTTTAACAAACATCAATTTCTGCTTCAAGAACCTTTCTCCTATCCTCCCACCTTTTTTCATACGCTTCTTTACTGCCGATATCGTGTACCCACGTTCTGGCTTTATTTCGCTAATACTCTTTACAGTCAGATGATCCTAGTTGGGATCATGGCAATGTTGCATTGATTTATTTGACAGTTCTGTCATTGATTTATCTGACACTCTACTGAGACTTATTTCATACTGCATTTATTTATTTGACGCTGTTTTGATTTTTTTTGACAATTTGATCAGTAAGCGCTAGTGGAAATGAATGTGAAACTTCGAAATCCAAAAATAATTTGGGCTGGAAAGGGTTGACTGCTATAACATTTTGGCTATTTTTTGTTTATTCCATTCCATTGTTAATACTAAATCAGCTGTTTCTTATTTTTTTTTCGGCCAACAAATCTTACAATTTTAGGTCTTACAATCTTAGATCTTACAATCTTTCAACAAACCACTCAGCTTCAAAAATTTTTAAACAACATATCAAAATGTGTCAATCATAATTTTGTTAAAGTACTAACACCGCCTACTCAGTAAAAATGATGTCAATGAACATAATAATTATAGCAAAATATTTCGTAATTATTTTAATTTCTGATGTCTTAACATACATATTCCATTTTTTCCATGAATGTATAATCTTATGATTTTATTTATAGATTTTAAAGAAGCTCATTTTCCTTAATATACAGAGCATTATGATGCTAAAAACTTTTATTTAGATATTCGAACCATTTTTATTTTATTATATTTTCTTTATTCTGTAACACGCTTATATTTTTAGGTGGCCCTGCTTTATAATAGAGTTCAAGTTAAAAGTTAGTTTTTAATATGGATTTGTTTAGATATAGAGAGATGTTTTTATTTAGTCCAATTTTTATTGTAAGATTCAAATTACTCTGTATTGATTTCACAAGTTGTTAACGGAACATAGAGCATCATTTGAAATTGAACACACATTTATATAAAAGATAACTGTTGTTTGTAAAATTCAATATAAATCATAATTCTATGCATGAATCGGTCACTATAATTTAATTTGAACTCTTAAAACAGTTTCTATACGACGTAACTAAGAAGATTTATATCGGTTCCAAAGATAGACAATTTAATTTTATATAAACATTAGTATATTATCAACAAATTAATATTACAAAGCCGGTACCGTCTAGGAACATTAACCATAGAAATAAGTTGCACTGAGCAATAACACTTTCGAACTCTGTGTTTATACACATTCTACCGAGACTGGGCTACAACAATAAAAGAATTATGCAAATAAGAGCTTGAGGAATGTGATCTTTCTATGTACAATGATGCAAGCGCCCTTTCAATTAATTTATTTCCGTCGTTGCCATCATGATTTTGAAATAGAATTTCGAGAATATATTCCACACGTGTTCAGTCAATATATTATGTAGATATAGCCGTTTAAATACAGTATATATCTAAAGATTTTCCATTGTACAAACTGAATATATTTATGATTCTTTAACGAAATAATATTTATTATTACAATTATGTATTATAGTTGGAGTAAAATCTTATAAGTATTACGAAGCTTAAGTAGCATTAAGTCAAACTTTTTATGGTATTTATTTCAATTTCTTTTCTTTAAACGCTTTTATTTAGTTCAATCGTTTGCGTCAAATCTTTAGACGTTAATTTGACCGCTTTTTCTTCAATGGAAATGAATGAAATTTTTCAGATATATGGATTCGCGGGAACAATACACGAATAGTCGATCAAATTTTTTTTTTATGTTTATGAATTGTTTAAATAAAAAAAATTTTAATGGAAAATACTTAAATTCTTTTGTTTTTTACAATGTAGAAACTTGAAACTTTTGCAGATTGTAGCTAATTATATGGACTATACATAATTTCACTTTTTACATTTTGTTTACGTTATGCTTCATATATAAACAATAAATTTTCAAATTTATCCAGTTTCTGTCCGATTTCTATCCAGTTTTCAGCGTAAAAAAGTTATGGCACCGCAGAAGGACGAATGCTGCTGACGAATTATCGTGGGCTTCAACTGTCCATAAAATGCAAGGTTCGACTGTTGACTACGCTGCGCTGTCGTGAACTTGGGCCCGAAAGTGTTTGCGTAAGGACAGGCTCAAAAGCCTGTATTGAGCCTGCAAAGATTACGTTTCATTGAGCCGAGTGCGATCATTAAGGTACGTATCCATACAACGGTGAACCCCGCTCGGTGTAGCTGCTCAAATGGATACATCATGCGCTCCCTTACATATAAAACGCAAACCGGTTGAAACGAAGAGTGTACGCGCCAAGCGGAGATCACCGACGTATCCACTAAGTGGAGGTACTACACCGAGCGAGGTTTACCGTTGTATGGATACGTACCTTTAGACGGCTTGCGCATCGAACAACAACTGCATTGCGAAAAATGAACAGCGTCTACACCGTGCAAGAGTAAAGTATTACAAGAGATGGAAATACTGCGAAAAGTGTAATAGTCGTAAATAATGATTTTGATTTAAGAAATTTATGAAGAAATTACATAAAATGTACAATGTATGTATCAAAAGTTAAATGCAAAAAGGTATCTCTCATATAGGTACTTTTTTAAACATGACGATATATTTTAATGTTTGAAAAGTGTAAGACTAAAAAGTAAAAAATAAAACAATATGAAAAAAATTTTTTTAATAAACGCTTTTATTTAGTTATGAGTGACTAAAAGTTAAAATATAAAAAAATCAACTAAAAAGCAAAAAATAAAAAAATCAAACTCGACCGATTATTCGAAAAAAGTTCGTTAAAAAATGAAAAAATCTAACACATTCGTTAAAGAAAAGTGTGGGGCCCGTCTTCATCGAATAAACGGTTTTCGACCCACGCATTTCTTTAACGAATGTGTTAGATTTTTTCATTTTTAACGAACGTTTTTTTCGAATAATCCGTTGAGTTTGATTTTTTTATTTTTTGCTTTTTAGTTGATTTTTTTTATTTTAACTTTTAGTCACTCATAACTAAATAAAAGCGTTTCTTAAAAAAAATTTTTTCATATTGTTTTATTTTGTAATTTTTTTGCAACATTTTATTGTATTTAATTATAAAAACTTTTATAGAGAAAACAATTATGGTAACAGAAAAAAGCGGTTTATAAAGAAGTCCTAGCAAGAAATAGCGCATTCGGGGCATAATCTAAAATTGCTTAAAGTTGGTTACTTATAATTACGAACCTTTGATACTTTTAGAAATGTCTTCAAAAAGTTGATCATTATCAGAATTTGAATATGATCTATTTAAAAGAGTTGTGAAAAATTTAAGCAATTGACCAAAAATATACGTCAGAATCCCCTATTTTACTTTTGGTAAAATGGGAGTTCTCCGTATTAACCACTCTTTTAGTTGCTCCATGAAAAGCTTCATATTTCTATCACTTTGGCTTGGTAATGATTATTTTAAATAAAATAAATTTCGACCACGAGTCAGGATTCTGTTAACCGAGATACTATAGTATCAAACGGCGCCGCTAGGAGGAGCTTCTCCAACAATGCGTCTCAGAATACTTTAAGAACACTTGGTCATTTTGTACTCTAAACCGAGTAAAGCATGAAAAAGAAAAAGAAAATAATCGTTTTCGTTTTGATTCAATTCGAGTCTCTTGCCATCCTCTGACACGGTGTTTCTGGATCTTTATCCTTTATCAAAGAGGCTATTGCAAGTAGTCTACTTGCAATAGCCTCTTTGATAAAGGATAAAGATCCAGAAACACCGTGTCAGAGGATGGCAAGAGACTCAAATTGAATCAAAACGAAAACGATTATTTTCTTTTTCTTTAATGATTATTTTGTTTTATTATTATCATAGCTCAGATATATAATACATTACTTATAGTGCGGCCGATTCGTGCAAATATTATAAAAATTGTGCATTTAATTACAGAAGCATATAATTTGGACCACTCATACTACACATAAAAAGGTTCAAAACTAGATACGAGGCCATCTCAGATTTTACCTTTTACAAAAATGGCGGGCATCCAAAATGGCGACGATACATATGTGACTAAAAGCACGATAACTTTTGAACAAAAAGTCCAACTTTAACCAAATTTGGTATATGGGTTCTATTTTTGGTGTATACGATTGAGCTCTTGAAACCGAAGAATCTGTTTACCCGAAGGTGTGTTTTTCCTGATTTTTTATGTAAAAATATGTTGTTTTTTTCAATTCTTTCACCCTGTATATGTTAATTCTTCAAAAAGTTACTACCGAGATTGAAAAGAGCGTAAAAATATTTTTTAGGAAATATTTTGAACTTTTTAGTTATGTTAATTACCATTTAATAAATGCATAACATATCTTCACATGTAGCTATGTGCGGCAGATTCGTGCAAATATTATAAGAATTATTGTACATTTAATCGTAGAAGCATATAATTTGGACCACATATGCTACACATAAAAAGGTTCAAATTTAGATATGATGCCAACTCAGATTTTGCCTTTTACAAATATGGCGGGCGTTCAAAATTGCGACTATACATATGTGACTAATAGCACGATAATTTTTGAACGAAAAGTCGGATTTCAATCAAATTTGGTATATAGCTTCCTTTTTTTGACGTAAAAGATCAAGGTCTTGAACCGGTATTGAATCGGTTTACCAGTTTAGAGAAGTTGTGTTTTACCTGATTTCTTATGTAAAAATATGTTGTTTATTTTTTAATTCTTTCCCCCCGTATATATTAATTTTTTAAAAAGATAATACAGGCGTTGAAAAAGGCATAAAAATATTTTTTAAGAAATATTTTAAACTCTGTAGTTATGTTACTTACCAAATTAATAAATGCATAACGTATCTTCACATGTACCTATGAACCTATGTGCGGCAGATTCGTGCAAATAATATAAGAATTATTGTGCATTTAATGGTGGAAGCATATAATTTGGACAACACACACTTCACATACAAAGATTTAAATTTATATATGAGGCCATCTCAGATTTTGTTTTATACAAAAATGGCGGGCATTCAAATGAATTTGCTGCATATAGGTACATGCGAAGATACGTTATGCATTTATTAAATGGTAATTAACATGACTAAAAGTTCAAAATATTTCCTTAAAAATATTTTTACTCTATTTTCAATGGCTGTATTATTTTTTGAAAATTTAATACATATAGGGTGAAAGAATTGAAACAAAAACAACATATTCTCATATAAAAAACAGTAAAAACACAACTTCTGGTAAGCCGATTCTTCCAGTTCAAGACCTGATCTTACTCATCAAAAAAAGAGCCTTGATGCCAAATTTGGCTGAAATCGGACTTTTCGTTCAAAAGTTATCGTACTATTAGTCACATATATATAGTCGTCATTTTGAATGCCCGCCATTTTTGTAAAGGGCAAAATCTGAGATGGCCTTATATCTAAATTCGAACCTTTATATGTGTAGTATATGTGGTCCAAATTATATGCTTCCACTATTAAATGCGCAATAATTCGTATAATATTTGCACGAGTCTGTCGCACATGGGTATATGTGAAGATACGTTATGCATTTATTAAATGGTAATTAACATTATTAAAAGTTCAAAATACTTCCTAAAAAATATTTTTACGCTCTTTTCAATGGCGGTATGAACTTTTTGAAAAATTAATATATACAGGGTGAAAGATTTGAAAAAACAAACAACATATTTTTACATAGAAACCAGGAAAAACAAAACTTTTGTTAAATCGATTCTTCCGGTTCAAGACCTTAATCTTATACATCAAAAAAAGAACCTATATAGCAAATTTGGTTGAAATCGGACCTTTCATTCAAAAGTTATCATGCTATTAGTCATATAATATGTATATTGGCCATTTTGAATTACCACCATTTTTGTAAAAGGCAAAATATGAGATGGCTTCGTATCTAAATTTGAACCTTTATATGTGTAGTATATGTGGTCCAAATTATATGCTTCTATTATTAAATGCACAATTTTTTCACATATCGGCTGCACTATTAGAACATTGTCCGAAATTCTCCATTTGCCTTTTTTCATGTACAATCCTGGATATTTAGCTCCCCTTTGCCACATGCTCTCTGCCCAAAACTGCCGTATATTCAGTACCTATAACAGTTCATTTTAGTAATTTGTTAAAGATAACCATTTTCAACGGTAGCCACTTCTGATCATTCTTCCTCTAACGTTTATATTACTTTCTCGGTTCTCTTCGCCCTTTACTTTTATGTATCCTTCGTATACTCCAATAATTTTACACAATGTTGCGTTTATTGTACAAATTTTGCTACATATTATACAGGGTGTCCCTAAAAGATTGGTCATAAATTATACCACAGATTCTGGGGTAAAAAATAGGTTGATTGAACCTCACTTACCTATATACAATAGTGCACAAAAAAAAGTTACAGCCCTTTGAAGTTACAAAATTAAAATCGATTTTTTTTCATATATCGAAAACTCTTTTTTATCGAAAATTCGATAATCGAGATTTTTTATTGAAAATGGACATGTGACATTCTTATAGCAGCAACATCTAAAAAAAAATTAAAGTGACATTTGTGCACCCCATAAACATAAAAATTTTATGGGGGTTTTGTTCTCTTAAACCCCCCCAAACTTTTGTGTACGTTCCAATTAAATTATTATTGTGGCACCATTAGGTAAACACATTGTTTTTTAAACTTTTTTGCCTCCTAGTACTTTTTCGATAAGCCAGTGTTTATCGAGATATTTTGAATATTTGTCGAATCCTCCACATATATGTATATGGTCAAGTACGATTATACATAGAGACCTGTTGTTATAATCTGAAAATTTATTTTTATAATGTACATTTTTGGGTATATTAGGAAAAAGAAGCCACATCTCGATAAAAGGTGACTTATCAAAAAAAGATTAAGAGGCAAAAAGTATTAAAAACACTGTGTTTAACTAATGGTACTACAATAATAGTTTAATTGGAACGTACACAAACATTTGGAGGGTTTAAAGGAACAAAACACCCATAAAATTTGTATGTAAATATATTAACAAAGAACCCGCATCTCGATAAAAACTCGATTATAGAAAAAATACTAAGAGGCAAAAAAGTTTTAAAAACGTTGTGTTTTACTAATGGTACCACAATAATGAATTAATTGGAACGTACACAAAAGATTGGGGGGGTTTAAGGGAACACAACCCCCATAAAATTTTTATGGGGTGGGCAAATCTCACTATAATTTTGTTTTAAGATGGTCCTCCCATGAGAATGATACATGACCATTCTCAATAAAAAATCTTTGATAGTTTTCGAAATATTGAAAAAAAAAACGATTTTCATTTTGTAACTTCAAAGGGCTGTAACTTTTTTATGAGCATATTTGTACTAAGGTAAGTTAGGTTCAATCGAACTATTTTTGACTCCAGAATGTCTGGTATAATTTATGACCAATCTTTTAGGGACACCCTGTATATTCTCTGTTTCCATAATATAGTTCTACACACTAATTTTATAATTTCGTTTTGTATTGCACCAAATATTACTTTATTAATTCCTATTTCCAATTTTCCACATTTCTGTTTGCTATCACTTTTCTTAGATTTTCTAATTCGCAGCTACTTCATCCTATTTTTAACATGGCTTTTTTTCTTAACTTCCTGTCAGATTATTTTTAGTCCTTTTTCCGCTAGTTTCTTCCTGTTGTTGCGACTTACTTTCCCTTCTTTTAATAAACGGGCACCTATTGGTGCCCGTTTACTCTCGTCATTACCGTCTCTCTTTTTCCTAGCATTGCAATTCTTCGCCAATATTTCTTTCCGTTTTCACCAGATTTATATTCTTTAAAATTTGAGTGGATGCGCATAAATTAACAATTAAAAACCAGCGGTATAAATAAATTAAAATAAACCCCGATAACTCTTCAAAATTTTGAAACTGAATGTTTAAATTTCAATTTAAACACTTGGCTATCTCAAAAATAACATACGAGTTTACAAGCTTCTGAAATGCGTAATTTCGTAATTTTCTCGGATTTTAAATCGGTTAAAACTCACAAACTATAAACTTTTGAGAGAAATGACTTTTTAATAGTATGGTCCAGAAAACCTAAAAAAGTGTTTTCTAGAGCAAAAAGGTAGGTTTTTTTAAAAAAAGTTTAAACAATTTCTGTCCAAAATTTTGCACCCTTCAGATTTTTTTAAAAGGGGGCAATTTTCGACAAGAATCCGCAAAGAATCCGAATCAGAATTTTTTTGGTACGGGAGCGGAACAACGATTTATTAATATCTTATTTTTTGGTAATTTGCTATACATTTAAATTGTACCTATATTACACGCAGTATATTTTAAATCTAAAATAGCATACAGTGTTTAAAGTTTTTTTGGTTAAATATCACAATGGGATACCTATTCCTTGTTTAAATATTTGACGTAACATAATACGCTTCATATTATGACGTAGAAAGGTTAATAAAAAAATTAAAAAAAGGTTAATTTTATAATTTTTCTTGTTCTTGCTCTTGATTTTGCAGCAACAATCTGCTAGCACTAGCATGCATTATCATTAAAATGGCAACTTTTTAGAAATTATTTTTTAAATGTCTTCATTAACAAAACTAGTACATTAAAGGGCGTATTAGCTCGTGAGTTTCTTCTACCGTAACAAATAAAAGCACGTTGTGTATAATTTTAATCTTTTAAAATCGCAAAAATAACCTTGGGACACTAAGTGATTTATGCTTTGCCAATACTGTACCGATAATTATCCATAAGAGAGATCTCGAATTCCTAATTGTCGAACTCTTGACTCTTAACTACGGCCATATGTTTCTTTAACCACCGGCTAAGAAAAATTGATATACAGGATGGTTACCTTTATAGTGTGTTCGCTAAACTCAGACACAACTGGCTAGTGATTTTAGTAGGTAATGTTTTTGTTTTTTGCCAATTTTGCCATAATTGGCAAAATTACTAACTATTTAGTAATTATTAACTATCTAGTAATTAACTTTTTTGCCAATTTTACCAAATTGGCAAAATTACTTACTAAAATCACTAGTCAGTTGTGTCCGAGTTTAGCGAACGGACTATACTAGGTTTTTTCAGTATAAATAGAAAGTGTATTACACTACACTTCATTAATTCAAGACTCCTAAAGGATCAAATTTATTCTAACAATAACAAGTAATTGGACTTCGTAAGTCCTAGGTTTTCACTTAAGTGATCGAAAGTAGAACCGGAGGTCGATATTTGAATTATTCGTGTAATCGATTTGCGTCGATTGATAATATACGATTCCACTAATTTTGAGTCATTTTTACACAACTTTCGATGATAATTGTTTGAACGGAAATAGTTCCAAACAAGTCAAGCTCGACTTTCAATCCAATTCTCTTCGATTGATATGTCACATAATATGTACTATTTCTGCGACCATAATGTGGCACTTCGGGTTAGAACTTTTTACCAGAAAATATATAAAAACCAGAAGTATATGTCGAATAATTATCGTCTATACTATGTGGTGACTTTAAAACAGTACTTCCAGTTGCATTTCTAAAACCGGAAGCCGCAGGTCCAATTTCTTATCTTTAGTACTATCCTTGGGTTATAAGCTTTCAGTCGACACCTCATTTGTTATTCTACCTGGTAAAGTGACGGATGAGTTGCGGACGGACTGACAGACGGACAGACCGTCATGAAACCGGAAGTATATCTGTTATCAGCATGCGAAGTCGCATTGAATAATATATCACTAAACTTATAGTATTCCTGGTGAATTGCCGTAAGTTATAGATATAGACTGCAGTATGATATTCATGACATTTGGAAGCATCATTGAAGATTTTATGTGTAGTTGATATTTGGATGAGAAACATTAAACATGAGAAAACAACATGATATTTGCTGGCTCAGAAACTTAAGAGAGTGGTATAGTTGCAGCTCTGTAAATCTTTTCACAGCAGCCGCCAATGAGGTACGGATAGCTGTAATAATAGCCAACCTCCGATAGGAGTAGGAACTACAAGAAGAAATAGAAGATATTTCAATATTAAATTTTTAAAAGCTTGATTGATAAAGAGAGGATATGTGACTAATAGCACGATAATTTTTGAACGAAAAGTCGGATTTCAATCAAATTTGGTATAAGTATAGCTTCCTTTTTTGACGTAAAAGATCAAAGTCTTGAACCGGTCTTGAATCGGTTTACCAGTTTAGAGAAGTTGTGTTTTACCTGATTTTTTATGTAAATTTTTTTTTTTTTTTTTTTTTTATTTACAAACTCGCATCAGCCTGTACGGCTATTAGCGAAAATGATAGTTTTGTTAACAATAATAATAACTATAGAATACTACAATTAAATTTTATATAAACAGTTTATTGCTTTTAAGTATTGAAGGATCACTTTGGAACCGCACTTTGAGAATAGTATTTTCAAATCGTCCGGGATTCCGAATTGAACTCTTTCCGCACTGTATAACGGGCACTCCACTAGAAGGTGTTTTATTGTGAGAGGGGTCTCACAAGCATAACACTCCGGTTGAGGATCTCGTGTCATCAGATGACCATGCGTGAGGCGGCTATGACCAAGCCGCAATCGCGAGATGATCACTTGGGAAAATCGATTTGTGGAATTATCAGACCATCGTTGAAATGTTGGTTTTACCTCAAATAACTGCTTCTGGTTTTCATGCCATCTGCTATTCCATATATCAACTATTTTGCTGTGGAAATATGATTTGAGATCTGACGCTGGAGTTGTTGGATAGATCTCTATAGTTGCGTCGTCTAAGGCTTCTCGAGCATGTTTATCTGCCAGTTCATTTCCAGTGATTCCAATATGAGATGGAACCCACAGGAAAGCAACATTTTTGTGATTTAGATTGTGCAATTCTTGTCTTATGAGTTTGGCCACAGGGTGGGGAGAATAGATTTTAGAGATGATTTCTAACGAATTTAAAGAGTCCGTAATTATTAGAAAGTTACTTTGAGAACTTTTCCTAACATGACTTAGGGCTTTATATATCGCAAAGATTTCTCCTGTTAAAATAGTGTTAGTCCCCTCTAGTTTATATTTCTTTATTTCATTATGTGTTACAAAGGCAGATGCTACACAATATTTAGTCTTTGATCCATCAGTGAATAACTGTTCGAATGAGGAAAATTGAGAAATTAAGGTCTGATATTTAGAAATAATTATATGACGATTGGTTTCTTTCTTATTTTCTAACGCTAGATCCATTATTAAATGAGGAGAAGATATTAGCCAAGGAGGGGGAGTTGGTATTTTGCTAGGATATATTTTAGGAACTTTAAGGTGTAGTTCATTTATGATTCGTTTGCATTTTTCTTGAAAGGGAATGTGAGTTTTTGTATGCTGAGTACTTGAAGAGCAAATAGTTTGGTGACATTGTGAAGAGTACCGCTTCACTGCATATGAGAGTATTAATTCCTGTCTTCTTAAATCTAAAGGTAGTTCGGCGAGTTCGGCCTGAAGACTTATAATAGGAGTTGTTCTAAATGCACCACATATTATTCTAAGAGCGTTGTTTTGTACGATATCTAAAGCGTTTAGAGTTGTTTTTGAAGCAGATGAGTAAGCTTGGCATCCATAATCAATCTTGGAACGGATCAGATTTTTATATAATGTGAGCAGAGTCCTACCGTCCGCTCCCCAGTTTGTACCAGAAAGACATTTCAAGAGGTTTAGTCTTTTTTGACATGCTGCTGAAATATATTTAATATGTTCTTTCCAGGTTAAAGCTTGATCAAATATTAGACCTAGATATTTAATTGTTTCTACATATTCGAGTCTCTGACCTCCAAATTTTAAAGTAGGTATCTCCTTTATCTGCTTTGGTCTCTTTGAAAATAGGATACAGCGAGTTTTGGATGAAGCAAATTGAAAACCACTCTTTTTAGACCAAGATATAAATTTATCGAGTTGTTCTTGTAGTAATTTGGCCATACTCTGTATATTGTTTCCCTTTAAGAATATTATGAGATCATCAGCATATAATCTGGCTTGAATGGGTTTATTCATTGATTTGATTATATCATTAATAGCTACAAGAAAAAGCGTCGGACTGATCACTGATCCCTGAGGTGTGCCATTTTCTTGATATTTCACATTAGATAGAAGACCGTTTACTTTTAGCTTGAAATTTCTATTTAGGAGAAAATTTTTAACAAAAGCGAGTATATTTCCTTGATAACCCCATGATTTCAGTGATGATATTATTTTGTGATTCCAGGCCATATCAAATGCTTTATGCAAATCAAAATAAATTGCAATACATTTCTGGTTGTTACAGAAGGCGTTATTAATATGCGTTTCTAGATCTACTAAGTTGTCGGTGGCCGATTTTAAAGGACGAAATCCAGATTGTTCATTAATCAGATGGTTGTTTTCTTCCAGACACCACAATAAACGTTTATTTATAATTTTTTCTAAAAGCTTACACATGACACAAGTTAGAGAGACAGGACGATAAGAATCTGCTTTGTTTCGTGGTTTATTAGGTTTTAAAATGAGAATAGTTATAGAGGATTTCCATAATCTGGGAAATTCATGTTTAGTCCATATACGATTGTATATTTTTAATAAAATTTCTAAAGCTTCTTCAGGTAGGTGTTTCAGAAAAGAAGCTGGAATGTCATCCGGACCTGGAGATGTGTCCTTTAAAGAATCTAACATCTCTCTTATTTCTCTGATTGTGATAAGTACATTTATAGGTTCATTATTGTTTACTATGTTGATGGGAATACTTTCTTTTTGTTCTTTGTATGTTAGGAAATCTTTATCATAAATAGAATTTGAGGATGTTAACTGGAATGTTTCGGCTATTTTTTCTACGATTTCTGCATGGTTTGTTGTAGATGATTTATTGTCTAATTCTAATGAATCTATTCCTTGATATGAACTCGAGCCTGTTATCTTCTTTATTTTCCTCCAAACTTTTGATACAGGTGTGTAATTATTTATCGTTTCTACGTATTTTATCCAGGATTGTCTTTTAGATCTTGTGGTAACCAGTTTGGCTCTAGCCCTACTCCTTTTAAGTTCGATTAAATTTTCTAGATTTTTGTGTCTTTTGTACTTTTGAAGAGCTTTTTTACTTAGTTTAATAGCTTCTTTACATTCTTCATTCCACCAGGGAGTAACTTTATCCCTTTCAATGAACTTTGTTTTTCCTATTGCTTTTATAGCTGCATCGGTTATGATTTTATTGAATTGTAGAATTATTTCGTCTATTGTATTATCTAAACAAATCATTGAAGATTCACTACGAATAATTTCTTGAAAAAGGCCCCAGTCAGCTTTGTCTAACCTCCATTTCGGATCAAGCTTAACTGGCGTAGATTTAATCAAGTGTTTTTCTATTAAAATCGGGTAGTGATCACTCCCATATAAGTCTTTTTCTACGTACCAATTGTGATTTATTTGAAGAGTGGGTGTACAAAGTGAGATATCTATAGAAGAAAATGTCCCTGTCGATAAGTTTAAGTGGGTGCTACTACCATCGTTTAGTATTGCAAGATTTAACGTGTTCACTATATTTTCAATCTTCTTTCCGGTAGATGTAGTTTTAAAGGAACCCCAGTTAGTGTTATGTCCATTTAGATCTCCCAGTATAAATTTTGGATTAGGTACCTGATTTATTAGGTTTACAAGATGTTGTTCTTCTAGGTTATAATTTGGTGGTATATATATATTACATATGTTAACTTTTTGTGTTGTACCAATTTGTACAGCTACAGCTTCCAGATTTGTGCTTAGAGGAATTTCTTTGGATATTATTTGTTCTTTTACATAAATGGCAACGCCACCTGAAGCGTGACCAGCATTATCCCTATTTTTAAAATATGAATTAAAAGATTTTAGATTCATGCAGGTGGAATCTTTAAAATTAGTTTCTTGAAGACAAATAATTTGTGGTGTGTATTGATTGATTAACAACTGTAACATAGGTAAACGAGTTTTAAAGCTATTTAAATTCCACTGTAAAATTTTGTTATACATAAATGATTATATTTTATTATTGAGCACAAAAATTAAAAAGTGGATGAATCACTTTCAGAATCCAAATTCGTTAAATTAATTTGTAGAGCTAATTTTTTCCTCAATTTAGTGCAGCGATATTTTGTTGTTCTGTCTTCTAAATGTGGGTGAATTTCATCCAACATAGTGATAATAGCTACGATGTCAGAGTTATAATCCTTCGCCACCGTTACTACATCAGAACAGCCGTAGCAATTTTCTAGTAGACTTTCAACTTGCTGACTGCTGAGGCAAAAAGGAGGCGAGTGATTATCTATATATGTTTTAGTATTGTCTGAAAACTTTATGTTTTGTTCAGGTTTTTTTTCTGTTTTGGTCTTTTTCTTATTTTGTGTTATAGTTGGAGTTGCGAATTGGACATCCTCAGAAGTAGGAGAAGAAACAGCAGAAGCGGTACGTTTTTGTGAGTTATTTTGTGTTGAGGGATGATCGGACTTTGTATTGTCCACCAAAATATTTTTGTTTATCTCAAGATTCATAGGGGTATTGAAAGATTGAGAGAGGGGTGAGTTTGATAGTTCTGGATTTTGTGGCGTAGATAGCTTAGACATATCTAGAGGTACGTTTTGTTTTATTAGTGAACTGTGGTCTTTGATGGGTTGTGTATTATTGGAAGAAGAAGCGGTAGTGGTGTCAGAAATAGAAAGTGCTGAATTCTGGGCCTGAGTTATGTTGTCTGATTGAATATTGCTTCCTGTAGGTATTATACTCATCGGTGGTGGAAATGAGGCAGTGCATTGTAAAGCATTGTGTCCTGCCTGCTTGCATTTGAAACAGTTGTGGCTGTCTAGTGTTAAATATAACCTATTTACTATTCCATCTTGTTCTATATCAATGTATTCCGGTAAAGATGCATTTTCTGGAGGCGAGATGTAAATTTGTCTTCTAAAACTAAGTATATGGCTGTAAGCTGGGTCAGTAGCTCCAATTCTCAGTTGTATCATTGGCGATAATAATGTTAAGCCTAGATTTTGTAAACATCCTGTGATTTCTTCATTAGAAATTGTGGGGCTTGCATTAGATATTAGCAATCTATCTGATGGGGTAATTAATCTTCGAGCAACTATACGAGTGTTATTAATTGTGATACTTCCATAATTTTTTAGAAAATCATCGACAATGTTTTTATCTCTCAAATATATGCATACTCGATTGTTAGAGATGCGTGAACAGTATATTATATTATATGGGTTCACTATTGGTCCAATCTGTAGGAGATAGTCTTGTATTTTAAAACCATCTATTGATGTAAAAACTACGGCTTGATCTCTGTTTGGTAGTAGATTCGAGTTCTGGGCTAACGCCGCTGAATACGACTTAGTAGGGTTAATGACGTTCTGTGACATGTTAAATATTATGAAGTAGGTAAATTAAATAGGTACTCACTAAATTTGTTATCATCCAATGATAACAAAATCTATCATCACCCAATGATTAATAGATGTGTTGTTTTGCACTTCACTAACAAAAACTTGTGAAATTAAAAAGCAATTATAAACTAATGGTTATCTACGATAACGACTTTACTGTCCGAACGTTCGAACGAGACTCTTATGTAAAATTATGTTGTTTATTTTTTAATTATTTCCCCCCGTATATATTAATTTTTCAAAAATATAATACAGGCGTTGAAAAGAGCATAAAAATATTTTTTAAGAAATATCTTAAACTCTGTAGTTATGTTAATTACCAAATTAATAAATGCATAACGTATCTTCACATGTACCTATGAACCTATGTGCGGCAGATTCGTGCAAATAATATGAGAATTATTGTGCATTTAATGGTGGAAGCATATAATTTGGACAACACACACTACACATACAAATATTTTGTTTTATACAAAAATGGCGGGCATTCAAATGAATTTGCTGCACATAGGTACATGCGAAGATACGTTATGCATTTATTAAATGGTAATTAACATGACTAAAAAGTTCAAAATATTTCCTTGAAAATATTTTTACTCTATTTTCAATGGCTGTATTATTTTTTGAAAATTTAATACATATAGGGTGAAAGAATTGAAACAAAAACAATATATTTTCACATAAAAAACATTAAAAACACAACTTCTGGTAAGCCGATTCTTCCAGTTCAAGACCTTGATTTTACTCATCAAGAAAAGAGCCTTGATGCCAAATTTGGCCGAAATCGGACTTTTCGATCATAAGTTATCGTGCTATTAGTCACATATATATAGTCGTCATTTTGAATGCCCGCCATTTTTGTAAAGGGCAAAATCTGAGATGGCCTTATATCTAAATTCGAACCTTTATATGTGTAGTATATGTGGTCCAAACTATATGCTTCCACCATTAAATGCACAATAATTCTTATAATATTTGCACGAGTCTGTCGCACATGGGTATATGTGAAGATACGTTATGCATTTATTAAATGGTAATTAACATTACTAAAAAGTTCAAAATATTTCCTAAAAAATTAAAGCTTGATTGATAAAGAGAGGATACGTGGAATATTTGGGGAGCGCTTTTAGTGACGATTTTTGGAGGTTTGATCACGAAGGGGTGAAATTAATACCTTAAATGATTTCTACAGGTTGCATAAAACTTTATTATATTACACTATCATAATATTAAATTTGAAAATAATTGTAATAATAATAATAACTAATTTCTTTTTAAAAAGTTCAATTTTTTTTTAATTTTTCTTTGGAAAAAAGTATAAAAGTAACTATTTTTGGGGATAGTTGCAGGTCTAATTTTTAAAAACTGTTTATTTGTGAGGCTTTGGGGGGTCTAAACGTCCATTTCTAAATGTTCTAAAGGACTCAGTAACTTCATTTGCATTATAGCATATAAAAATAATTGGGTTGATTTATTTTGAGGTTTATAAAATAGTAAAAATCACCAAAAACCCCTAAAAAAACAGGTTTTTGGATTTTTAAAAGGGGCGAATCTTACGGAAAAATCTGAAAAAATTATGAATATAGTGTTTGATAAAATACACAAGATTAAAAAAATTAGACCTGCAGCAGTCCCCAAAAAAAAAGTTATACCTACGCTTTTTTCCAAAAAAAAAAATAAAAAATTTTTTTGAGGTTATGTACACTCAACCTAGGGTCTATAAAAATAGACATGTCTTGTAAAGTCCTCAAATATGCCTATGAATTTTTTGAAATTTTAAAACTGATTGGATCCCACCTAAAAAAAATATAAACAAAAATTGAAGTTTTTTAGGGTGGGTGAAGGGGTAAGGGGGTGGTGGGTGAGAATTACGCTGCGTCTTATTTTTTAATCACATAGAACTTAAAAAAACGAAAAAAATTGAATTCTGGGAGTGAGGAAGGGTACATTTTAATTTATATATCCCGTCCCTAAGTGGAAAGTTTGATGCGCCATAGTCGACGCATGTGCTACTAAAGAGTGCCGGCACAGTGTTCGTGTTCTTACGTTTTCTTTTAGGTTATACTATTTAAGTTATAGTATTAAGTTATACTATTTAAGTTATAGACACTTATGATGACTAAAATGCTAGCAAACTTCATCTAAACCGGCTCCTAAAAATATAGTTGATCTATGTATGTTGAATGCGATGTGGATTGTGGCTATTTGCTGAATTTTTATAGCTGGCTCGTTCATTTTGGTAATTATCGTAGTCTGTTATTACGTCTGAAATATTACAAGGAAAATCAGATATTGTATGTTATGTACTTCCATTACGATGATTCTTATTGGGTATTCAGATGTTGCCGAGTTAAATTGTAATTTTTGAATGATGTATCTGTAATTCCTTAATACAGAGTGATATTAGGTTTTGAACCGGTGCAACGGAAATTTTTCAACAATGTAGATAATATTTATTTTTAACAGAAGAGTATTTTTTGGTTTCAGTAATAGAATTTGGTATGAGTGTCATAAATTTCCTTTATGCCTATAAGAACATTTAAGAAACTGTCGTTATTGATAATTTAGTTTTTTGAGTAGTGAGAGATCTGTTGGAATTTGGTATATCGTGAGCCAGTTTAATGAAAATATAGCTCTAATGAGTAAAAAATACAGACATGTTTTGAATAATAAAGAAAACTTTAACTTTTTATAGGTTAGTGGTATATATACAGTGCATTCGTAAAGTGTCGAAACGGTCTATTATCTCATGACTTAATTATGTTAAAACTCTAATAGATCGATTTTTATTTGTAAATTATGATTTCTTGACGTACAGTACATATTAGTGACGTCATCGATTTTGGCGTAATGACGTCATCGATGATATTTTTAAATGGGAATAGGGGTAGTGTGTTAGCTCATTTGAAAGGTGTTTCAATTCTCTCTTTAGTAATATAAACATTAACATCATTATTTATACAGGATGGCCAAAAAATAATTTTTGAATTAAAATAATTGACGCAAAAAGAAGAATGTAATATATTCTAAATGTAATTTATTTAACTCAAAATACATTTTACTGATGCCACATATAATAAAAAAAATATTTATTTCATAAATAAATATTGCTTTTCGCTTAAATTAAATATCAAACAGCCACACATCTGCCTCTTGACGGTTTTAACATTTAATTTAAGCGAAAATCAATGTTTATTTGTCAAATAAACATTTTTTTTATTAAATGTGGCATCAGTAAAATGTATTTTGAGTTAAATAAATTACATACACTCTTCTTTTTGCGTCAATAATTTTAATTCAAAAATTATTTTTTGACCACCCTGTATAAATAATGATGTTAATGTTTATATCAGTGAATAGAGAATTGAATCACCTTTCAAATGAGCTACCACACGACCCCTATTCATATTAAAAAAAAATCATCGATGACGTCATTACGCCCAAATCGATGACGTCACGTACTCTACGTCAAAAAATCATAATTTAAAAATAAAAATCGACCTATCAGAGCTTTAACTCTGAAAATAATTAAGTCATGATATAATAGACCATTTCCAAACTTTACGAATGCACTGTATAAAATATCTATGTATCACTGGCTATAACAAGAAAATTTTTGTATTCATATTCATGCACTAATGTTTGTAGTTTCGATTTCTACTCCGGAAATCGTTCTCAAAAAGTATATTTTAAAAAATCTGGGATGATATGAGGCCATGTGAGTCAGAGTGACCTAACTGATTTTAACACTACTTTACATAATCAAAGAAAATGATCAGAAGCTAACAACGTCCGATTGTTTTAGTAGTTTTATGTTGAACAAGAATCATTATTGGTCAACATACAATTACTACAACAATCGGACATTAATAGCTTGTGATCATTTTCTTTGATTACGTAAAGTAAAGTTTAAATCAATTAGGCCACTCTGGCTCTCATGTAGTTTTCTTAAATAATACATAGCGCTAACATCCCCCAAAAATATATCCGTCTAGTAAAAACAAAAATGGACTTGTCCACATGTCCACAGCCACTCATTAGGATACAAAATAAGCTCACTAGGAACCGTTCCATGGTCAAAGGATTAAAGAAAGGCGACGGGCTGGCACCTATGTATACTGTTCACCCTCTCAAATATGTGATAAGCTGTGAATATTCGCTCCTTCTATGACTGACGCGACACCTAGCGTAGCCGCCTGACATTTTTGGCGACCACAATTTGACGTTGGACATGAACATATTGTAACAAAAGAGAAATCTTGGCCGATCGCCGTATAACAGTAAACACCTCGAGAATGACGTCATCGAATGATCTAGGCCTCGGCGGAAAGGAGGAGGAACTTCTCGAACGTACGACCCGTAGGCGGAACACGCTGATAGCTAGAGATGGGCGTCGATTGTTCCAGAATAACAACTGGGTATAAATAAGGGCATATTTGTAAATAAAGTTTAGTCTTAAGCTAAAGTTTGTAAAGTAAACTTGTATAAATAAATAATAAAGTCGTATATAAATACCCGAACGCTCGTTTATTACAGTTGGTGTCGGTGTTCGGTAAACTTAGTGCGATATAAATAAGTGAATTACAGAGAGCCTTTAAAAGACTTTTGAACTTTATTCGTCGGGAATAACCGGAGTGCGTTAATTGTTCGATATTCGGAAAGACTTTAAAAGACTTTTGGACTTTATTCGTCGGAAATAGTTAAAGTGCGTTGATTGTTCGGTATTCGGAAAGACTGTTAAAAGACATTTTGAAAAGTACGTGTGTGCCGACCAAAGATGTTGCTACAAGAACTTACAGTAAAACAGCTCCGTGAATAGCTAGAGGAACGGGATCTGGACAGCAGTGGGCTCAAGATAGTCCTACAAGCACGACTCGAGGATGTCATCACGAAGAACGGAGAAGACCCAAAGACGTTCCACTTCCAGTCAGCAGAACAAGCAATCTTATCGAAATTAAAAACTGTTTCTGAAACGATCGATGAAACTTCTAGAAAAAGCGACGAGAAATTCGAAAACGTTGCTAAAAGATTCGACGAGACTTCTCAAAAGATTGATGAAACTTTTAAAGAGGTCTGTAGACAAAACAACGAAAAACTTGAAGTTTGTAAACAGAACAATGAGAAATTTGAAGAAGTTTCTAGAACATTCGATAAGATACAGAAAAGTGTAGACGACAATAAAGAAACGTTAGAAGAGAAGATCAAACAAATAGAGACTATGGTAACCAATACGAAAGTTCTACCTTCAGTTAATGCAGTAGTTTTGGCCGTAGAAGAGAAGATCAAAGAATTAGAAAGCATGATAACCGATACAAAAGTGCAACCGTCAGTTAATGCAGTAGCTTTAGATCCTGTAGTGAAAGATGAACTACCGAGAGACGAAATGTCGCATAATATGAGATTCAAATTACCACCATTTGATGGAAAGTCCTCTTGGTCCATATACCTTAGACAATTCGAAGCTATTGCGACCGCCAATCATTGGACCGAACAGGAAAAGGCTGTTTCCTTGACTGCTGCTTTGCGAGGTGATGCTGCAGATATATTAAGATCAATTCCTAAGGGTCAAGAAAATTGTTACCAGACCTTGTTCACTCGTCTAGAAAAACGCTATGGAGATGCCCATCTACAACAAGTATACAAAGCACAACTGCGAAGTAGAAGTCAACGAGCAAGTGAGAATCTGCAAGAATTTGAAGCAGATGTGGCTCGTGTGGTGCGGTTGGCTTATCCAGAGGTGCCAGACAGCGTTTTAGAAGAAATTGCAGTAGATACCTTCGTCAATGGGCTGAAAGATAATGAACTACAGAAAGCTTTACGACTAGCAAGGCCGAAAGTTTTAGATGAAGCACTTGCTATTGCATTGGAACACGAAACGGCTAGTCAAACTTCACGAGGCCATAGAGTAAGAACCATTGAAGAAAGTGACGAACACAACGATGAACGTCTGGAGGAAATGATACGGAGAGTATTAAGTAATCAGATGCCAAAGAGACGCGAGCCTAGATGTTGGAATTGTGCAGACGTAGGCCACATTCGTCGTAATTGTAAGAAGATCGTACAGCCGTCGGAAAACTAGGGCGGGTCGACACCAAGGGGCAACTGCCGACCTCGAGAACTAGAGCCCCCATAATAACTGTCAACCTTACGTCCTCCGGTGGAATCCACAACTTATACATCGAAGGTCGTATCAGTAATAGATGTAGATCATTTTTGGTGGATACAGGTGCAACGGGAACTATCGCACGTCCAGATGTAGTACGATACCATAATAAGTTATCACCTGCAACAGTAAAGCTTAGAACAGCGACTGGTGAGCTAATTAATACATATGGCGAGGCTAATATGTCAGTATCCATTGGCCAGACCACAGTTGAACATCAAGTATTAATTGCCGAGATCTCCGACGAATTCATATTGGGGATGGACGTACTAAGGAAAGTGGAGGCAATATTGGATGTTCAAAATGGAGTTCTCAAGATCAATGGTGAAGAGTTGCCCTTTCACGACGACAAAGAAAATGTCATCCGCTTACTTACTACATGCGACGTAACCATACCCGGTAATAGTGACAAAATTCTGATGACCATGCTTGATGGACACTGCCGAGAGGGAAGTTTAAGGATGGTCGAAGATGTGGATAATGTCGAGTTCCTAACGGCGAAAACTTTGGTAAAAGTTCGAGATGTGATCCCTGTAAGAGTTATGAATTTAAGGGAAACTGCTATCAAGTTAAGTAGAGGAGCTTTGATCGGGCAGTGTGTTCCCGTGGCTTCAATTTGCTCTGTGAATACCAATGAGAAATCATCGAAGGCGAAGTATCCAAAGGAGCTTGTTGAGATGATCATTGAAAGATGCCAAGATCTTGATCATGAACGAACGGAAAAAGTGACGTCTATGCTGATAGAGTATCAAGATGTTTTTGCTATTGACACGAAGGATAAGGGCAAAACAAGCATAGTAACGCATAAAATAAATACCGGAGACGCTCAGCCAATCAGACAACGGCCTAGACGACTTCCATTTGCGAAAAGAGATGAAGCCTAAGAATTATCAAGGATATGGACAAACAAGGGGTAATTGAACCATCGAACAGTCCATGGACATCACCACTAGTTCTGGTAAAGAAGAAAGATGGTTCAACGCGTTTTTGTATCGACTACCGCCAGCTCAATGCGGTAACAAAAAAAGATAGTTATCCTTTGCCCAGAATAGACGATACATTGGATACTCTCTCCGGTTCTCGTTGGTTTTCCACACTCGATTTAAAAAGTGGATATTGGCAAGTAGACATGGAGCCAGCCGATCGGGAGAAAACCGCATTTTCGATAGGATCAGGGCTTTGGCAGTTTACGGCTATGCCGTTTGGTTTATGTAATGCCCCTGCCACATTTGAAAGATTAATGGAGGCAGTTTTAAGAGGTCTAACATGGAAAACATGCCTGGTTTACTTGGATGATGTAATTGTGGTTGGAAGGTCCTTTGAGGAACATGCCAAGAATCTAATAGAAGTCTTTCAACGATTGAGGGCAGCGAACTTGAAGTTAAGTCCGAAGAAATGTCATATGTTTCGACGAGAAGTTAAGTATTTGGGACATATTGTATCGAGTAATGGTGTAACAGCTGATCCTGAAAAGATTGAAGCAATTAAAGATTGGCCAGTACCAAAAGATAAACATTAAATTAGAAGTTTCCTTGGCCTATGTACATATTACCGACGATTTGTTAAAGGATTTGCCAATATCTTCAAGCCCCTAACAAAGTTGACGGAGGAGGGCAAAGAATATACATGGAGTGAGGAGTGTCAAAAAGCTTTCGAACAACTACAAAGGGCTCTGATCAGTGCACCGATATTAAGCTACCCGGGACAGGCAGGAAAATTTGTTTTGGATACCGATGCTAGCAACAGTGCCATAGGAGCTGTTGTCTCACAAATCCAGGATGGACGGGAAAAAGTCATCGCTTATTTCAGCAAAGTCCTGTCGAAACCAGAAAGAAACTATTGCGTTACCAGAAGAGAACTGCTGGGTGTAGTGAAGGCTTGCTAACATTTCCATAAATACTTGTACGGTAGAAAGTTCCTTCTTCGAACAGATCACGCTGCTCTAAAATGGCTCATACAATTCCGTAATCCAGAGGACCAGATGGCAATATGGTTAGAACGACTGCAAGAATATGATTATGAGATAGAACACAGGGCCGGAAGAGTTCATTCAAATGCTGATGCCCTTTCGAGACGACCATGCAGTGCAAATTGTAATCACTGTGCCAAATTAGAGGAACGATTTTGCCCCGTGAGACGAACCACCGTAGTTAATGAGCAATGGCAGCCACAACAGTTACAAAACGCCCAAGAAGATGATCCATGTATAAAAAGAGTATTGGATTGGATGCAGCAAGGTAAAAGACCTAGTTGGCAGGACATTAGTGCATGTAGTCCAGAAGTCAAGGCCTACTGGAGCCAATGGAATTGCCTGGTACTAAAAGATGATCTTCTGTACAGAACCTTTGAGAACGATGATGGTACAGAATCTAAGCTGCAGTTGATTGTACCTAAAAGTAAAGTGTCAGAAGTATTGCGTCAGTTGCATGACGGTACATCAGGTGGACACTTTGGTATTTCGAAGACTCTGCAAAAGGTTCGAGAACGGTTCTATTGGGTGAACTGTAAAGATGATGTAAGAAGATGGTGCCGGAAATGTGAACTGTATGCATCCGGTAATGGTCCAGTTGGTAAAAAGAGAGCACCCATGAGACAGTACAATGTTGAAGTCCTATGGAAAGAGTAGCAATCGACATTGCAGGTCCATTTCCAGAAACCGATGCTGGAAATAAATACATTCTGGTAGCCATGGACTATTTTACGAAATGGAGCGAGGCCTATGCATTACCGAATCAATAAGCTGCTACCGTTGCAGAGGTACTTGTTAAAGAATTCTTCAGCCGATTTGGTGTTACCTTGGAGATCCACTCCGACCAAGGGCGAAACTTTGAGTCAGCTCTTTTCCAAAACGTTTGTAAATTGATTGGTGCCAATAAGACCAGAACAACACCCCTGCATCCTCAATCAGATGGAATGGTCGAGAGGATGAACCGAACGATGGGTAAACACTTGTCCAAAGTTGTATCTGAACATCAGCGAGATTGGGACCAACACATTCATTTATTCCTGATGGCCTACCGCTCGGCCGTGAATGAAACTACAGGTCAAACACCAACCTGCCTGATGTTGGGTCGTGAAGTTCGTTTGCCCTGCGACCTAGAGTTTGGCTGCAGACCTTCCGAGGAATATGTTGCAGGCGAAGAATACGTAGACCGCCTGAAGTACGAATGAACAACATTCATGAACTTGCCCGACAACACATCCAGATAGCCAGTGACAGAATGAAAGATAAATATGATTCTCGCTGCAAGAATGAAAGCTTCGAAGTAGGTGATCTTGTCTGGCTTTATAATCCACAACGTCGTCGAGGCCTGTGTCCTAAACTGCAAAGACAATGGGAAGGTCCGTATGAAGTTAAGAAGAAAATAAATGACGTAATATACAGAATTAAGAAGTTACCAAACGGTAAACCAAAAGTTATTCACATAAATCGTGTTGCACCATATGCTGGCTCAAATGAAGCAGAGGAAGCCCGAGTCCTTCAACAGGAGATGAAAGATTCACCACAGCCAAGTTTTAAGGAATTTATGTCAAATTACGCAGAGAGAAAGAGTGCTAGATTCGGCGTGACCACAGAAGTTCAGCAAGATCTGTTTTGTGTTCCAGAAAACGTCTCTCTAGCCCACTGTGTTGCCCAAGACCTCGAGATGACTAAAGGAATCTCGTCCGTATTCAATAGAAAGTTCGGCCGCCTGGACGAGTTAAGGAATCAACAACCTAAAATTGGAAGAGTATTGCGATTGGAAGATGGTCCTCGATCTTTGCTGTATATAGTGACCAGGAAGTCTTATACGGACACGCCAAGCTACGAGAACATATGGCGTGCTCTAACTAATTTGAAGAAAATCGTGTGTAATTATGACATCAAAGATTTGGCTATACCAAAAATAGGCCATGCAGTAGAAAATCTGGATTGGAAGATTGTGAGAAGCATGCTTGAAGTGATCTTCAGAGAAACTGGCGTACGAATTACTGTGTGTTGCATGAACCCGAAGATGTCATACCCTTCAAAGACAGTAGACTGCTATTTCTTCTTGAAGGGTGTATGCAGAGCTGGAGAGTCGTGTAGATTCCGCCATCCTGGGCCTTCATTTAGAGTTGCTGATCGGGACGCTCAGATCTTAAGAGGGGAGCAGTGTAACAAAAGAGAAATCTTGGCCGACCGCCGTATAACAGTAAACACCTCGAGAATGACGTCATCGAATGATCTAGGCCTCGGCGGAAAGGAGGAGGAACTTCTCGAACGTACGACCCGTAGACGGAACACGCTGATAGCTAGAGATGGGCGTCGATTGTTCCAGAATAACAACTGGGTATAAATACGGGCATATTTGTAAATAAAGTTTAGTCTTAAGCTAAAGTTTGTAAAGTAAACTTGTATAAATAAATAATAAAGTCGTATATAAATACCCGAACGCTCGTTTATTACAATATTTATTTATCATTTTTGATAAAATTTGTTATATAAACAAGAAGTTTGTTCGCGGAGACAGTCAGGGACTAGACCACGACAAGTGGAGAATGCACGCTTTAAAATAATATAAATAACACCGTTGACAGATAAATATACAAGGTATATTTACTATTAATTAATATAATTTTAATTAATTATTAATTGTTAGTATACTGGTATATTTATCAATAAATGATAATGCAGTAAATAAATATAATATGGAATTAAAGTGAGCATGCGTTGTCGTGAACTAAAAGTCACCGAGAGGTTTCGTGAACGAATATATTGACACTGACATTAACAAATTCGCCAGAATTGTCATATTTCGCCGCTACAGACGCTGACATAGTTTTGTGTATCCATGCGTGTCCATGGTCACGTGCGTGACCATGGTCACGCACGGAGCAAATAGGAAGGAGAACTATACCCCGGAGAATGAAAAGAGCGGCGGAAATATATTCATAACTAAAACAGTTTCATAACAGACCGGACTGGAACTAAATATTTAAGAAAAAAGCAAGACACAAGAGATAGTGGAAACACTCGCACATTTAAATTAGAGTGCTATATTGAAACTGTAGAAAGTTTCACATATTTGAAACTGTAGAAAGTTTCAGATCTTTTAAACTGCTCAAATCTATATAAAGCAGCGGGTTTTGCAGAACCCTCAACATGCAGAGGCGTTGCAGAGTACCTAGAGAAAATTACACAGATTTCGGATGAGCGGCATGCCCTATAAAGCTCGAACACCACGAAAGCGATTAAAATCCAGGAGAAACTTCCTTGGAACAATGCAGGATGAACCGTCTGAGTATTTTCCTCTTTCTCGCGTTCAATAGCCTGTCTCTAGACTTTAAAACTTGGAAAACTATGAATATAATAAGAAGGAGGGTCCCTTCAGTAAAATCAAACATGGTAAAATGGTGGAAAATATACCAAGATGATGTGAACTGTGACTGTGGAGAAATACAGAGCATGGAACATCTTTTTACATGCAAAAACTGTCCTCAACGGTGTACCCTTGAAGATATGTGGCTCGCGAACAAAGATGGAGGCGACGTTGCCCGATAATGGACCGAAATTATATGAATGACATATCCGGACACGATAAAGTAAATTAAGTGTGACTCCTGTTCTCAATCGTAATCCTAGTTTATTATATGGTCCCGCAATGACACATCGATCATCGACCTTTCCATCTTAAGTTGAGCAATTCCTAGATTCTTAGGAGATGCGGTTGTTAATGTTAAAGTTTTAGCACCATAGGTCATAACCGGAAAAACGCATTTATTAAAGACTTTCCATTGCAAGCAGATTGGAAGATCACTTTTGAGTGTCTGAGATCCGCATACGTCTCTGAGTTTACCGTATGCGGACCAGGAGAGGATCCTTTCCTGGGTCCAAAAAACTATTATCAGACAAATAGTTTATTAAGATTCGGGACATTGAACTATTGGAAAGAGAAGTCCTAAGTAAGGTATTTGGACCTCTTAACGAAAACTTTGTATGGAGATCTGGGTATAACCATGAACTCTACCAACTGTTCAAAAGGATATCGTTCTCAGAATTCGTTAAAGTTTAAATCAGAGAAATTAAAAAAAAAAGGAATGGGCATAAAATGTTACTTAACTTTTCATTTTACAAGGTTTACTATTAATTAATATAGTTGTGTAAAAAACTTGTTCGATATTATTTTTTTCTTATTAGCAATAGGTGATTTAACTTAGATTAAAATGAAATTATTAAATTGGTTAAGTTGTGTCACCCTCTATGCCGGTCAGTCGACCTTTATGCATAGCGAACATCACGAAGCTTGATAATGATTTCCAGCTTTTTGCAGTTCCGCAGAGTGCAATATCATGTGTAGACGATACCGATACGTGTGTATAAACGCAAAAAATATTGAAAAATCAAGATATAAGCTAACGGTTGGAAACCGATTAAATAATAGATCACCATATTATACTCCTGAGACTACGCGTCTACAATCTTTCTTCTTCACATTATGCTTGTGAAAAGTTATTTAAAGAGGCGGACCTGCCACTTAGTACATTATTCAATTGAGACAATGTATGGATTTTTTCAAACTTATTCTGTATAAAAGTTAAATATAATAACAATGTAAAATATAATTACGTCAGGAAATGAAGCTGAAAAAATGGCAAAACGATTTGTACAAAAATTTGGGATTAGGCCCATTTCACCCTCTAGTTCATTTTCTATATTCAGCCGTTGTACGCTTTTGTTTTTTTAAGGGTGAAAACTACCCCTAATTTTAAAAGATTATAAAATAATATTTTAAACTTTAATATGGTCAAAATTTTACTTTTATTAATTAAATAATAATGATTGTTTTATGCTTTAGACATAATATCATAATATTTCAACCCTTAAAACCACCCTTGTTGGAGCTATATAAAAAAAATTATTTATCCCAAAATAATGATTTTGGCTTGCATCGATTTGCATAAAAATTTGAGACTAGGATCATCTTAACCTGTACTTCATACTCTATATCATGCTCAAGGGCTTTGATTATTTTTTAGGTGTATAATACACCTTATTGTTAAAATTTATATAAAATTTATATACCCCTATTGTATACAAATACAAATAGTTTTTTAGTCATATTCATCGAGATTGATGTCAAATTTTGTGGTATATAAATTGAAAATACTGTATTAAACTTACAAACGGGCTATTCGAATTTTTCGAAAAAAAAAATCGTTTTATAAATATAGACTTACTTCATTTTTGGTGATAAAAATGTTTCATAAATGGTTTTGTAGGGTTTTTTAAAGAGCTATAAGACTACGTAGCTATAATTAAATACCGTAAGATCCCTTAGTTTTTAAGTGGGAGGAGTTTAAAAGGCTCCAATAAGGGAGTGTTTGCTCGTAAATAGTGGTTTTAAACGGCTATACCTCGCTAAATATTCACTTTAAAGAAAATGTATTCCGAGGGAAATTTTGGGTATTAAAAAAGCTACAATTTAGTATTATAGCATTTTTTAATACCTCCAGTATTTTCTGAGATATTTTGAAGAAAATGATAAAAAATTTGAAATTGCAAAAATTCAATTTATTTTTAGACTCCGATTTTTCTAAAATTAGACAATTTAAATAGGTTAAACTTCTTGGGTGTATTGATAATACATATATAAAAAGAATTACAGAAGGGTGAAGATCAATTTTAATTAGGAGTGTAGTTAGGTGGTTGTTTTCACTGATTTTTGGCAGAAAAAAAAGTAGGTATCGACCTTGTTTTGTTCCCAAGTCGCTTAATTTTTATGCTAGCATCTTTTTATTTATTATTTTTTGGAAGGTCTGATTGTATACTTGAAAAAAATTGTGTAAGTTTTTCTCGAAAAATGCAAAGTTTCCCTTATTTGGCTTTGAATATTTAAAATTATGCATTTGACGAAAAAAGCTAACCTTTATGATAACTATAACCTAGCATGCCGTATCTCAGTTTATATTGATCGTAGAAAAATTATTATAAAAAAAGGATTTTGTTTGCATTTCTAAAAGATGCACTTTTGGTTCTCGAAGTTAATCGATTAGATTAGTTTTAGATTAGCATATTTTTCGAGTTATTCTTTAAAAACCCTCTAAAAAAGTCGATTTTTTCGGTGAAGAACTGTTATTTTCAACCGCGAGTAACTCGAAAAAATATTAGTTTTACGAAGAAAACGTATAGAATATTTTTTTCTTAAAATCACTTTTTACATCGTTTTTATGATTAAAATGTAATGAAAAATTCCCACCCCCCGAGATAGGGTGGCAACCATCCCCAAGGTTTTAGCGTACAGCGGCATGGTATAGAAAATTACCCTTGTGCTATTTCCTACCTTCTGTGAAAATTTAAATTAAATCCATGCTGGACGAAAAAATTGTGAGCCAAAATGCTTCATTTTCTGGCCTAAATATATTTATTAAAGCTATTGAACAAATGAACTAGTCAGAAAAAATATAATATTGAAAATAAATTAATGAAAAATGTTTTGTATACACAAGAAATATATTATTTGTTCTTTAAATTGTTTATATATTAGCAATCTAAAGTACAAAATAATATTAAGCTAAAATATAGTTATACTAGTGTTGCATTTTCGGTTGGTTTTCTGAGAACATTTCTAATTAAAAACAGAGAGGAAATTGTTTAATTGGTTATAGTTTTAGAAGTTCCTTCTACAATCATTTCTTCAAATCCTGTGTCAAAAATTCCACGTGGTATATACAGAGCAGAAGATGTGGCACTTTTTTTTAATATGAACATGAACTATAATAGTTCATTTATACATATAACTTATAATTAATTCGGGCTAATAATTAGCCCGATCAAAGAAAAATCTCACCCAAAAAAAAAATAAACGAAGGATGAAAATTTGGAAATAAGTAGTTGTAATTGTCTATTATTATATAAGAAAAAGTTTACAATTCTACATTCCCTCCATTTTACAAAAATGGACGGAAATACCCGCTTCTCGGGGGTGAAAAATATTCATTCAAAATAAGTCCGGAATTAGATAAAATGACTAATTCTTAGCAACTTTTGTTCTACAGTGCGTCCATAAAGTAACGCATAAATTCGTTATTTCGTAAAGCGGTTACTTTAAGAAAAATTCCCGAAACAGGTCGATTTTATTTTTAAATTACGGGGTTTTGGCATATATATCATACTAGTGACATCATCCATCTGGGCGTGATGACGTAATCGATAATTTTTTTAAATGAGAATAGGGATCATATGATAGCTCATTTAAAAGGGTATTTAATTCTCTATCCAATAATATAAACATTAACATAATTATTTATACAATGTGTTCAAAAAACATTTTTTTAATTAAAATAAGTGAGACAAAAAGAAGAATATAATGTAATTATTTAATTCAAAATACATTTTACTACTGTCAGTAAACAGAAAAAATTTTATTTGACAAAAATAAACATTGATTTTCGCTTAAACGAAATGTTCAAACTGCCAAGCAACAGGTGGGTGGCAGCTTTAACATTGAATTTAAGCAAAAAACCATGTTTATTTCTCAAATAAACATTTTTTTCCTGTTTTCTGACAACAGTAAAACGTATTTTAAATTAAATAAATTACGTACATTCTTCTTTTTGTCTCAATTATTTTAATTAAAAAAATGTTTTTTTAACACCTTGTATAAATTATTAGGCTAATGTTTATATTAGTGAATAGAGAATTAAATACCCTTTCAAATGATCTATCACATGACCCCTATTCTCATTTAAAAAATCATCGATTACGTCATCGCGCCCAGATGGATGAGGTCACTAGTATGATATATATGCCAAAAAATCTGAATCTAAAAATAAAAATCGACCCGTTTCAGGATTTTTCGTTAATGTCGCTGGTTTACGAAATAATGAATTTATGCGTTACTTTATGGACGCACTGTATATAGTTTTTGCCTTAGTCAACACTTTTCGAGTTATATACGAGTGAATATGTTCATTTTTAGCAAAAAAAAAAACATGATTTTGGACGGTTTTTGGCCAATAACTCAAAAAGTAAGTATCTTATTGAAAAAATATTCTTGGCAAAAATATAGCTTATAGTAAAGTGAAAAAAATGGAACAATGAAACTTATACATCATTGCATTTTTTTCTCTCGCCGCTAGGCGGCTCGTTTCGTATCCCTCGTACTCGCTTCATAATGACCATCATTAAATGCTCGTTGCATAATATACTATTATATATTGGAATAGACGTGAGCTCTCCTCAGTCATTTAGTCACTTTCCAGAGTGTTCCAGATTTTATTGCAGATTCTAAGCATTATTTCAGTCACTACCCCTCCTATTTCTTTGAGTGTCTCAGTACTTATTACAGTTCTTTTTCATCGTTGATAAAAAAGATCGTTGTTAGAGAATAGTATTTGGTAATATTGATTCCATACCGCTGAGATATGTTCTTGATTTTTGAAGTTATACTTCTTTAGGCGCGCTTGGGAGTAAATGTATATGTGCGCGAATTCATCAAAAGTCTTCGTCCTGGGCGCAGCTGAAGTGTTATACGTGCTATGATTGGGTAATTACAATGACCTCTCAATAATTGTTCAATATGTCGGTTATGGGTAAACAAATGTTGTGTTTATTAGTTTTTATTGTTGTGAGGACAGAACCAAAAGCAAGTTTATAATTGTAGTGTGTTTTTAAAAGCAAGAAGTACGTAATTGTAAATGTATCAGTATTGTCATAAAAAATTACATAGTATCTATTTGGAAAATGTAAAATGTAAGTACCCACCTTCTAGGTAATGCTTTGATTTACATCATTCGATTACCAACAAAATTTCTACCAATCTTCATCTAATATATTGTTTTCTTACACTATGTTTTGTTGTATGTATTTTAATATTTTAACGCCACAAGAATCAAACTAATTTGAATAAATTCAGAACTGTCAAAAAATTTAAAATGTTTAGTTGGTCTGTCTTCCACATGAGGGCGTGGGCAAATGCTAAGGCGCTTTGATTCCAAACCAAATCACTCTAATATACGCGAATTCGATTCCCGATGCAATTTTTTTTTATTTTTTTTATACATTTTGAGTTTAATATTTAAATAATATATAAATAAACTGTTTAAAGTATATTAATTTCGTTGAAATCATATAATAGAAGTATAACTTCTTACGTACGTACAAAGTACACACACACACATTATTTTTTTATGGTATTTCCAGTACTATCTTTAATGATCCAGCCTAAACGAATATTTCAGTGGAGATCACCAGAAAGAAGAAATCTGTAGACCGAAGGTCGTGAAATGAGTGCGTCAGGAGATCGATGTATGACCGCAATTTACAAGAAGACGGTGCCTTGGACAAATGTTTGGCAAATGATGACGGGAATACTGCAAGATGCTGTTAACAATTGAATAATAATTGAACCCGTAAATAGGTAGATAAGATCTTTAAGGTGATACAGTAGCGATCAACAGGTAGCAAAAATGCGTTCCAAGATTGCGGCTGTAATTTTGAATATTTTTTCGAGATATTTGGCACACGTATTCCTAATATAATAAAGAATGGCGGTACAGAGCCCAATTTGAAAAATATATTAATATGTGGAAATTGCTCTGTAATTAAATACAATATTAAAAAACCGAGCCTGTACCGCCATTAAAAAGAACAAAAAAATAAACTTTCTTCAAATAAACTTTTTTATCCGATGCCAAGATTTTGTGTCGTTTTGGAACTACTAAAATTTTTTATTTCATTAGTAGTTCCAAAATGACACAAAATCTAGGGGTCTGATAAAACAGTTTATTTGAAGGAAGTGTATTTTTTTGTTCTTCTAAATGGCGGTACGGGCTCGGTTTTTTAATATTGTATTTAATTACAGAGTAATTTCCACATATTTATATATTTTTCAAATTGGGCTCTGTACCGCCATCGTTTATTATATTACGAATACGTGTGCCAAATATCTCCAAAAAATATTCAAAATTACAGCCGCAATCTTGGAATGCGTTTTCGCTACCTGTTGATCGCTACTGTTTCCTCTTAAAGATCCGTGTCTGCGGTGTAAATTCTTTCTAAATATTTGACTTTTGAGAAAAGTTCTCTAGATTTTTGGCGGTCAGCATATTCTTCTAGTTGTGCACTTATGGTTTCAATGCCGTTCCACCAACCATCATGAGTTATTAATCATAACTACAGATGGATGGAAAAAAATTCGAAAAAAATGGAGTAAAATAAAATAAAACTAATCTCGTATGGGCCATTCCACAAACATATAGTCTAAGAGCTGGGAGCGGATTTTGTGCGTGATAAGTAATATGGAAAAACTGTATGGGGATATGTTGAATTAGTTGTGTACATGACTTTCACCAACTGCCGGAAAGCAGAGTTGGGGCCGAGGGTAGTTATAAGGGGTCAAAGTCGCGGATTTTATTATTTTTTTTATGACGCTCATGATCGAGATAGTGCACCAAAATTTGGGAATAAGTAGGTCATGACGTATATAATATAATATCGATTTACAACGTTCTTCGACGTCTTCCGATTTCCAATCTCCATCTCGTTCTGTCATTCCATAGATCGTCCTCGAGTTCTCTGTCCCTGATTTCTCTATCAACTCCTTCTCTCCAACTTCTTCTAGGTCTTCCTGGTCTGCGCCTTCCTCTTGGTTGCCATTCAAGGATTTGTCTTGGTATTCTATTCTCCGGCATTCTCCTTACGTGTCCGTACCAGCTGAGTTGTTTCGTCCTGATGTCGTCAACAATAGTATGTGTAACCTCCATGATTTCTCGGACTCTCTCGTTTGTTATTCTGTCGCGTCTAGATATTCCCGCTGAACGGCGCCAGAAGTCCATTTCTGTTGCTCTAAGCATTTTCTCTGTTCTGTCTTTTAGGGGCCAAACTTCGCATCCATCTGTTGTGATGCTTTTTATTATAGTGTTATATATTCTTTTTTTATTGTCCTTAGAAATATTTTTATCCCACAGTACGCTGTTTAGTAAGGATATGCCTTTCCTCCCCTGTATATTTCGTTCCTTAATAGCTGTAACTAAAATCTTCAGAGTCCTGTGCGATGATCACCTGGTCATCCGCAAAGCACAGCATGTACAAAGTTGAGTCCGTTAGTGGTATGCCCATATTCGTACATTTTTTCTTCCATTTGTTGAGTGCTGCTTCGAGGTATATTTTGAATAGTGTTATTGAGATACAGCATCCTTGCCTTAGTCCTTTAGTTACTGTGAATCCAGGTGTTATGAGATTTCCCGTTTTAATTCTTGTTGTTTGTTGGTAGTACAACGTTTTTACGGCTTCAACCAATTCTATATTTACATTTGTTTTCTCCAGTGCCTCCCATAATTTAACCAGCGCGACACTATCATACGCTTTTCTAAGATCTACAAACATCAGATGGACTTCATGGCCACGAGCAACTTTCTTTTCAATTATCTGAGTAATGGAGAAAACATGATCTATTTTAGATCGACCTGCGCGAAAACCAGCCTGTTCTTCGGATTCCATATTTTGGTATTCTTCTTCTATTCGATTTTTAATAAGTTTTCCATATATTCTGCTGATACTACTAGTGACTGCAATTCCTCTATAGTTTTCAGGTTTTGATTTATCTCCCTTTTTGTGGATAGTGCTCAGATGTGACTCTTTCCATTCTTTAGGTATTTCATGGTTATTCAAGCATTGCTGGAAAAGTTGCCTTAGCCGCTTAATTAAAACTTTAGGTCCATATTTGATGAGTTCCGGAGCTATATTTCCTGGGCCCGGTGATTTGCCATTCTTCAACTGTTTACATATGGTTTCGACTTCTCTCTCATTTACTCTGATTGGTGATCTTATCAACCTGACGCTTTGTATACCGTTGGATTTTATCTGTTTGAAGGGCTCTCTTGTCTCTGTTAGTAAATCTTCAAAGTATCTTTCCCAAGTTTGTGGTGATATGGACTGAATAATGTCTTTCTTTCTGTCGTTTCTTAAATTTTTTAATAGTTTCCAACTTTCTGAACTTTGGCTTCCACCTATGTATGTATTTAGCATGGTACACTTTTTTGTCCAGAGTTCGTTTTTCTTTTGACATATTTTTCTCCTGACCTTCGCTTGCATTCTTTTATAATGTATTCTGTCTTCCACGTTTTTTGTGTTCAGATATTTTTGATACAATTCTCTTTTTTTTTTGTTATTTCCTGCGAAATATCTTGATCCAACCAATACGGTTCTCGATGTACGGTTTTTTCATATCGCCCTAGTGCTTCTAAGGCAGCGGCGTGTATACATTCTTTGATGTTTTCGTATGACTGATTCACATTTCTGGTATTATCTTCCGTTTCAATTAGTTTTTCTTCCAGTCTACGTTTATATAGGTTTTTAACACTTTCTTGGTGTAAACTATTCAAATTGTATCGTACTTCTTGGAGCTGTTCATTTGAATTATTACCTTGCTGCGTTTCTTTTTCTATTTTCGGTGGAAATGAAATATCTGAACGTAGGAGATAGTGGTCACTGCCGCAAATTGGTCCTCTACATGCTCTCACATCTGTTGTTTTCAGTCGACTTTTTTGTTTAAGAATGACATAGTCTATAATTGATTTTAAGTTGCGTGTTTCCTGAGTCCACGTATATTTATGAATATTTCTATGCTGGAAATATCCATTCATTATTCTAAGTCCATTCTGGTCGCATATATCTATTAACCTTTCTCCGTTATTGTTTGTGTTATCTTCGCCATATCTGCCAACTACTTTGTCGTTGTTCTTTTTCCCGACTCTGCTGTTAAGGTCTCCTAGGATTATTATTTTTCTGGTGTTTGCCACCTTTGTGATTTCTTCACTCAGGTGTTCGAAAAAGTTATCTTTCACATTTACAATAGCATCGTCGTTGATTGCATATACTCCCAGAATCGTCATTCTGTATCCTTTTATACACATATTCATTTTTATCATTCTTTCATTGATGCCTTCCCATGATGTTATGTATTTTCTGAAGCGACGGTGTACCATAATTGAGACTCCTTGTTGAGCTCTACGTTCTTTTGTTACTCCGATGTAGAAATGGTCGTATTTACCTAGATTTTCCGATCCTTGACCTTTCCGTTTGGTTTCCTTAGTAACAGCTATGGCTATCTTCATATTGTTCAGTTCTTCTAAGACTTCTTGAGTTTCTTTGAGATCCCTTGGACGTTCCATGTCGCAAAAATCATTTTCCTTTTCCGTAGCATTTTTCGTCGTCGTATATCAGTCCTGTTCCGAGGCCGGTTTTTGGATTTTTTAACCTTTAAGATTTTTGACGAGTACCGAGGGGTTAGCCCAATGCCTCAACCCCCAACTTGGAGGGCCAGGGTTTGATTTTGGAGTGTCCCTTCTCCTAGACGGTTTGATTTCACTGCAGCTTAAGAGTATCGCCTGCCCTTTAATTTTATACGAACCCTAAAATCGGGGGTCGCCACTTCCGCCATACACACCGTACCGAAGATGTTCTTCTCCGCCGTGGATACCGTTGTGGTCTTCATCCGTGACCCTGGACAAGGGACCCTAAACAGGTACTGGTTTCCTGGGCCAGGAAACTCCTGGAATCTGCGGAGGGCAGGGATTGATTCACTTTCCCTAGTAGGACTGTCCAAAGGAGTTCCTATCCGCTACCCTAAGTAAATGACGTCATGACGTACCTAATTAAAATCTATAGGGGCTCAACGCTGCGTGGCCGACAAAGTGGTTGGGGTAGGGGTGAATATAATAAATATAAGGGGTTTCTTTCGACGTTCGTGATTGAGATAGTGCACCAAAATTTGGGTATAAGTAGACCATGACATGAATAATTAAAATCGCCAGAGCCGGAAACCAGAGTGGGGAAGGAAGGTAGTTATAAGGGGTCAAATTTCCGTTTTTTATTATTTTTTTTGTGACGCTCATGATCGAGATAGCGCGCCAAAATTTGGGAATAAGTAAGTCATGACGTAACTAAGTAAAATCTCCAGGAGTGGAACGCTGCGTGGCCGACAAAGGGGTGCGGCAGGGGTGAATATAAAAAAATGTAAGGGTTTTTTTGCGACGTTAGACGCTGCTTGGGGTAGAAAGGGGTGGTAGGCAGGGGTGAGTATAAAAATATATGGGGGTTTTTTTGCCGTTCGTGGTCGACATAGTGCACGAAAATTTGGGAATAAGTAGATCATGACATTACTAAGTAAAATCTCCAGGGGCGGAACGCTGCGTGAGGGACACATGTTGTGCCGGGTCACAAAAAAAATAATACACACTGCGAATTTGACCCCTTGAAACTACCCTCATCCCCAACTCTGGTTTCCGGCTCTGGGGATTTTACTTAGCTAAGTCATGGTCTACTTATTTTCAAATTTTGGTCCACTATCTCAATCACGAACGTCGCAAAAAACCCTTTATATTTTTTATATTCACCCCCACCCCCACCCCTTTGTCGGCCACGCAGCGTTCCGCCCCTAGAGATTTTACTTAGTTACGTCATGACCTACTTATTCCCAAATTTTGGTGCACTAACTCGATCATGAGCGTCATAAAAAAAATAATAAAATCCGAGACTTTGACCCCTTATAACTACCCTCGGCCCCAACTCTGGTTTCCGGTCGTTGGTGAAAGTCATGTACACAACTAATTCAACATATCCCCGTATAGTTTTTCCATATTACTTATCACGCACAAAATCCGCTTCTATCTCTCCGACTAATACGCCTGTTGTGGATTACTTCGACAACGAATATTTTACTGTGCAACATAAGAAGCACGAAAGTAAATGGCGCTAATAATCATTCCAATAAACAACAATATAATTTGCAATTTACTTTCGTTCTTCTTATTTTGCACAGTAAAATATTCGTTGTCAAAGTAATCTAAAACAGGCGTATGTTCGTGGAATAGGGTATACCAAATCCAAACTATTACGAGGAATAGCTATAAAAAAATAATACATTATTTTTATTTATCACACCATTTTAAACAAAAAAGTGACTGTGTCGATATTAGCAGAAATTTATTTTATAGTAGATTAACAGTAACTTTATACTAAAATGAGGAACTTGGTATAAAAATAATATGAAATAAGAAATAATACTTTTAGCTGTAGACATTATTTCAACCTTTGGTGGAGAAAGATATTTATTGCTATAAGCGTAACACTTCGGTCGTTATATTTTTTTGCATCAGATATTCGTAGTCTACAGTAAATTTTACATTATTCTTCTTTTCATGCAATTCTCAGACCGACCGATTACGGTACTGAGCGCTGAGCATTTCTTTCCGCATTCCCAGAAGTAGTGTATGATGCATCGAAGGTGCAAACCCATATTCGATATCGGCTGCGTATCATCGTTCAAGTACCACACTCGAGCCTTCAGCAACAAGCGGGTTACGGGTCGGCGAGCAACTGAAAAATTACCAATAATTTTATTGTTACCGTACACTCAAACTTCCAAGTATCACAATATTGATGTTTTATATTGCTCACCTTATCTAGATTGCGGTTGGTATAATTTTAGAGACTTATATGGTAGCAGCAGTAACTGTTGTTTTAAAGCTTAAAGGTTAACATTTAACCACTATATCAAATAACTTTGTATCAACCTGAGGAAGTTTCAAATACTATTGCTTCTTTATCACAAATAGCACTAAAAGTTTTTTAAAAAATGTCATTGTTTTGAATGGAACATATTGATTTATTTAAAAAAGTCTGATATGATTTGCACACTTATGACAAAAAATGATTTACTGGAAAAACAAAAGTATTTTGAAAGTGTGTAAAATAGAATAATAATTTAATTTGTTACAATGTTTAATTTACGTCAAGATTTTTAAAATAGCACTAAAAGTTTTTATGCAAAAGTTTTAAAAGTGCACTTTTATCACAAATATGCACTAAAAGTTTTTTTAAAAACGTCATTGTTTTGAATGAAACATATTGATTTATTTAAAAAAGTCTGATATGATTTGCACACTTATGACAAAAAATGATTTACTGGAAAAAGAAAAGTATTTTAAAACTGTGTAAAATAGAATAATAATTTAATTTAAGTTACAATGTATATTTACGTCAAGATTTTTAAAATAGCACTACCAAAGAGAGATACCATTGGTGAAAAAATACAAAATTTGGTATAGGAAGTTAAAAATCTCCTAAAGTTATCGACTAACATCTAATAGACAGTACATAGACTCTACACAAAAAAACACATATTATACATTTTTTTCAAAGTACGGGTGTACATTGTTTTCAGTAGTAATAACCCAAGGACATTGATAATTGTTCGAAAAAATTTTATAACAGATTTCGAAAGCTTGTTGCTTGGAAACAGACCGACGCCGTAGGCGGAGGTCTGTTGCCTGTAAGCAACAAGCTTGAGAAAGTTGTTAAAAATTTTTGAAGTTATACTTCTTTACCGGCGATAGAGGGTAAATTTTTATATGGGAAAACCTAGTGACCGGGCGCATGCGCATTATAACTTTGTTCTGATTGGATGTTCAAATGACATGTCAAAAATTATTCAATATGGCGGCTGTGGCACAGCTGTAGTTAGATTATTTATGGTTGTTGCGTTTTAAAATTTGTGTGAAAAGAAACAACAAACAAAAGTTAGTTAATAGTTATACTGCCTTTTTAAATAGTTTTCATATACCTATATTTTTGGACTTTTGGACTATTTTGGACAAGGAAAACTCATTTTAATTTGGTAAGTAGTTTTTATTATAATCATATTGTAATTATACATTTGTATTAGGTTGAAATACATACATTTATTTTCTCAAGAATGCGGATTTTAGAGAGAAATCCCAAATTAGGTTCGATTTTTATTTTTAAATTATGATTTTTTGGCGTAGATTTATTTATCTAGTAGGTATGTAATGCTTTGATTTACATACTTAATTTGATTACCAACAAAAGTTCTACCAATCTTCATCTAATATATTGTTTTCTTACTGTTTTGTTATATTTTTATATTTTCTTCCACAGAATTTAACCATCATAATTTAATTTTCAAAACAACTGTCAAACAGTAAAACGTTCAGTTACCGTATTTTTCCACATGATAAATAATGTGGGATTGGACGAGTGAGTCTACGCTTCGATTACGAGTCAAAGCGGCACGAAATTCAAGGGTTCAATTCCCGATGCAAGTTTTACTTTTTTATTTTTTTATGCATGTTATGATTGTAAGTATATTTTGTTATATAATTTTTTTTTCAGAAAATGCGTATTTAAAATTTTTGCCAAAATTATTATCGTTCAGAAATCATTTTTTCTTTGTGACATTTTTCAATGTGTTTGTGTGCGTTTTATTCCTTTATTTTTTTTAAATTTTTGGTATTGTTGTAAAAATCACATAATATGTAGTGGAAGTATAACTTCTTACGTGCGTACAAAGTACACACACATTCTTTTTGAGCATTTATCAATGTTCGAGGGTTATTCGGATAGAAAATTTTTTACTGGTTATGAAAAAAAAAATACAGAGCAGAAACAATTTTTCAGAAACACCGTCCGATTTCCATCTAATTCATATTTTCTATCATTGCAAAAGTCCATAAACGCTTTCCATACAAATTTTTTACTGTAAACAGTATTGTTTGGTATATTTGATTCGATAATTTGATTAATATTCTCATCAGTATTACAACCAAATCGTGACATTTTGAAATATTGAATATTTGAAATGTCAAAATCGAAATGAAACGAAATGTAGGTATCCATAGCTACATGATTGAGTGAAAACAGCCCATGGGATCTGTTTTCAGTATAATGTTGGTTTTATTGGTTGTATTCAATCAGATGACCACAAATTAATTGATTTCATTGGATTTCTAATTGAGCAAAAAAATTTCAAAATAATTTTCAAATTATTTTTTTGAATAATTTTAATTTTTCTTAGATGACACATGTCAGGTGTCGTTTAAAAAAACATTTAAAAACCCAGCATTATCTTCTATTTATTCTGTCTGTCGCCACTCCAATTCCAACTCCATTTAGGTTAGGTCAGTGGTTCCCAACCTTTTATGTCTGGCGACTCACCTTCTGATGTTTTTTCATATTCGCGAACCATCCCTCACCTCCATCGGTTGTAAGCCACACATTTGGAACAATTACTTCCATTTTCGTGAATAAAACTATTCAAGGAATCAAAAATGGCTTGGCCAGTTATAGCGGTGTTTAGTATGTGGCAAAATAACATTTTTTCTTCAACTGATTCATTGAAACTAAACCTTACTAACTATAACGAATTCACTTTCTCAGCAATATCTGTGCTTTCGTCCAATTGTAAAGAATAATAAACATTTTCTTTCATAGCAGATATTAAACTCTCCTTTACGTTAACAGACATTTCCTTGATTCGGCGTTTCACTGTAGTGTTGGATATGGGTATTTTACATATCTGTTGATCTGTTTTTTCGTCAAACAGAAGACAGCAGTGACGAAGTTATTCCTGCCCCGGGCAAAATGAGGCATTTATTGCTATTAGCAAAAACAGCTCGTAAGAGGCCAGGGTAATTTTATTTATTACCTTGTCCCGACGCCACATTCTCCATATTTATTCGACCGAGTCGAAATCAGTTATTTGAAAAAACATCAAAGGCTTATTTAAGTTTTCTACAAGTTTAATTGAAATGTGGTTGAAATGAAGTTTTGAAGGCTTCATTGGGGTATAGGTTCTTTTTCTGTACCTATGAGCCTGAAAATCTATTGAAGGTAAAATAAAAATGTGTACCATTTTTATTCGGTTGCGATGCGAAGGCAAACCAATCTTACTTTTTAATTAGAATACGGAGTGCAGTCCAGTTCCTTTAACCGCGATTTTCTGCTCTTATTGGAGCTTCATCAGAAGAAACGTAGGCACTGTTCTCCATAATCCAACCAAATTGCATCGAGAGGCTTTACAACACATCGCAACCAAATGGATGATAATAGGTGGCTAGCGCCATCTGGCAATTGAAAGACGAAGCAAGTTTTCAATCCTAATAGTAAATTAATAATATTGAAAAATATTAAAAATCACTAAAAGATTTTTAAATTGAAAACTTATTGGTACATTTTCAAGTCTTCACTGCAGCATCCATATGACTTGCAAATTATAGAAGTCTTGGAGGTGTTACCATGAAAATGTACCAATAAGTTTTCAATTTAAAAATCTTTTAGTGATTTTTACTATTTTTCAATATTATTAATTTACTATTAGGATTGAAAACTTGCTTCGTCTTTCAATTGCCAGATGGCGCTAGCCACCTATTATCATCCATTTGGTTGCGATGTGTTGTAAAGCCTCTCGATGCAATTTGGTTGGATTATGGAGAACAGTGCCTACGTTTCTTCTGATGAAGCTCCAATAAGAGCAGAAAATCGCGGTTAAAGGAACTGGACTGCACTCCGTATTCTAATTAAAAAGTAAGATTGGTTTGCCTTCGCATCGCAACCGAATAAAAATGGTACACATTTTTATTTTATTTTCGTATTACTCCGTAGAGTAACCAGGTGCATCTTTCAGTTGGAATTTTGCCGGCTGCAGACGGGGGATGTGAATTGCAAAGTGTAGAATTCCTTCCCTCTCGTCTTCACTGCAGCATCCATATGACTTGCAAATTATAGAAGTCTTGGAGGTGTTACCATGAAAATGTACCAATAAGTTTTCAATTTAAAAATCTTTTAGTGATTTTTAATATTTTTCAATATTATTAATTTACTATTAGGATTGAAAACTTGCTTCGTCTTTCAATTGCCAGATGGCGCTAGCCACCTATTATCATCCATTTGGTTGCGATGTGTTGTAAAGCCTCTCGATGCAATTTGGTTGGATTATGGAGAACAGTGCCTACGTTTCTTCTGATGAAGCTCCAATAAGAGCAGAAAATCGCGGTTAAAGGAACTGGACTGCACTCCGTATTCTAATTAAAAAGTAAGATTGGTTTGCCTTCGCATCGCAACCGAATAAAAATGGTACACATTTTTATTTTATTTTCGTATTACTCCGTAGAGTAACCAGGTGCATCTTTCAGTTGGAATTTTGCCGGCTGCAGACGGGGGATGTGAATTGCAAAGTGTAGAATTCCTTCCCTCTCGTCTTCACTGCAGCATCCATATGACTTGCAAATTATAGAAGTCTTGGAGGTGTTACCATGAAAATGTACCAATAAGTTTTCAATTTAAAAATCTTTTAGTGATTTTTAATATTTTTCAATATTATTAATTTACTATTAGGATTGAAAACTTGCTTCGTCTTTCAATTGCCAGATGGCGCTAGCCACCTATTATCATCCATTTGGTTGCGATGTGTTGTAAAGCCTCTCGATGCAATTTGGTTGGATTATGGAGAACAGTGCCTACGTTTCTTCTGATGAAGCTCCAATAAGAGCAGAAAATCGCGGTTAAAGGAACTGGACTGCACTCCGTATTCTAATTAAAAAGTAAGATTGGTTTGCCTTCGCATCGCAACCGAATAAAAATGGTACACATTTTTATTTTATTTTCGTATTACTCCGTAGAGTAACCAGGTGCATCTATCAATTGGAATTTTGCCGGCTGCAGACGGGGGATGTGAATTGCAAAGTGTAGAATTCCTTCCCTCTCGTCTTCACTGCAGCATCCATATGACTTGCAAATTATAGAAGTCTTGGAGGTGTTACCATGAAAATGTACCAATAAGTTTTCAATTTAAAAATCTTTTAGTGATTTTTATTATTTTTCAATATTATTAATTTACTATTAGGATTGAAAACTTGCTTCGTCTTTCTATTGAAGGTATTCAGGACAATATTTTCGTAACATTTTCTTTCATTTCTTAAAATTTGAAAATACTGTAGGTACTTTAGCGTCATTCCTAGAAGATGGACGAATAAGATCACTTTCGCCAGTGGCTGCAGTTTTCTCTTAACACAAGGCCCACTTTTTAGCAAGTTTCCCATCGTTAAATAATATAAAAGTAGTGAAAACTTTTAAGCGAAAAAAAAAAGGCTAGAAAGAGTATCAAGCCACTGTCGTAGGTTATTACTCGGGCAAATACCAGAGCCAAACTGAGAAGAAGAACCGAGTGTTGGGATCCAAGCATTGATTAATAAATACTACACAGGATAGTTTTTAATCAATGGTCCGAGTAAGAGAGCGAGTGGGAGAAAACCGGTCTGTACGCTACTCAGCTACTGTAAGAGTCACGCTGCGACCCCCTTGAAATCCGCCCGCGACCCACTAGTGGGTCGTGACCCACCGGTTGGGAAACGCAGGGTTAGGTGGTTTAGAGTTTAGATGGTTAGGTGCTTGATAGCTGTCTATAAGATGTTTTTTCGATAACTTTCGAGTTTTTTTAACTTTTGGGAACATTTTTTTCACCAATGATATTTCTCATTAATAGTGGTACTGTTAAACTTTACTAACTTTATTCCTCTTGATTCCATTTGGAACATAGGGCCTCTACAGTTCCCCTCCATTCATCTCTGTTTCTGGCCAGGGCTTTCACTTCTTTCCATGTTAACCCATTGTCTTCTAGCTCTCTGGTAATATTTCTTTTCCAGGATGTCACTGATCTGCCTTGTTTTCTTTTTTCAGTTGGTTGGTAATCCAGGGCTTGTTTGGTTATATCATCTTCATTTTTCTTTAATGTGTGTCCAATAAACTTCCATTTGCGTCTGTTTATCGTTTTGGCTATCGGCTCTTGATTAGTTTTTCTCCAAAATTCCTTGTTACTTATCCGATTTGGCCAATATGTTTGCAATATTCGTCTAAGGCACCTATTTACAAATGTTTGAACCTTTTGTATAATCTTTTCTCTATTTTCCAAGTTTCTGCTGCATATAGCAAAATGCTCTTTACATTTGTATTAAATATCCTGATTTTGGTTTTGGTTGTTAATTTATTGGACTCCCATGTTTTCTTCAGCATATATAACGCATTTTGGGCTTTAGTTATCCTTCCATTAATTTCCTCTTCTATTCCACCGCTAGCGTCAATTATGCTTCCCAGATAGCAAAACTTCTGTACATTTACTACTTCTTCTCCTTCAATGAATATACCCATTTCTCTTTCCGTATTTATCTTCATAAGTTTGGTTTTTCTTGTGTTAATCTCTAGTCCTATTTTTCTTGCTTCTTTTGTCACCTTTTCTGTTTTTTTCTGCATATGTTGTCTTTTTTCAGACACCAGAAATATATCATCTGTAAAGTCTAGATCTTCAAGCTGACCGAAAGCATTCCATCTAATTCCTGTTTTATTTTTCGTTGCCTTCCTCATGACCCAGTCGATTAACATCAAAAATATGGTTGGAGATAGAATACACCCCTGTCTGACTCCACTGTCTATGTTGATTAGTTCTGTGAGTTTCCCATTGTGCATGATTTGTGCGGTATAGTTTTCATAGAACATTTTAATAATTCTTATGTATTTTAATGGAATTCCATATCCCTTTAATATTTCCCACATTTTTTCTCTGTTAATCCGATCAAAGGCTTGTCTAAAGTCAATGAAATTTATATAAATCTTGCTCTACCATTCTATTGTTTGTTCTACAATGTTTCTTAATGTGTTAATATGATCTGTGCATGCTTTATTACTTCTGAAGCCCGCTTAGTTTGGTCTTAACAACTGATCTATAGTTTCTTTCATTCTTTCTAGTATCATCCTTGTCATGAGTTTACTCACTGTAGAAAGTAGTGTTATTGCTCTCCAATTGTTGCAATTCGTTTGATCTCTCTTCTTGGGTATCTTTACAATTATACCTTTTTTCCAATCATGGTATTCTCTCCTCCTGCCATATTCTGTTTATTAGTACATACAGGATTTCTTCCGATGTTTCTCTATCTGCTTTCAGTAGTTCTGTGGTAATGTTATTTATTCCAGCTGCGTTCCCTCTTCTTAGCTGTTGTATTGCTTTACTTACTTCTTTTTTTGTGAATTCCGATTCGGTGAAGCTTAGTTCTTCCTTTATTTCTTCATTTTCCATTTCGTGTTCTATATTCTGTTGGCATATACTTCTCTAAAATGTTCGATCCATCTCTCAACTATTTCCTTTTCATTCTTCAATATTTTACCATTTTTGTCTTTTACATGCTCAACGTTCATTTTTCCGCGCGAGCTTAGTTTTTTCGTAGTTTTATATAGAGTTCCCATGTCGTTGTTTTTTGCTGCTGTTTCTGCTTCTATTAACAGTTCTTTGTTATATTGTCTTTTGTCGTTTCTCGCACGTTTTTAACTTTTTTATCTTTCTCTCTATATTCTCTCTTCATTTGTTCCCTATCTCTTAGATCATTTTTTAGCATTTTACATTTAAGTCGTTTCCTTTCTTTTATTTTTTCCCACGTGCTTCTCGATAGCCATGGTTTATTACTTCTTTTTTGTATTCCTATCGTTTCTTTTGCTGCTTGTGTATATACATACTTGCATTTATCCCACATCTCTTCTATCGTGGCATTTTCTGTGTTGTAAATTTTATTATATAATTCTATTAACTTGGTCTTATAGTCTTCAGTACTTTCATTTCCGTCTTTGAGCCACTGAACGGGGAGCCACTTTAGCCTAAGTTTAACATGGTAACACTTAAAGTAGTTACTTTTTCTTCTTCTTAGCAGTCTATTGTCCATGTTTGGACATAGACCTCTCCCAACGCTTTTCATCGGCCTCTATCCTGTACAACATACTTCCAATTTGTTCTGGCTCTTATTTTAACATCAGCAACCCATCTCTTCTATGGTTTTCCCCTTGGTCGTTTACCTTCGTAAGGTCTCTAATGTCGTATTGTGGCGTTGAAATGTTCGTCTTTTTGTCTAGCAGTGTGACCTGCGAAGCTCCATTTAAATTTGTCATTTGTTGTTATGTCCTCGACATTCGTTTTGATCTTACCTAGTCATTCCTCTATTTACTTATATTAAGTTATTCTATTTTAGTACAACAGCTCAGAAAATGGCTTTGTAAGCCGAAAGCGCTAAGCTAGGAATTAATTATTTTTTCTTCAAACGTCAAATAATGATGACATTACTTATCTAACTTGGTCCTGTCAAAGTTTGATGTCTACGCCGGCAGCAGTTTTTTTTTCCCATTTCTTCACGGCGGAGGGAAAAATGTTGTCATGGCAACAATATGAAACATGTCACAAAGCAACAATACAAATGTCATTAACAACAATTAAACATCATTTTTGTTTATAGTAATATTAAAAGTACAATTAGTTAATGAGGCATTTTCAAAATTGAAACCGTGCAAAAATGTTCCCGACTCTTGATACGCATGGGTAATTGTTGATGATACTGATGGTCGAGCAAAACTTTCAGCAATCATTCCCGATGTTGGCGAATCATGAGAGTTTAAAATTTTTTGAGCATTCTCGTTCTTATTTCTTATTGAATCCTCTATATATCCTTCGGCAACCGTGCTTGATTTCCAGCCCCCATGTCGTTTGAGGCATTCTAGATTTTGCTACGTTTGAAGAAAAAATAGTATACTTTATTCGGCAAAGAAGCGACTTTTCTTGACTTGCCCTCTATTACGCGCCTCACTTCGTTCGGCGCGGAATATCGGGCGCGTCAAGAAAAGTCATGCTTCTCCGCCTTATAAAGTAATATACTAT